>NC_134961.1:2861440-3161440 GCF_965638725.1 Aptenodytes patagonicus
CTTAAATGTAAGACTTGTGGGAACTACAGGAACTTATTGGTATAGTTGGAGGATATCAAGATCCTCTGTGCAAAATGCCTTTGGAAACTCCCCGCAGGCAATGACCAATGAAGTAAAAAAAGCTGTTTGAGTTTCCAGTGAAATTCCACTAAATTCTTGCGGCTTGAGTGAAACTCCTGGCAGGCAGGAGGGGAAAAAAAAAACAAAAACCACAACATATACGCCTCATACACAACATGGGGGCCTCCTGTGCTGCTGTACACGGGTGTTTCCGAGAGCAAAGCTGTGGTCTAAGGCGATGCAATGTGGAAAAGAGGGATTGCTGAGCTTGCAGAAACAATTCACAGATTATTTTCATGCCAGCTCTCCGCACTGCGATGATGAGGGTTTGCTGCAAAGAAAGCCTGTGGCCACTAGAGGTTACCCTTTGCCTGGTCATCAGCTTCTTTCTCCCTCCGTTACAAATAAATCCACTCTTGCAAGCCAAAAGTCCCAGAATTTAGTAAACGTTATCAGGCTGAGTACTTTTTTAAAAGAGATGAGAGTAGGGAAAAGGTGTATGCATAGGCTTTCTCCATTTGATTTCCAAAAGTGAACTTGGCATTAAATACCGTAAATCACAATTTTACAACTCCCTTAAAGACCTTAAACTTACTAACAAAGGTGCTCAGTAGCAGGAAAATGTAACTGAGGGACCTTGAGGAGCTGAGCAATGCAGGCTGCTGGTTTTGAACCTTACAGCTACTTTAAGCCATGTGACTGAGGACCTGAAAGGAAAATGGTATGCTTGATTGCATCAAGTAGTAGGAGCTCTTTATCACGCCCGGAGGGCTTGATGATGGGAAAGTTATGGGTGATGTCTCACGGGGCTGGTAGTTCATAATGAAGCTGGAGGAGCCTTAACTCCTGGAAAAGGAAGGCTGTCCTCTGTCTTGCCGTGGTGCTGCAGTATGAGAAGAGTGTGATGCTTGCTAGTTGTGCCTTTTTTTCTGGATTTTCTATACACAGTCTTTTCTGTAAATGTGACACGGATACCTGCTTCCTTGGGAGATGTTTTGTAACCAGCTGATGGCACAAGACTGCTTGTGGCAGCAAACTTAAAAGTTTTCCTGCCTTTTAAAGTACCCCATTGGGTGTCTCCAGACCCGCCTTCCTATCACTCTCCCCAAGCACCGCTTTGGGTTGCAGAGCCCCTGCATGAGCAGCTGGGAGGGTTGTGGCTTGACCCGTTGGCTGTGCTCTGGTGTCGTAGGCTGCTTCTGACTCTGTTTTCAAATCGCACAAATGGCTGCTCAGTGGAACTGGATCCAGACTTTAGCTGGGCGATATTTGAGAGTGTTCAGCTCCTGTTTTGCTAACCCGGTGCTGGCTTCTCTTGTGCAAATGTAGATAAGGCGCTAGGACTGTCTATGCTGTCGCTGCAGCTGGATACACACCTCCCCGTTGCTGACACAGCTTCAGTTCATTGCTTGCATGGTGAGTCACCTCCCTTTTTGTGGTTAAGTTGTCCTCCAAAGTTAAGGGCTGTGCCCTCCATCTGCCATTGACTGGCAGGGTTTCTGACTAGACTTGTCATCCTCCTGATCTCTTGCAGCCGCAAGGCGAAGGAGGCAGCTTTGGAAACCCATAGGGAAGAGTGCAAGTCCAGTGAGCCAGTGATCAGTGCCTCGTCCTCCCAGCCTACGTGATGCTGGATCCTCCGTGCCATAAACAACTGGGAGTCCACGTTTTTGACCTGCGAGCATTGCAGACGGAGCAGCGCCAGCGTTGGCTCTACCAGCTCAGCAGGGCCAGCTGGCTGCAACCAGCACTCTCCTGCTTGCAGTGGCTGGGGCGCAGTCTATTTCTCTTCCTCAAATGTTCCTCCTCGTGCTGCAAAATCCTGCTTTCTTAAAGGCCTCTGGGTTGATGTGAAGACCCACTTTTGCCCCTCGCACTGTGAAGCGCTCTGCTGTGCTGCAGGGATTGCCTCAGGCAGCCAGTCCCTTTCAAGAACCGTTGCACATGGGCCTCTGCATCGCTTACCTTCTGCAGGGGTCTGAGCATGCTGTGCTCATCTTGTTGAGGCTCTGACTTCAAGCCCAACAAAGACCACAACTAGAGCGTGGTTGGTTGCTCACTACAAATCCCGCAGAGCAACAACTTGTCCAGTTTTGTTCAAGGGAGGTTTAGGACTGAAACTTCAAGAGCTGTCACTGTTTGCTGAGCTGGGTAGAGGTGTACATCCAGGCTGGTATTTTGTCCCTTGACCTGTTGCATGCTGAACCATGTATGTTTGACGGAGATGGCCCTTGGCAGCGAGAGGGCAGCTTCCACCTGCTCAAGCAGCACAAGGCCAGTGGCTATGGGGGTCTCGCTGAGCTGCGGTGCCCTGCAGCCAGCTGGCGGTTGAGCTGGCAGGATAAGTACACCTGCATCAGTCCTTTCTATCGTCTCGGCACCCACAGAAGCTTTGCCACACGCCAGCTGTGTCTCCGCAAGCGATGCAGCACGCTGCAGCCACCCGCTCCCCTCACTTGGAGGACAGTATGTAGAATAACCCTCGGGGACGGTGGAATGGGGAAGTCCAGGCTTCCTCGCTGCCTCCACAGCCAAAGTGCTGCAGGAACTTCCTCGTGGCCACACTCACACAAATTTAGTGGGGGAAAGAGGCAGCAAAGTCTCAGAGATGCTGAGTTTCTCCAGGTTTGGCTGCCTGTTTCACAGAACCAGGAAGCAAGCCTCTATTACTGCCTCCCAGAGGGAAGGGCTGCGGCATGGGTGTAACCCTTGTTGGAGAGTAGAGTCCCCCCCGGTTACCCACCTTTGAGACAAAGCCAGAGGAAAACTGACTTCAGCAGTTCCACAGCTCACAGAAATACTTGTTGACATCCTTCCTCTAAGGATCTGCCTAATTTTTACCGATTGTCATAACCTATATGCCTAAGTTCATTATGCTTTCTCCTACGCTACAGGACATCAGCCACAGCTCCTACGTAGCAGTGTGGTCTTGCGCTCCTTTGGGGCAGATAAAGGCAAAGCATTTCTCAAAGTCACAGCTTCACTTGCAGCCATGCCATGGGTTGTGCACCTGGGTTTGTTCCCCGCTCGTGAACTGTTGACTCTGGAGGGAGCAGTTTAGCTTCAAGGACTGCAGGGCTCTACTCAACCATAACTCTCAGATTTTCTGAGGGTGTGGGTCTTCTTGGGACAGCTTCCTTCCCTAATGAGCAATAACATAATCATGTACAGATTTTTGAAATTGCAGAAGTGGAAACCACAGGGGGAATAACTGACCCCTTTTCCTCAGCAGAGGAAATTTGATTAATGTGTTTGACACAGCCTTGGGGGTGGAGGTAGGTGCAAGCGTAGAGGTTCCCAAGGAAGAGTCAAAGCACCTCTCTTTCTAGGATGGCTGCCTACCTTGCGCTTAACCCTCTGACAGTTTTGGAGCTGCTTCCAGCTCGAATTGGCATCTTGAAGAGAATTTCTAGCCTGCATTTGGGAGGGGAGATGTGCTTCTCCTTTGGCTGGTGGGAGCAGAGGTTCACTCGAGCCCCTTCCCTGGGCCAGAGCAACCTCCAGCTGGTGCCTGCCCTGACGCATGGGTAGCCCTAAAGAGCTGTTTGCAAAGAAGAGGGTCCAGGGCAGCCCAAAAGAAAAAGGAAGGGCAGGCTATTGGCCTGTAAACCAGCATAAACAAGCCTCAAGTAGAAGCCTTTGGCCTGAATTGTGTCTTATGACCTCTGCCGTGATCCGTGTCTTGCGCAGCCAGAACCTACTTGCAAGGGCTGGATCTGTGTTTCCTTGTACACACGACAAGGGTACGCTGTCACGACCATCCGTACTAGGCAGTTCCTGCCCTGCCTTTACGCTGGTTTTTTTGAGGCAAAGGATGTTTTTAAGGCCTTAATGTTTAATCTGCACCCTACTAACCAGAAGAACTTGCAGAGGTTAAATGAGACTGGGAGATGGCTGCACAAGGTCCTCTTCCTTTCCAGGGTCCGTGTGCCTCCAGCCTGGGAGGTTTTCAGAATCTCAGGGATGTGAAATCCAGCCACTTGCTGGGGCTGGTGAAAGACACATGATGAACAACCACCTCCAGGGCAAAGGAGTTGTGCTGCAAGCCCAGGAAAGAGGGAGAATTAGAAAGCTTTGAATTTCTGGGCAGTGTTTTTGCAGAAACACGCCACTCTTGGCAAAGCAGGAGCAGACATGTTCGGCAGCAAGCCCTCCGTGGCCCTGGGCGCTGCCGCAGCAATGACTTTCCCCCCGGTCACACCAAGGCCATGGGACCAGCTCTGTCCCTCCTGTCCTCAGGCATGGGCTCAGGCCTCCGTGACTGGGGATCGTTCAGCAGGTCCTTCTTGAAACCCAGAGCCAACCGGTGTCCTCTGAGCGACGGCTCTGCCCTGGCCTCAAACAACCCCCAGTGTTTTCTCTGAAGGACCTTTATCTTGAATTAATCTTCCCTGCTGCTGGTCGCTCACAGTCGCTGAAACAACCACGGAAGGGGTCTGTCCTGAAAGCCCCTGGGGGCCAAAACTCTCTCTGTCCCAATCACAAATGTTTCCTGCTGCCTTTCCTGCAGAGGGGCATGCAACTGGGTTTAGACCGTGCAGTCCCCAGGGGCGCCCCGGCGAGGTCCAGAGCATCGGGCTGCTGCCCCGGCAGGGAGCTCCTTGCCTGCACCTCTCAGTGAGTGAACAGCAAAGAGCCGAGTGCCGCAGGCTCTGCCGGGGCGGCTCCAGCACACAGCAGCTCTTCTGCAAGCATGGAAATGGGGAGGGTTGGGCCATGAGGATGAGTAGGGTGCCAGGACAGAGCAATAGCTTGGGTGGTGCCTGTGCATCGGCAAATATTACTAATACATATGTAGCGGTGCAGGCTTTCTTAAATAATGAGCTATTCCTGAGCTCAGGCTGTCCCGTGTGATCCTGACTGTGTCAGCTGATGGGAAAAAATATCTTTATGGAAGAAACGGCGTGTTCCTCGGAGAGGCCCAGGACTGTGCATGTCACACCTCTCCCCTATGCTCAGCCAGCTCGGAGCCAGCTGCGCGCAAGGGATGGGGTGAGGACAGAGCGATGTCGAGTCCTGGAGGGAGGATGGAGGAGGGACCAAACTCAGATTTGGCTCGAGATGTTTGGCTCGCCGGAGATTTACTGCCCTGACCTTAGTTAAGGGGCTGGAATCTAATCACAGCCCCCTGCGTTGCAGGGAGGTGTCCTCCCTTTGCCGGCACACGCTAGGGGGTATCCAGCCACTTTCCCCCTCCGGGGACAGGAGGGTGGTCGGGGGTGAGTCCCGTGCGGGGCCAGGCTGTGGGGAAGCCATGGGGACGGCCCTCATCCCTGGCTGTCCCCGGTTTCCATCAGGGACTAAAGGTGACAGTGTTTCCCTCTCTCTCAAAAGACAAAGGAGTCACAAAGCTGGATTTATTCCCACTGTAAAAACCCCTTGGTTTTATAAAACCCTGAAAGCAGTGCTGGAAAGCACGATGCTTCATTACCTGTGTTGTCATCTGGGCTTCGTGCCACAGCTGTCCCTACCTCTGGCTTTCTGAACCATGCCAGTATATTTCAAAACCTGACAGTAAATAAAATACATAAAATCAGCTTCTTTTAATCTGTTCCATATGTGCTGCCCTTTAATTTCTGCACTGTACTTACGGGATATAGTCGAAAGAGGAACTGATTGTTTTCATGTGTCCCCCACATATTTCCACTGAGTCTCCTCTACCTCTTCCGCTTTTCTGAGCCAATATCCCTGTGTGATCTTTTGTCATCCACAAACACTCTTGCCCTTTTCATCCGCATCCACTGAACTTTGCCATCTTGGCTGTGTCTTCTTCAAAACCCGGTGGTTAATGTAGTCGTGCCTCTCGGCCCCCAGCAAAGAGCCCAAACTCAAGATCTCCCTGCAGCCCTGAGATGCCTGTTGAGCCCGTGACGGATGGCCAGCCTAAAAAACACTAAAAAGCTTTTTTTAGTGGGACTGGGCTTTGGAAACCCTGGGGCCATGGTCCAGATCTGCTGCTTTGGTGGCACTGAGGTGAGCAGGTCCATGGTACGCAGTAATTTCTCCTACCAAATATCACCTTTCTTGGGTATTTCACCCTTGAGGTCAGCGCATCTCCTGCCGACAGCGGTGGATGTGGCTGGACCTTGCCTTTTGGCTGAGGCTTGGGGTGCACCTGTAATGCAAATATAAAAGGATAGTAGGAACCCGCCGGTAACCGACCTGCTCCCTGCTATGCTCAGAACTTGCACTGGACCCTTTGGAGGTCTCTGGATTTCCTTGTGGTCTTTTCTCTTTGCTAGGATAGCAAAGCGGTCTGATTAAGACCATCTTTGACTATGGCATGATGGAGCTTCCTCCAGAGGAGGTGTTTGACGTGATGCCATGCCCAGCACGGCCGAGGATGAGCATGGGCAGAGGAAACCCCAGCACCGTCCCCAGCCCGTCTCTGGCACCCCGGAAAAAGGCTGTGACAGCCCCAGGCTGCCACAGACCGTGGTCCCACCTGGACCTGCCTCCGCTTTCCCCGGCTGCAGCAGCCAGAGACGTTTGCTGCTCATTCCCCTTCGCAGGCATACGCAGAGCTGGTCCAGCTGCCCTGGTCTGGCAAATCCCAGCCTTAGGGCTGGGGCTGACAGGGAAATCTTGTGCTTTTTCTTCTCTCTCCTGCAAGGTGGCTCTAAAATACAGTCTTCAGGGGCTGGGTACGTCCCTGGCTGCAAGCACCAGTGCTTTCTCTCCGGAGGATTAGAGGAGAAGGCAATGGGACAGGGCAGACCCTGAAAGCTCAGCCCAGCCCACCCCATCTCGGGAAGTGAGTTTTGCACAGTGGGTTTTGTGATCATTTCCAGCAGCCCAAGAGGAACAGAAACTCTTCCCTCCCACCACCGGGGCCTTCCTTGCAATCGTTGCGGTCTTTCTCATTCCTGATGAGATGCTCATTCCTGATGAGGCGCCCATGCTTTTGGAAAACAGACGCTGGCCTCCACGGCCGGTGTGCCGGCACAGCCCAGTGGGTACCACGTGGCTGCCCGCCCCGGCGCGGGGCTCCGGTCAGCTCAGATAAGCAGATGTGCGCTTCTTCCCCATGATTAGCTAACCGTCCTCTCGCTACTGGCGCAATGTTTCACATCGGGTGTTGAAGGCGAGGAACTGCCTGCAAGCGAGATGTGAAACCCAGGAAACAGAAGAATGCCTCTTAAAATAAAAAGGCCTTGTGCCTTGCCCGGCAGCAGCTCTGGAGCCACCCGGGGCTCAGCAGGCAGCTCCCATTCCCTGGCAAACACAGCAAGGAAATAACGGCCTGAGAGGGAAATAACAAAAGGAAAGGAAAACACGTTCCTTCTCCCTTTCAGTTTGTCTTTGCTAAAACAAAGTGATAACCGAACGCTGTTTAATTTGGCTCTCCCGCAGCATTTTGTTTTGGGTGCTCCTGGGCAGCGATGACACGGCTGGGAAAGCGGATCTGGCTGCCGCATCCTTTGCCCGACAGCTGGGCAGGGAGGTGAGACCGCAGGGATGTCATGCCCCATTGTGAACTAATGGAGGCTGCCGGGGGCCGGAGCATGGTGCCCGTGGACCCCCAGGCCAGGCAGAGCAAGACTGGGGTGCTGCCAGCACCTGCACCCGGAAACACATCTGCAGGAAAACTGGTCACTCCAACTCACGCACAGAACAGTTGTTGGGGATAATCTAACCCTGTTATAGCAGATTTCTTCACCCAGTCAAAAATACCCTTTTCTATATGTATTAGTCAAGCCCGGTAGAGAAGCGTGTGCAAGAGGAGGGTGGGACGCAGGGGTACACCATGTCCGATGAGCCCCGGAGGAGAGGAGCTTTGGGGGCTCCCAGCCAGCTGCCACCGGCACCGACACCAGCTCAATCTCATCTCTAGTTGTTGAGGCGTCCAAGGGCATGAGAAGCCCAGAGGAGAAGCCGGCACGGCACAGCCCGGTACGGCAGCCAGCTGGAGGCAGCGTGCTGGAGGTGATGCTCCATCAAAGTGCAGGAGCCAAGGCTGGAGGAGCCAAAAGCAGAGCAGCTGTGCCGAAATACCTGGGAAGAGCCAGAGGGATTGGATTTAATTTGCTAATTGGTAGCGGGGTACTCTGATGAGAACTGAGCCAGGCAGGGAGGCAGAGGAGGGGAGGCTCCTGCCCCGGCACAGCTTGGAGCAGGACAGCGATATTCTCAGCCGCCTCGCCACGCGGCAGCAGCAGCTCTGCAGAAAGGCGGTATGTCCTGCCAGCCAGCCAAGGTTTTATTTCCCTCTCCGCCTGCCAGCTCTGCAGGCCAAGGGAGAGATGGCAGAACAGAGGAGGAGCGAGTTTGTGGAGGGGGGGCAGAGCCGTTGCACTGTCCCAGCCCAGTGACGAAGGACAGATTCAGGGCAGCCCAGCACATGGTTCTGAAGCAGATCCTCCAGGCAGCAGAAAGCTTCTGTCCTCGCCTTTCCTGATAGAAACCAACCCATGTTTTCTCCCCAAAACTGAGCATGGTGCCGAGCAACGACCCAAAATCAGGCTTCTCTTCCTTGGTGCCCTGTGGCTGTTCGTTCTTGGCATCCACCGGCAGCTCCATCCCCAAAAAGAGGTGGCCACGCAGCCAGAGCGCGGCACCCCGGGCTTTGCCTTGCCCTGCCACGTCCTGCCCCCAATGCACTCCTCACCCCCGGGTGCCTGCTGTCCCCCGGGCAGCTGTCTGCGGGGCAGCTGGGTTGCCAGCTCCCAGGGCCGGCAGGGAAATGTCCGCGGGCAGGCGAGTCCCAGCTGCATCCCGGGCTGGCTCCTGGCTCTCCTGCGTGGGACGGTGTCTGCCATCACTGCGGGGAAGGTAACAAATACCACCTGCTCCCGCAAGCATCTGGCAGGAAAATCCCGCGGTTTGGAGGCTCCGGTGCCGGACCACCTTGCGCTTTGGGTTTACGCCGCTCGGGGTGTCTCCACACGGGAGCACAGCCCCACACGCGGCTCCCTGCCACCGAGCATCCCTCCCACTGGCTTTGCTGGAGCTTGCTTCTGCCAGGTCCGGCATCGAGGACAAGCTCTATCACTTGTGCAAAGTAACACAGACATGCGCAGTACTTCACATGCTGAGCTGCTGGTCACTGTTGATTGAAGAGCCGTCACCGCCAGCTTCCATCCCGCGGGAGAGCAGCACTCTGCATCCCTATCTCACCAAGCATCACATCTCCAAAAGTGTCTCTCCAGGACACATCAGCTGCTCCAGTCCCCCATCTGCAGACCAGCTTCCCGAAAACCAGGTGTGGGGTTGCGGTGGGGAGGTTTGCCGTGCTGGCTCTCAGTATTTGTCTTCAAGAGCTCCGAGATGCAGCACAAGTACAGGCTCGGCACTGGGAAAACCATGTCGGCTCCTTCTAGCAATGCAAACCCGGTGATCAGGAACCCAAAATCTGCTCCAGCACTGCAGGTGCATCCAGCACTTTAAAGAGAGGGTTGCTGAAAGCTGTGAGGGGCGGCTAGGGCATCCCACACAGAGTAACCCAGCGCCTAAGAAATTCCTGCAATTTTGATGGGTCCATTTGACAGTAAAATTAGCCGGTCGTGCCACATCGGAGAGAATCACCCAACCAAGCAGCAGAAGCGGTGCTGTGCGACTTCTACAAGTAACTATGGTAACCCAGAGCAAATAAATGCTATTTTCAAACCACGGGCAGAACATCCTCGTGGGAAGCCCTGGCTGATCCCAGCTGCCGGCTGAGTGCTGGGGTCCAGGCATGGATGCCCTGCAGAGGGAGGGACAGAGAAGACCAGCCGACGCACAGTGTGTGGTCCTGGAGAGGACCAGGGGCTCCTCCTGCTTGTCTCCTGGCATGTCAGGAAAAGTACGGTGGAAAAAAAACCCCAGCTTTTCTCTGCACTGTCCTTGGGAGCTGAAGAAACTGCAGAAACAAGGATGATTTCCCAGCTGCGTTCACCCACAAGCATGGCATGGAAAAGAGGGAGATCAGAGGTGTTGTATAGGGTAGGAAAGTCCTGGACAGAGAGATGAGAAGGGAACAGGATTAGATTAGGTTAGATGAGGACAGAAAGAATAGAATAGAATAGAATAGAATAGAATAGAATAGAATAGAATAGAATAGAATAGAATAGAATAGAATAGGATTAGAGGCCCCTAATTTGCCTCATCAAGAAGTCTAGCACTGGGTAGTGTCCCAGATAAGAAGGAGTTAACAGCTCAAGATGGAAATCAGTTAATTAAGACCCAAGTAGAGCAACAGAAACCTCATTTGTAAATCGTCCAAGGTTCTGACCTCCTGGGAGATGGTGTCAACCCAGGGACATGGGGAGTGGGGAGGAGCTGGGAAATGGTCCCCCCCGAGCCCCGTGACTCCGGCCGTGTGATTTTGGTGAGATGCCGCAGGAGACACCGAATGAGGAAATGCTCCAGCCGGGTTTGCTCCATTGCTGGCGAGTGTTTGCTGCCGAGGCTGAGGGCGACGGGTCTGCTGCCAGCCTTCCTTTTCCCATCCCCACTCCCGGCACCAGCTCAGCTCCCCTGACCCCTTCAGATCCCCTTCCCCAGCCCTGGCCGAGAGCCCATCCGGGCTTGTCGTGCACCAAGCTGTGTGGCCCTAGAAGGTATAGAGCATTCTTAACACATTAACACCAAATCCCCTCGGGAAGACTGGGTGGCCAGAGCATCCCCTGCCAAAGCACCCCTGTCCCGCAGCAACGCGCCCCCATGCTGGCACCTCTGTGCCCAGACCTGCCAGAGGGGCAGGGTGCTCCCAGCTGGCTTTCCAGACCCCTTCCAGCCCTGCTTCATGACACGGGCGAAGCCACTGGCATCACTGCAATGTTTAGAAACAGGAGCTCGGAGCGGGTACAGATCCCCTGGCAAACAGCTGATCCAGCTTGCCGAAACCCAGCCGAGGTCAGGGCAGAGAAGCAGCCCTGCTGTTCCGAACGGCAGCACCGAGCAGCCTGCGGCCGGCTCCTGCTCGCTAAAAGCAGCCGACGAAAGCTGGAGCCCTGTGTTAAATCGCTCTCCGGCACGTTTTGTCCATGCAAAGACAGACACACGGTCCCGGGGTGGTGGGAAAGGCATCTGCTATAAGGCCACTCAGAAAGTGCCCCCCAAAAAGATGGTGGCACCCAGAGCCTGCACCCACTGGAAAGCCCATCTCAACCCTCTGCTCCTTTCCTCGGGATGGGAACAGACAACCTAAAATCACCCTTTGGCTGCGTTTGGTGCGGTGCCGTGCAATACCACCAGATGCACACTGAGCAGGGTTGCGAGAATTGAAAGGCAAAACTGGAGATGACAAACTCACAGCCTCCACGGCGAATGCGTGCGCGCATTCGGTGGCAGCCTGGTAAGCGTCTGCCTGGCGGTGTGAGGACGGTGAGTGCGAGTTGCTGTGGGAACAGTAATTTGGGTTGTTCTGCCTCTGGGTTTCTGGCTCTTTGCCTTTGATATTGCGTTCGCCTCCCAGTTTTGCGTTGAATTTTGTTCCCTCCTTTCGTCGTCCTTCCCCTGAAGAATAAAGCATCCCTGCACCTCCACGAGCCAGAACCAGCGCTGGCATGAGAGCCTCGGGTGACCCCGCTTAGGGGTGGCAGCGGGGCCAGTGGCACTCCGGGAGGGGCTGGATGGGGTCAGCACCCATGGGGGCAGAGCAGACCTGGCTCCGAGATCGGAGAGACCCTGGCCAAGCGGTGCCCATCGCTCCGGGGTCTGCACTGGCCAGGAGACCCAGCTGTAGCAGCAGAGTGTTAGTGATGGTGGAAACACCGTGCTTTTAGAAAGCAATAGTGTAGGAAGGATTTAATAGCATTAAATTACTCTTGGGTACCCCCTGCAGCTCGCCTGGCACCCAGGCACAACAGGGAGCCAGACAAGGTTACACGTGCTGTCACCAGCATCCAAACGCTCCTTCTCCTCCTCTGGCCCACGTGGGCTTCATGCATCCTCATGTCTACCCACTCCACCCATTGCAGCCACACCTGGGGCAACCAGTGTGGCTCAGCGGGCATCCCGGGAGGATGCTCGGCACACAGTCCCTCCGTTGGCCGTGGCCAGTCCAGGGTCATGTGGGGCGAGTGGAGGAGGACCGGGCAGTCCCGGGCAGATGGAAGGAGATGGATGCTCCTGCTTATAGCACCCAGACCTTCCCCGCGTGTGCACCCCAAAGAGAGGAGCATGTTTGCACTGGGATGTACGGCAGGAACCACGCCAGCCCCACCATGACCTCTCCTTGCCTCCACCTGGCTGGCTCCAGTAGCGGGGGGACGAGCGGGGCATAGGGGGGGCTAAATAAATACAGGGCACAGGAGAAAATGTAAAATGGAATATTTTGGAAGAAAGCATTGTCAAAAGCATAAAAAAATATCCTTTCTATGAATCAGCAATTTCTGGTGAAAACCCAATCAATTTATTAGACCATTAGTGCTGGAGAACTGAGACCCAGAGACATTGAGTGCATCCCAAATGAAGAGCATGGGAGGAGGAGGAAGAAGGGGGGAAGGATAAGAGGGCTTGGCTCGAGGCGCTTGTGCCCCCCAGGATTTTGGCTGTGACCGCAGCGCAGGGGCAAGGAGGCTCCCAGCATCCTGCAGCTCCAAAGGGTGGAAGGAGGGAAGCTCGGCCCTTGGGGGTCCCATGGAGCCAGCGCTCAGCCCTTCTGGAGACACAGCATCCCCGAAGCGCTGACGCCGCCACAACTCGTGAGCTCGCTGCTACAAGGAGGCTCTTTGTTCACCGGTGATGGCTGTTCGGCTGGCGGATGGGAGCGACGGTGCGGAGACGATGCTGGATGATTTGCGAGAAGCCGCCAGCTGGCGAGGGGCAGTGGGGCCAGGGCGGCCGGCTGGCATGGAGGCGGGCGCAGGGAGAGGAGAAGGCAGCGTTACAGCACGTGGGGTAACGGGAGCCGCTGCATCAGGCAGCTGGGGCTGCCCAGCGGGGCCCAGGAGTGTCATGGGGAGACCTCAGTGGCAGCGGGTGCCCGGAGGCACAGGAGGAAAAGTATCCTCTGGGGATCCCTAAAATCCACGCTGCTCCCCGGGGCCATCACCAGCCCAAACTTGGTGAACAAACTGCCAAGGCCGCCAGTGCCTGAGGGATGAGAAATTCACCCAACGACTGATTGCTCCAGACCTCTGGGGCGGGGATTGTCCCCCCCTCTTGAAAGGCTTCCTGATGTTAACTGGGGCTGCTGGAAACGCTCATTAGTAATAATAGCCACCGCCATAGCAACGATGACAGCACCATGCTGACAAACTACACATCCCAGGGTGCAATGCTGCAGGAAAAGCAGCGTGGTGGTGGTGGCAGTGATGGTGGTGATGGTGGTAGTGGTGGTGGTGCTGGTGGTGGTGGTAGCGGAGCGCGTGTGGGACACACAGCCCCTGCGCCCACCTCTGCTGGGGCTCGGGACGGGGTCCCCCTCCGGGGCTCTGACCCCCGGCAGTGCCCCACAGCCCTCTCCTCCCCTCCCACCGGCACTGCACTTTTCAGCCAGTCCCTGCCGCAGGCCACGTGCTGAATGCCCCCATGAAGACCTGGCAACAGAGCCTGCCGCAAGCCCATGTCCTCCACCGAGCCGATGTGTCCCGGAGCCGGTCGCCAGCAGGCACCCGTGGGAGCCGAGGGCTCTCTGCTGCCTGCTGCAGCGACGGGGCCTTTTGTGTTCAACCAGCAGGCAGGGAATTTGCCAAGCAGGATTTAAATCCTGTTCTCGCCTTCCCTGTGAGCTTTGACAAGGCTGAGGTGTCCAGAAAAGTGGCAACAATGGGAAAAGGCAGGTGGCCCTCAGTTAATTAAGAGGTCTGGTATTTCAGGACATCAGAAGATCGGCGGGATTTGTGGCAGCAGCAAAAGCAGGCACAGACAACTATTAATGAACACCCCAAATCCAGAATTAGCGTGGTTTTTTTCTAGAGTACCCTGGGTAACAGAAACGGCATCAGTCATCCTTCTAGGACGGGCTGTAGCAGTATCTCTCTGGGATGTTTCGGGATGGGGTTACCTCAGAGGGGGGTTGCCTGCACCCTGCCTGCAGCAGGGGGGGTGGGTGGCAGCACCCATGATGGGGCGATACCGTAGTTCAGACCCAGCCCACCCATTCCCCCCCAGCCCCGGGGGGAAAAGGATGAGCCAGAGGCACCGGTCGCCATCTCGCAAGGGAGCAGGAGACACGGCGGGGAGAGGAGGAGGGGAGATGGAGAGCGCCAGCGGGATGCTGCCGGGACCGGACCCCGGGCGGAGGCGGAGTGCAGGGGCTAGAGACCCCCAGAGAGGACCCCAAGCCAGCAAGGCCCCACGGGCACAGCTGTGTCCCCCGTGGTGAGCCCACGGCAGGCCAGCACAGCGCAGGGGACAGGGCCCTGCACGGGGGACGGGGTACACGGGGCACAACACGTAGACAGGGCACAGGGGACGTGGCACCCGGCAGACGCCACGGGGGATGTGGCACCGGGGACGCGGCGCACGGGAGAGGGACCACAGGAAGCGGCACCGGGGACGCGGCACGTGGGACGGGGGACACAGGACACGGCGCACGGGATGCGCCATGGGCGAGGCGGCACGGGAGACAGGGGACACGGCATGGGGGACGCGGCACCGGGGACGCGGCAGAGGGGACACGGCCCGGGGAGGATGGCACGCGGCACAGGAGGCGCCGAGGAGGACACCGAGCTGGGGACACGTCCCGGCCCCGGCCCCGGCGCCCCCGGCCCGGGGAGGACCCGCCGCCGCGTGGGCGCGCCCTGGACACGCCCCTTATGCTAATGAGCGCTGAATCACGCTCAGCGGGACGCGGCCGCCGGGCAGGACTGAACCACCCGCGCGGAGGGGAGGGGAGAGCGAGTGGAGGGGAGCGGAGCCGGGGCCGGGGCCGGCGCGGCCAAGCGCCCCGCTCGCAGCACGGGGCGCGGAGGAGGAGCGGGCTCGGCTCGTCCTCGGGGGCGAGACCCGTCGTGGGAGCGGGGAATCGGGGGCGGGGGGAAGGGGCGGCGGGCGGGCGCCCCCCGGTCGCGCGCGCGTGGTGGCGGCCGAGGGCGGGGCGGGCGGGCGGGGCCGGTGGGCGCGGATCACGTGACGGGCGGGCCGCCGCCATTTTGTCCTGCGGAGGCAGTATTTAGGGCGCAGCGCCCGGGCCGCCGCGCACTCCCGCCGGGACGGAGCTCCGCGCCGCCGCCCTCCCTCTCCCGCCCCCTCCCTCGCGCTGCCCGCAGCCGGCCTCCGCCCCGTCTCCCTTCCTCCCTTCCCTCCCCGCCCCGCCCCGCCCGCGCCTTCCTCGCCTCCGCCATTTTGTGGCCGAGCGCTGCCTGCGGAGGACCGGCGCCGCGGCGGAGCCTCCCGCCTCCCCCCCGCGCCCTCTCGCGCTCCCGCTCCCAGCGGCGCCTCGCCTCGCCCCGGCCCGGCCCGGCCCGCGCAGCCATGTCGTCCGGCGCCAGCCCCGAGTACGCCTCCTTCTTCGCCGTGATGGGTGCCTCGGCTGCCATGGTCTTCAGCGGTGAGCACCCGTCCGGCCCCCCGGGGGGTGGGGGGAGCACGGTCTGGCTCGCCGCCCTAGCGCCGGGGGAGCGGCTTCGCTGGGGACGCGGGGGGGGGGGGTTGGGGGGGTGCGGCAGCCCTTTTCCCGTCTTCCCCCTCCCTCGGCGGGGTGGGATCCCCGGTGGCGGGCCTGGTGCCCGGCTGGACGGGGCGTCCTCCCGGCCTGGCCGCGGGGGCGGCCCCGGGCCCGGGGATGGCCCCCCCCGTCCCTCCCCCCCAGCTCCATCCGGGCTACCGGGGCGCTGCGGAGGGGGTCTGCGCGGGTGACGTCACCGCGGAGCGCGCCGCCGGCGGAGCCCCCGCTCCACGTGACTGCGGCGGCGCTGCCGCCCGGGCCGGCCCCGCGGGGGCGGCCGTGCCTCCCTCCTCCGCGCCCCGCCGAGGGGAGCCCCTTCCCTGCCCCCTGGTTCGCCGCGCGTCCGGGCTGACCTGCCGGTACGGGGGGGGGGTGACTTGTCGGCCAGAAACCCGGTGTCACCGCAGCCCCTAGTCCCGGCTCTACTAACGTGCGCCTCAGCATGTGCTGCGGGAGGCTGTCGTGCCTGCCGCCGCGCCTGGCTTCCCTCCGGGGCTTCCTCGGAGCTCCGGCGATTTCGGTATGGAGTCTGCCCCGGTCTAACGCAGGAGTCAGCCTTTGCGGGCTCTCCCGGCAGGGAGGGTTGGTCTGGCTCTCCTGGGGCTGGGTGCAGCACTTCTGCTGTAAATAGGACAAAGTTGCTTTTTAAAACATTCCTTGGATAATGCAAGACCAATTTTTAATGGGGTTGAAACCTAAATATGCAAGCATTTTAGGAGTGAAGTCGGCTTTAAAGATGTTAATGACATTAAAAGGAACTGATAGGCTCCTGAACTTCCCTTTAAAATGGGAGCGGCATGAAATACTGGAAAAGGGAAGCTCTTCCCTAGTGGCCATCCAGCTGCATCTTAAGTCATTGAGGTTCAGTATGGAGTAAATTGGGTCATTCAGCAGTGTCGCTCTCCATGTTGATGAACGTTTATGTTATAAATGCTGTTTTACACTAGAAAGACCATCATATGATGCCTTGTCCCTCTCTTGGAGCCTGAATAAACCTTCTGCAGAAAATGACTGCTGTTCCTGACTGAGCATTTACTGTTTCCTGATAAGGTGCAGACCTGCCATTCTGTTTGGGGTGTGATGTGGGAGGGCTTCAGCTAGTTTTTTTTTTAAATGCAAGTGTTAACAGTAACCAGGAATACAAGAATTAGGAATCAGTCTGGCTTTCTCTTCTGAAGACTTAGCCAGTGCCTCCACATGCATGAGCATACTGACTTGTCTTCATCTGCCACCTGATTTGGCTCCCAGTTGAGGAATCAAAACACTCAAGTATTGAATTGGCTGTAGCTGGAGTTGCATATAGCTGTTCATGTGCTTGGAGTCTTGTTAAAGTAGCCTCTGAGATGGTAGCTAGGTCTGCAAGGCGAATTTGTGGAAGCTGCTCTTGATTGATTAGTGTGGTAGATTAAACTGTAAATAGCTAAGTAGACAGTGGATTAAAACTAGTGTTTGAGAGGAAGCTGTCTAGCCATGCTGGTGTTGGCACCATTGACTGGTTTCATACCACCCATGTTCATGGCTTTAATCTTTGCAAAAAAAAAAGCCTGACTGGCTGTGTTTAGTCTTGCTCAGTTTGTACCCAGTGGTGGGATGCAGATGTCCTGTGCTGAGGGCAATTAATGGCCTGCCACCTTGGAGTTAAAACATTGTACCTGCACTTGACAGGTCCTGGCAGGTTCAGGACTTCCCTGAGAACAGCATGGCTGGAATGCTGCAGGAGCTGATGTTGGGACTACTGACCTACCTGCCTCTTGGCTAATGAAGATAATGGAGGAATAGGCTTAAGACCTAGTTACTTCTTGAAAAAGTCAGTAGATGACTGCCTTTTGCAAAATAGCAGTGATTAAGGTCCTAAACACTGAGCTTTTTTCCTGAGGAAGGAGTCATTGGATTCCTCTTCCAAAATTGAACTCGGAAGCAAAAGAACATGGTTGTATGGCCTTTTAGACACTGGTTTTGTGATATGCAAGCTTGCTTCAGTGGAAACATCAGTGAGGGATGCAAACTTGAGTCAGCATTTTAATAGGAATTCAAAGTGTTGCTCGGCATGTCTAAACTAGAAGTGAAGCATTTCCTAGAAGCTGTGGGTTTGATAGCATGGTACTGTGGGATTGCGAGTTAAAGGGGAAGGTTTGAGTTAGGTAATTCAAAGTGAGTGCTTAAGCTGTATTGATGAAGGTTTGGTAACTGTCATGTTGCTGCTGGTACATGACTGGTCCTTGGTGCAGAATCTGTCAGATGGTCCTAATACCAGCAGGTCTGAGCCATGCACTTAGTCTCTTGCTAGGGCCTAAGCACATCTGATGGGTTCAGTCACTGGAACAACAGGTCATAGATACTGCTGATGCAAAATTATTTCTTAGTTGTGAACATGGCTGAACTCCTTTTTTAGTGGAGCAGCTTGGATTTTTACGGCAATATGGCAGAGGCATCAACATAGGATAAACTAAAACTTGCAGTGTCATGTAGCTCTCCTAATAGGGAACTATCTAAAACTGTCCTAGATCAGTGTTAATTAGTGCAGTGATCATGTCTGACTCATGCTGTATCTAAAGATCAGATTCTTGTGGAGCTTGTAGTTCTGAGACCTGTTTCTAGTAAACATGTTCAAGTTCTATACTGTCCAGGCTAGTTTGATGTGAAAACAAGCGACTTTATGCAGTACTGTTTGATGTTTGAACATTAACTGCTGATGGTAGATAGCAGAACTTGTTCTGGTCAGCTAGTACTGATGGCAGCTAGAAAGACTAAAGCAGGCTGCTATGACCTTGGCTATCTTCGAGCCTGCTTATTCATTTGCTGATTACAACTTGTTCTGATAGCTAAAGTTCCTTTATTTTCTATGTGTAAAACATGTGGCTGGCTCAGTGTCAGGTGCTGTTGAGTGATCAAATTAATGTGGCTTTTCCATGCGAATTCAGCATGCCAAAATGGAAAAGCATGGTATTGGGCAAAGCTGTCTGATTCCATGCTTGCTGATGCTCTGTTGAAAAGCGTGATTTCCCAGGTGCACCCCACTGTGGCCTCCATAATGTGGTAAGGAGTTTTACTTAGACCTGCACTCTGGATGGGCATTCAGTGCCTTCAATACTGCTTCATTATCAAACATCTGGAAGACTGCTAATGAAGAGAACTCTAGCCAGCAGTGTTAAGGTTAGTCCTGTGTATTCTCATTGTTGCTCCAGAGCCAATGAAATAGTGCTTTGTATTTTAAACTAGGGCTGCAGATATTGTAGCAGTTGGTTAGCTATTAAGGGACTTCCATGGTGAAATTGCTGGCTCAGAACATCTAGCTTGATGCAGCTGACAGCCCTGTGTAGTCTGATTCTAGAAGGCATCATGACTATAAACAACTTGCAGCCTTGAAGGCACCTGTGCTTCCTGAAATACTGTCTCTTGAGGGGTGGGAAGGTGGTACAGAGGAGAGCTGCTTGCTTCTCAGTAAGGAGCTGTAGACCTCATCCTAAGAGGAGCTTGCAGACTTCTTAGCTGTAGCTTGCAGGTAAAAATGAAATGGCAAACAGAGTGCAGCTCAAGGTAGTCTTCTGTTCCAAATCATTAAAGAGTACTTCAAAGGCATTGTGGCACAGGCAGAAGAACTCAGTGGGTTAGATGTTTGAGCTACTGCCCTGTCTACAGTAGAGAGACTAGCTTAAGCATTCATCCTTAATAGCAGGTAAATTAGTGGACTACTAAGACACAAGTATTGTAACAGAAGTAAACCAGATAGGCAGTATTTCTACAGCTCAGTTAAATTAAGGGAAAACATCTCAACAAGGGCATCATTTCCACTCAGTAAATGCTAGTCTTGGGATCACCTGAAAACCAGATCGAGCATCAGGATAAACCATTGGCTCTACAAAACTTGGCTCAAGCAGATATGCTGCTGCTTGTATTGTGGCTTCCAGGTGTACCTGATGGGACTCCTGTCTTACCCTGAAGTCACTGTAGACTACAAAGTCTGTAGGTGCTTCCCCTCTGAGAACATTCGGAGCAGCAGTGGAGATGAATGCCAGCTGCCTTGGGACCTCTTAGTCAACTTCCTTTTTTCCCTTCCTAAAACTAGCCTCTTCCATCTGTCCAGAGCCTGACTGATTCAAGCAGCAGATGCAAGCTGAAAAACTTTCCAGCCTGATCAGGCTGTTCTGTGATGCTTGAAACAATGGTTTCACAGAAGTACATGCTTCCACCTGCTTGCTGTCCTCACCAAACAGTAAGGTATAACTTGCTGAACTTGCTTCCTTCAGACTGTGAATCTTGTGAGCTTGAGGCTTCAAGTCAGGCTAGTCTGGCCACGGGAGTGTCTGCTGGATGCAGTCAGATGACCTTGGCTTTCCCACGCTTCAGAAATGAGTCAGTTTAGCTGTGGATGCCTGCTGGTGAGTGGTGTAAGCTGCTGTTAGACCAACTAGATGAAAAGGGCTCCTGCTAACTGGTATAACAAACTACTCTGCCAGTCAGTACCTGGAGTGCAGTTGTCCACCCACTCTGTGAAATGAGTCATCTCTTAAGGTTGCAGGGGAGCTTATATGATGATAAATAACAAGTGACTGGACTTTGCTGCTTGCAGAAGAGCAAGCCTGTACTCTGGTGTAAAGTGTCAGCCTTACCATACCTTAAAAAAAAAAATTGGCTTTGTGTGCTACATCAGACAATCCAGACTACCAATTGCAGCACTTCCAGCTACTTGGACTGTTGACTGCTAACTCCTTTTTTTTCTTTGGACTGCTGCTGTTGCAGCAGCTTCTTGAGAAGCTGGTAGACTTTTAAGTTCTCAAATTTACTGAACAAGAGTAAATGGCCTGCTAGCCTTGCAGGTTTTTGATAATGCTGTAAGCAGACAGTGCTAGGCTTGTTTGAAATCCCCACAGCCTCCCATAACATTAGGGAAGAACAAAAAGCATGCTGTCCCTAATCTTATAACAGGTGACTCACTAAAGATTTTTCGAAGTCTACAACTTCCTGTAGGGCAGCTTATCTGTTTACCCCTCCAGTTATCACTGGCTATAGCCAGTCTTCAGTCAGTGTGATCTGAATTTGCATAGGTGCTGGATACAGTTCCACTAACGTGGCTGTCTCTTCTGTGGAGATGCAACTGGACATAGCAACAGGGTTTTTCCAAGGCAGCCATGAAGTATCCATTACAGTAATCTGAGGTAGAGCTGTGTTTGTGTTAAATGTGGTGGTGTGGGAGGGCCCTTAGAATACCAGTGGGAAGAAGCCTGTTTCTTTGAAAATGCCTAGGTTTCTGGCATGGCAAAGCAAGGACTGTACTTGACCTGGGTATCACCTCTAATGGTTTTCCAGTGACTTAAGAACAACCTGCTCAAGGATGAACAGGCATTGAGGTGAATTGATGCCTGCTGTCTGGTTCAAGGGAAGCCTACCTACTGTAGAGGGCAGCCCATTTGATAATGGATTAATTATAAAAGGCTCCAGATGTAAGTACTCATCCAGAATGGTCTTTCAGACTTGCTGTGATAGTAACCCATGGTATCTCAATTGAAAGTTTGACTTGTGTTATGAGCTTGCTTCCTAATGCAGGGAAACTCTGCCTATTAGTGCTCTGGAAATCTTTCACACATTGCAGTGTGAAAACCTGCTTCTGTGTGGTAGGACATAGGAGGAGTCACTGGCTCTGGACCAAATGCTGCTGGAGTGTTTGTGGCTGGTTCTGAACCTCGTATTCTTGGGCTGAGCATGTCTGAATGTATTGCAACTGCTGAAACTGCATCTATGCAAATGGTTCCCTGGCTTGAAGGCTCCTGAAAGTGGTCACTGTCCGTAGGTGTGTATCTGTCTGCAGAGCTTTGCAGAACTGATGCAAGGCTTTTGGTAATAGCCTCTTTCTGTATTGAGGGAGTGTTGCATGAGGTGACTTGCAGCTAACTTAGCTGCAAGATTAACATTCTTGGTGCATGACCTTACTGAGCACTGTAACTATAGCTACAAAAGATTGGTCCTAATACTTGGACTAGCACTTGATCTAAACAGCAGGCTGCTCGAGTACTGACAGTGAATATCAGAGGCAAAGCTCTGGCAGTGGCAAGACTACAACTAGTCTTCAGTCCTTACTGAAGCTATTGCCTATATGGCAAGTTACTTTCTAGTTCATACTTCATCTTGGAGCTGCACAGCTATACTACCTCTGCTACAACTTTTAACTAATAGAAAGTAACAGCTATGGCAAGGTGCCAGGCAGCATATCCACAGCCCTGTGGGAGTGTGTTTTGCTCCCAGGAGCAAAATCAACTCTGGCTTGTGAGTTCAAGGAGTTACTCCTTGGAAGTATTTCAAAATCAAGTTAACCTTTGAAACAGGCTTACTGGAAGTAGGTGGTCTTGAATGATGTGTGAAGTAACTTCTCTGTATTATAACACCATTGAACTTATAAATGGCACAGTTCCATACACACAGACCAGAATGGTGTCCTTCTGCAGTAAAGCTAGGTAGGCAAAGTGCTTCTCCAGCTGCCAGGTAAATGTTTTGATAGCTATGTTTGTGTGCTTTAAAGGGTTAGTGTTGCAGCTTAATTGGTCTGTATGTTAGAGGTGATGGAGCTGTATGATCTGAAGCAAATATATGGAGTCTTGGTGTGTAACAATGGTACAGCTCTTGTTCCATTTTCACTGTCTTCTACATAGATCTCTTCAAACCCTGTTCACTGAGATGATTTTGGAAAACATGTCCTTCCACCTCATCAGAGGTATTTAAATGTAGCATGTGAAGCATATGTGCTTCAAATGTTCACAGCTGCCAAGAGGAAGAGGTACAGGTCAAGATGTGCAGGAGGATTGACCTAAGTGCCAAATGGCCCATAACTGAATAGCTGTGCCATTAGATGGCTGTGTCATGGTGGGAAGTGGATATCATCTTTGCCACCTGGACTGTAATATTGGGGTATTGTCAAAGGTGCAAGGAGAACTTCTCAGGCTAGTGAAGAGCAGTAAGACAAGCTGCCTTGTAAGATACTGGAGATGCAGCTGTGGGGGACTCCACTGTAAGCCTGTTGGTCAGGATGCTGATAAAGACTTCATTGGGAGCAGATGTGCCAAGCTCTGAAGTGGTGTGTTTAGCAGCTGTGACTGTCCAGCAGTGGGAGTGTAATAGATCTTCAGTGACATCTAAAAATGTAATGTTACAACTAGCTGCCACAGAGTACATGTAGACTTTATTTGTTAATGTGTCTAGACCAAGTTCAAGGCATAAGCTCTTGCCTATTCCCTAGAAATGGGATTTAACAACTGAGAATTGACAAACTTGTGCTGATCTGCCCCTCCCCAAAAGCTTAAGCAGGCTGGCTTTCTGTAAATGGGATTACAAAATCAGCTTCTGTAATCCATCACTGCATTAATTGCAACACCTTTAAGTAACTTCAGACTTGGAGGAAGTAATGACTAATCTAATTTTAAAAAGTGAACTTCCCTCGTGAGCCTCAGCATTTCTGGAGAGGTTTATAAGCGATTCCAAACGAGAGAAGTGGTTTCTGCTAAATGCTATAGCCAGTCTAGAAGTCTAGATAGCCTGAATCTTGATTCCACTTACTTCCAGTCCTTAGAAGATGCTTCATCCAACAGAAAAGGTTTCTAATTCAAGTTAGTGATTTCTTTCTAGACTTCCTAGGGGCTAGACCCTTAAACAGTACCATTGCTGATACTGCTAGCTAAGTCTGTGTGCTAGTTTCCAGGCTCAGCTTACATTTGCAGGTAAACCTTGTCTTCTGCTCTTGGCTCAGGCTTCCAGCTAAGCTGGATTCTAGTTCTGAATCACACTGAACAGCCCTTTATGTTGGTCTCATTTAGTGACAGTCAAGACTAACAAAAAGAGGATCCAGGTTACAAGAGGTTCATGAGCTTTGCTAGTACAGAACTAATTTGTAGTTGATATTGAGGCTTTCCCTTCAAGTTCTTGTGACTAAAACTGAACTTCCTTCTGATAGCGAGTCTGTTGTTGGTGCAGTGGTGCTACCCTTATTAATCTACTGAGCTTTCTTAGTGCAAAGCCAGGAGGATCACTGCTTAGTTCTTGACTGTTCAAAGATAGGCTTTATGTAAATGCTAAGTGAGAAGCAGGAAAGCACATATCCTAAACCCTTTGAATACCTCCCAGCAACTCTTTTAGGCAAGGTGTGCATCTCACACTTGGATGCTGGTGTAAGAGGCAGCTACAGATCTTTGTGGAACAAGCAGCTCTCCCCTGTAGAAACCTTAGTTTTTAAGTGAGTGGAGCAAACTCAAAAAGTAGGTCTCTGAACAGTACAAAGATTTGAAATCCCCATGGCTTTAATACTCTCCTAGTGGCCTTGTAGAGCAGACGAGCATTTTCATGCTAAATAGGAATGTTACCTTTGAATATCAACCTGATGGTATCTGAAAAAGACTACCTGCCCTTCCACATACCTTGCAGTGCTGCTTCAAGGACTTAGTCCTGGATGGCTGCGGACCTGCACATCATCTCTTGGGTGATGGTGAGTGCAGTCCAGAGTTAAGGAGTTCCTAGAGTACTCCAGAGCAAGGCTGGAAAGAAAAGGGTCTTTCCAAGTACTTCAGAATCAAAGAATGGGGTATTTGTGGAAGCTTTTGTGTGAGACTAATACAAAGTTTTCAAGGCAGAAGTTACTTTTTGGGGTAGTGCTTTGGGACTCTTGATTCTAGCATTTCTTAGTTGGAGATAAGCCCATGTTCTGCTTTGAAAACCAAGCTTTGGATTACTGTGTTGATATCTGCATGCTCAAGTGTTTACACAGGTGATCAGTGAACCTTAGTGGTAAGGTGGTTGTGGTCCTCTAACCTACAAGCCATACTCTAATTTGTGGATTAACAAGTGTTTGGACCTGAATCCTTCACAGGTGGGGTTACTGACACATGAAGAGGGTGTCCTTTCTCCAAGGAATGAAGTGTAGCAATAATATGTGAATTTGTTGCTGTCTCAGTATGTGTCTGAAGCTGAAACAGCATGTTTGACCCCAGGACAAAGCATAGGCCAGATGGGGCCTCTTCCACAAAACCTATGAAGGTTGCCAGGAGGTGACTTGTTAAATGTTGTGTGCATCTGAGAACTCAGCCCAAGTGGCTCAAAGTTCAGTGTCTATAAAATCTGGCTTTCAGCCAGGTTACATGGTGCTGTGGTAGCAAGACCTGCTTTGCTGTGTTTCCTCTGCAGTTCAGCTGAGTAGAGCCTCACAGTGTGGGCTCTGTGAGGGCACAAACTCTGAAGGTAGCATGCTCAAATTTGGACCTTGGGTTTTCATTCCTAGACAGGGAACGAATGTCTGCTGGGGAGTATACCTTGCTGTGAAGCTGGCTTAGGATATTCTGTTATCAGTACTGTTTGAACAGCACCTTTTTACTTATTGGCTTGGTCTAGGAGTCTGGATAGGTTACTTCCTTGTCCCTTAGGGGAATATTTCTGACTGACAAACCAAGTAGTCAGTGACCATGTTAGTTTTGCACAGTTCTTCCTTGTGCTGACTCAACTGTTCTCATACTGCAGCTTAGTGAAGGAGATGGTATTTGGGGATGTCTAATGCATTTTTTTCTCTTCCAGCCTTGGGAGCTGCATATGGAACAGCAAAGAGTGGCACGGGTATTGCAGCCATGTCTGTCATGAGGCCTGAGCTCATCATGAAGTCAATCATCCCTGTTGTCATGGCGGGTATTATAGCTATCTATGGCCTAGTAGTGGCAGTCCTCATTGCCAATGCCCTCTCACCTTCTATCACACTATTCAAGTAAGTTGCTGCATCTGTCAGTTTTGTTTAAGTTTGTCCTGTCACTGTTTTGATGCTGCTGAATGGGTGGGTTTTGCTCAAGACCCCTGGAAGGACTGTCAATGCTACATGCACCTAACCTGGGCTTAGGAGTATGGACTGGATTTCAGCTGTCCTGCCTAATGCAGGACAGTGAATGTCCTGCCTCAGTGGTAGTGCTGCCTGATGAGTTTGCTGTATTAGTTAACAGATCAGACATCCCACTGCTAGAGATAATGCAGTGGTTTATGGCTTAAAAGAAACGGTGTACAGGCAGTATTAGGATAGGCTAAGCTTGGTTCATGGTGCCAAATTCTAGACCTGGAATACACAGGTCTTTCCAAGACTGTCTAATCAGACTGTCTAAATAGTTCTCCTGTTGCCTGGGAGATGCAAGTGAATAATTAATATTGCTTGCTGCTTTATGTGCTGGTAAATCAATCCTCAAGCTATATATACATTGGGTCTCTACACCAGCTACAGTCTGAAAGTTAATCTACTCTTAGCTTTTGAGAACAGCTGGAACTGGCTTGATTGAGACCTCTCAGAATAAAACAATGCTTCTGAGGTCTAAAAGAGTAGATATCTGTCACTGTACAAGCTATAGCTGATGAGCAGTGTGGTTGGCCTAATAAACCATGATCTAAGAAACAGCAGGTACAAATGCTCCTTTGCAGTTACCAGGTAGCCACATACTGATAGGGACTGCTCCTCAGGTACCCCTGCCTGGAAAACCAGACCATTCCTGTCCAACTCTTGCAATGCAAGAGACCTACTAATCACCTGGATGTGCTATAGCTGTATAATAAGGTTGCTAAAGGTGGGAGACAAAAGCAGCTATTAACAGGCTACACAGCATGGTGGGACAGGCATTACTGCAAGTGCTAGCCCACATGGCTGGAGTAAGTACAACTCTGGCAGCATGCTAAGCCTGCAGCTGACTGAAGTGGCTACAGACAAGCTTGGTGGTCATGTGAACTCACAGGCCCAGTAGCTTAGCTTAGTGTATGAGCCATACCTGAATATCAGCTAAAGATCTTGCATAGTTGCCAACTTTTTTTTTTAAGAATCAGAGCTAGGAGTCTCAGAAAGCATCTGCTTTGTGAGACATACCATGTTTGCCTAAACAGTATAGAACTTCTTTCTGTAGGAAAGAGGTTCCCTTTAAATCTTTAAATGTTAATTCTTATTTCCTTTGGGGAGAGCAAAAAAAAAAAAAGGCTAGCCTGAAGTTGAAGGGTTGGGTGTCCTGTTGCTTGCCACTGAAACTCTTTTCGTCTCTGTCCTACAGGAGCTTTCTTCAGCTGGGTGCTGGCTTGAGTGTGGGCCTCAGTGGTCTGGCTGCTGGCTTTGCCATTGGTATTGTGGGTGATGCAGGTGTACGGGGAACAGCACAGCAGCCCAGGTTATTTGTGGGCATGATCCTGATTTTGATCTTCGCTGAAGTCTTGGGTCTCTATGGCCTCATTGTTGCCCTTATCCTCTCCACAAAGTAAACATTACGGTATGATGTAAAGAGATGTAACAAATCCACATTTGAAAAAAGTTCCAGAATGAAAATGGTCTCTCCAATGTGTACAGTTGTCCCAATTTGGTAGTTGATCTCTTGTAAATGCGCAATGTATGTTAGTGACTTGTCTGTCCTGTGTGTACTTCAATATTAAATTGGATGGGCTGCTCCAAGCCTGCTGCATGGCTTGGGGTGGCCTGTGTGCAATTTTCCACCCATTGCTGTTAGTACTTTATGTATAAATATGAACTAGAAATGTAATTTTTTCTCTTCACTGGATGTTTATTTATAAAAGACTTGACATGTTCATACATCTATGGAGCAAGGATTTTCAATTTCCCATGCTATATATATTAATCTTATATATAGGTAGATTACACTGTTGGGTCAATTGTAAGTGCAGAGAATTCCTTGGATGTAACTTTGATTCTAAAGATTGCTGTAGTGTCCTGGTATTGGAGTATGAGAATTTCGTGTTTTATTACAGCAATTGTCCGAAACACTCCTGTGTTTCAGTAGTAACCACGTATGCTCCGGCATCAGAGTCGTGCACCCAGTGTTGGGTTACAAACTTATACCATGTTTCCAAATAAAACTTCCTCACTACATTGCTGTAATGAGTCCTCTGCCTCTGATTTCATGCTTTTGCTGCTCCTTTAGGAAGAGGAGGGGTTCCTTCTGGGCGGAGGCGGGGAGTCACTTCACTTGAAGTGACTGAGCACCATGCAGAAGTGATGCTGTCATCACTGCTAAAGCATTCCCTTTTTCTCCTAGGCAAGTAGCAGTGCTGTTTCCAACTGCTGCCCATGGGCAGTACTCATGGTGAGCAGGAATGCAAGGCTGTTGCAGTGCTGTGCTCATCCTGATCAAGCAGCACATCTTTGCTCTGGCACATGGTAATGCTGTGTAATAGGCTGTGCAGCATGGCCTGAGCAGACAAGGTCAGGGAGCAAGGGTGCAGGCTTCAGCATGTGACAAGGAGTAGGAGCTGCTGAAGAGCCTTTGGGCAGCTTGTCCTTGTGATGCCTCTGCTGAAACTTAGCTGGTTGGAAAGCTGCATGGTTAGCAGCAATTGCCTCTAAACTACCTGAACAATAGTCTCATCAACAAAATGGGTTCATTCAAGAATCCTATTTTTAACTTGTAAATCAGGAGTGTTTGAGCTGAGAAGTTCTGCTTTTGCAGCTAGTGAATGCTGTGGCAACCTTTTCTTGTCCTGAGGATTTATGAGTGTTGCAAAGCAACACTGAAGCTCAAATGGGAAATAGGTGTTGGACTGTTACAAATGTAGAGCTTGTTCCAAATTGTCTTTGGGAAGTACATCACCTTAATCTTAGTTGTGTAGTTTGGAGAACAGGTCAAGCTTTACCTTGTTCAAGCCAAAATGTTAATATTACATGGATACCTAGTACTAGATAATGCCTTTGTGATCAAACTAAGCTGAGGAATCTGGAGTGATCTGTGAGAACCTCTTCTGTTAGCCTGGTTGGGAATGGAGATGTGGTGGTGGTGTACATGTATTTTGCCCATGTACCTTATGTATACCTGTGCAGCAAACAAGTCTGGTCTAAGTACTATGAAGAGCTATGGCCAGAGCACGAGGAATTCACTGAAGCTATGTCTGGAGCTTCTAACCTGGCAGGAGCATTCACCAGGCCTGGTGGCACCTTGTGCACCTTCTGGGTAGCTGGTCTCCAAACTGCGGACCATTCAGGAGACTTCAGCTGTGAGCCAATCATTCTGCTAGTACAGATTTTCAGACCTTTGTGAAGGTGTACTTTGAACAATTGTTGATCATCGATAATTATTAACAAAATAATTGGTTTAGTCTGTGTGCTAAAAAGCTGATCTGGCTGCAGTCATTTAATAGGTTGTCAGCTGCTTGGCTTTGGGGTGGGCTGTACTACTGGTTTCATGTTTTGGGAGGGTTTTTTTTCATGGCAGTCTGAGCAGTGGTGCTGCTTGGGCTGTATAGAGGTGTAAGCTGATTTAAGGAAAATCCTGGATGTCTGCTGAAGTATTGCCTAGGGTAAGGGAAAATTTCCTGGTCTGAATTGTGTTGATCATTTTCTTCAGCAAAAGTAGTAGACTCTCAACTTCTGAATTAGACTTTACCCATGGGTTATAAACATTTATGGAAACGATAGCATAATTCTCTCTCAGCACTGATTGTAAGTACTTCCGTGCAGAGTCTGATAGAGCTTGCAGCTTGGAGGGGGTGAATCACAAATTCAGGCTCTCTGGAAAGCATGCCACGTATGTCTTGCAGTTCTGGTGAGAGGGACTGTATTTTGCTTGTGTAGCAGGACAGAAGAAGGTCCTGGCTGGGGCTGTAAATATGTTTAAGGTCTGGTTTTACCTTCTTTAAGGGAAACCTGCTGCCAGCCTTGCTTTTTGCCAATTTAAAAGAAGATGAGCAAATCGCATTTAAGAGAGCAACTAAATGCTGGTGGTAGCTCTCATCTCTAAGAGGAATAAGCAATTTAAAGGCACTGGTCTATAGGAACTCCTTAAGATCCCATTGGTGACACCTTGCAGAAGGCAGGATACTTATGTAACCAAATGCAGGCAAAATCCCATCAACGGTGTTTTGGTCTATGCCTTGGAACATCAAGCCTTTCTCATTAATATATAAACCCATGCGAATCAGGAGAACAAAGCATAAAACAAAAGCTGGGGTTAGCAAGCATAGGTGGAGGATTGCTTTACGCTGAGCACCTGCAAATATGCCAGGAGTAAAATTAACAATCTGAGCATGTTGCCTTGGCCAAGCATTTTCTGACAGTGATGCTCTAGATCCTCATTGATGACTCCCAGGTGAAAACACACATTTCGAGTCCTTCACTGATGCTATTGCATCAGCAAATTTCTCAAGTGATTCAGGGCTTTCAGAAAATTACCAACCTTTTGGTCCCTTTCCTTCGTTTACTGACAGCATGCTAGATCAGAGTGCAGTCCCATCTGGCAGGGATTGACTTTGTATTTGGTTTGGAAGAGGGGAACAGGCAGCCTCAGAGCATGAAATGACAAGACTCGTAGAGTGCCTGATGAAAAGAGGTGGCGTCTGCTGGCATGTAAATAGTCCTCTGTAATGTGGCAGATTGCGCGCCTGTGAGTGCGCTGCAGAGTGAGTCAGCCCTGCAGAGAAAGAATGGAGCAGGGTGGCTCTGCAGCAGCAGAGGGTAAATGTCCATTAGCAGTCGGTTCAGGCTAGGTATGGTTAAGGGATGCCTGCTGCCAGATGCTGCCTGCATAGACAATGCCTTCATAGAGCTTGCTGACCTTTCTCTTTTTTAAATCTTTCATACTGGCTTTTTTCCCAAAGGCTGCAGATTTTTTTTTTTTTTTTTTACTGCTCTGTTGGGGAAGCATTTTTAAGTAGTAGGATTTTATCTGTGATTGCTCAGGGATTGTCTTTCCTTGGGAGACCTGGTTTACAGAGAAGCGTAGTAACCTGGAAAAGTAAATAAGCTTTGGGGAAATAAAAACCTCATTAAGAGAAACTGATCCCAGAAACTAAGCCGCTGTTTTCAACTACAGGGTAACAGCAGATCTAATGAAAACAACTCTCAGTAAACCTTGTTTCCTTCACAGTCTACCTATGGGGATATTGATTTTATGGCTTTTTGCTGTTTCCATCCAGCCTTACTGTACAAACCATCACTGTTCCTCAGGTGAGAATTACCTCTGTCTCTGATGCACAGGACTTGCCACCTCTGCTCTTAGAGTATCTCTTTCTGCTCTACAGGTATTGGCCATCTTTTTCTCTTGACATAATTAAATTAAACCCAGAGTAAGTCTTCCTAGTGCCACTTATCCTGGAGTGGGAATTTTCTGTTTCAGGGTCAAAGGATTGTGTCCTGAAAATTCTATATTTTTGTTCCTATTACTCACTAAGGAATACTGTTCCTTTTCTCTGCAAGCCACGCTTCATTTAGCTCCTGAGACAGTCACAGCTTTGCAACTCGTATCACTGAGTTTCTGTCAAGCTAGTTCCTGTATCATGGCGCCCAAGCACACAGAAAAAAATCCTCCCCTAACCTAATGGGTGTAAGGCTTGAAGCTCTCCTAGGGGCCACACTGCAGGGTCCCGAGTGCCTCCCACAAGGTATCTACAGACCATTGACAGTTCTCACTGACCTGTGGGAGTATGAGCTGGGAAGCAGGAGGGCAGGATGAGGTTCCTGGAGAATCAGTGGCTCGTGTTTGCCATCTTCCTTTTGCTGAGAGGACGAGATGCACTCACGACAGGCTCAAGTCCTGGCTCTTCTGGATTTAACGAGGGGATACTGGTGGCTGTTTCTGTCCTGGACCCTTTTTTGGCACTTGGAACTGTCCTGTCCTTGCTACTACATCTGTGCTTTCCTCCTTTGCCTTTGGGAGGGGGTGAAGGGGTGACCTCAAGTGGCAGAGAGCGGTAATGACCACCTACACCTAGTGGCTTTGTCTGCCTAAGGTAGGCCGAGGACAAATCTTAGGAAATCGCATATATTCCCAAGATTGGTAGTGTGTTCTCAACTCAGATGTAAACAGCCTCCTTGGCTCTTGTGTGCATTAGGACAATTCCTTAGACTTCTTTGTGAAGGCACATGAAAAATTAGAAGCCAAGGCTGTATTTCCACAAGCACTTCGTTTGGCAGCAGTGCTAGCCCAAGCCCTCCCTCTGGACACCTAGACCTTCTTTCACATCTGTAGCACACACTCCCCTGTTTCTCCCAAGTGCACTGGTACAACTTCTTATGCTGTCAGGCAGTGAATCTAATTTGGGAATTGAGCCAGGTTAAAAATAACTCCACCTGAAGAAAAAAAAAGTTTGCTAAAGAAAATGCAAGTGAAACTACAGCTTGTGATTCCCTCAGCCTATTACTGGGGCAGTAGAGAGAAAAAGCATGCAATTATTAGAGGAGTGTGCAATTATTGGTCATGCAAGACGGGGTTAATTTAATACTGAGAAATAAAAGGACAACATCCAAACAGATAAGACTTAAGCAGGACAGATACATGACATGGATGACATACCTACAGCATCAATGAGGCAAATTGCCATACCTTTCATCTTGGCACCGGCTGTTCCATTCTTCCCAGCAGTGCAGAGGGAGGTCCGGGCCGTTTTCCAGCGTTTTGATTCAATGGTTTGCTTTGGGGCTTGCAGCCTAGAAAAATGTTGGAGATCTCTGTCGCCAAAGGGTTGGTGAAGCTGTGTCAATGGGGTGGACACCATGGCAGGATCTTTCATAGTGTATGTTACTATCTGTACGCAGTCAGTATTTGCATTTACCTAGATGTCTCTTCCACTGCCAAGAAAAGTTCACTGTCACAAGTTTGGTAGCATGCACGTTCATATGAAGGTGCCCTGTTTTGGCCACAGGCGGTTTGGGTGCTCTATGTGCCTTTTGACATCTGAATTCAATTTAGCAGCTTGGAAGAGTACTTCCCTCCTCGCAGAGTCGTTTGCTCAAATAAGCAGGCCTGAGATCTGCTTTTAGGATTCATGTTCTAATCTTCCGGTTTTGGAGTCTCCTTGACTTCACCTGTACTGAAGCCACAAATCATTCCCACCAATATGTTGCTGGGTGCCCCAGACGTGGATAATTTCAGCCACGATGAGGAAAACCTGCCTGAAGCTATTCTTGGCCTCAAATTCCCAAAACAGTGCTGCACATAGCTTTCCTGGCCTCAACTAGCATCATTCCCAGCTCTCCATTTCAGGGGCCTTTACTGGCATCCTGCTGACAGTAAGAGGCAGCTTGTACTGTGGACAAGCACTGACATCATGGAATGATAAGTACAGCATAAAACCTCATTAAAATTCAATTCCTGGCCAGACGGGGATGTTACGTTTCCCATCATTTATCTTTTCTCGGTGTGATTCATCAGTGAAGCTCACATCAGCACCCTGCCTAGACACAGTCCTTGATGAGACACTTGACTCTCTCTGCGATACCGTGGGACACCAAACAGGATAAACACGCAAGTGAGAGTGCTAGGCAGACTGCTGCAGCACACAGCAGTCCCTGCGGAGCAAAGAGGACGGAGGGGAAATGGAAGCATCTGCCAGCAGATGTTTAGGAGTAAATGCTTAGACTGTCGGGGACACTGGCTTTAATTTTAACGAAGCATAGTACTTGCCTTTAACGTTTTGGAGATTGGACATTGTTGCCCCTCTGGCCACAGAGACTGCAGACCCTGGTGCCGTGGTCTGCTGGAGAGAAAAGGCAGGGGGCTGGCTATAGAGCACAGAACAAGCTTTCTGTCTTCTCTCCCAGGCTGCTGCTGACTTGTCAAATGACCTTAGGAGCCTGCCTACAGCAATGCTGTCAGCTTAGAAAGTAACATTTAAAAGAAGTAATGACTTACCTGTCCAGGCTGCAGTTAACTCTTTGTCCCTGTAGCTGAGACTGAGAAAGGAACAGTGAAGGGTGGGTTTCCAGAAACCTTACTTTGCCTGAGCCAATAAACAGTTCAAATTTCATTTTGTTAGTGTAATTATTACTCTGCCCAGCCAGATTTCCAAGCAGGTACATGCTTTGCAACACCTGTCTACCAGCTCTCAGGGACAAGGATCAGCTGGTGCTTTGTGACAGGCCCATCCAGCGCACCCGGGTCTGCCTGGGGTTGCCATTCAAGACATAAGTAATCGTGAGTCAGATGAAGCAAGGCCTGCACTGTTGTTTCCTTGCACAGTGGATGTAGCCCGCTGGCTCCTCATGGTACGGCGTGAGTGTTGTCCCATGCATGTGCGGTGCGCAACAGCAAGCAGAGCAGTTCTTCCAGGCAGTCTCATTCTGCAGAGAGGAACGAGTCCACTGTGACCGTTCAAGCCAAGGTTACTTATTCACAAATTCACACACTTACAAGCTATTAGGAACCACTAATTCATCTCCCCTGACCTCTCAGGCCTTTCAACTTTGCCTGATAAAAAGTAATACTTAGCGAGTAACATTTCATTCCATAAAGGCATTCACCCGTCGGCGTGTGACATGGTTGCCCAGCTAGCGGTGACAGTGCCTGTACAAGAGCTGCATCATGGCTCACTAAGGGCTGTGGGATCCTTGGCTGGAAGATGCCAGGTACTAGTGAACTTGTAAAGGTGGCTTGAGCTTACTTGTCTGTCCTGGGGCTGAGTAATGGTTCTTGAGCGATGATGCTCTAGACCATCTGCGCTGAGGAGCTCCAGTTTGGAGTCAGTGGACACAGTGGAGAAGGATTCTGCCCCAAACATTTCTCATCAGAGCCTAAGGCAAGAGACAGCAGGAGGTGTGCGCAGACTGCCAAGAAGAAGGTCTTGGGGAGGTGGTTGTGACGAGCAGATGATGACACCCGCACAGTCAGCACAGCAGCTCCTCCTCACACCTCTCCAGCTTCCCTGAGCTCACCCGGTCTGGAGTGTCCCTGGATAAGGCAGGTTCCCTTAGTACACGCGTTGCTCCCCACTGGTATCAGACCTTTCCAAAAGCATTTTGTCAGCTCCACATTACACGCTGCAGCAAAACACCAGCATATGCTGCTGCTAGCCCCCTTAGAGGCTCTGATAGGGAACGTTACTAATTTCTATTTAATGCTTAGAGTGATTAAACCAGACCCAGAGAGTAAATCCCCTGGGACACTCGCTGCAAGGAGTGCAAGGCTTCCCAGGCGAGAGGAGCAGGCATCTCTACGGCGTTGTCCCCACAGCCCCCTCCGACGCCATGCCGGTGACAATGGCAGGCCATAGGCCCAACGGCCTGTGTGGGCCAGCAGGAGACCCCAGGCCCGAGGGGCAGCCAGGGCCGAGGACAGCTGTGGAAGGGAGCTCCTCCACCGCCGGTTCTCCTTCACCACCGGCTTTCAAATCAAGGTCGTGGCCGCGAGTCCTGCCCGCTCCCCTCAGCCCGGCAGCCGGCCCGCCTCTGCCGAGCCGCCGACCTCCTCAAGATGGCGGCGCCCTTCCCATGATGGCGGCTCCTTGCGGGACGGTCACGTGCGGCGGGGGGGGGGGGGGGGGGATCCCGGCGCGTCAGCTGAGCGGGCTCACGTGATTGGAACCGGCGGCGCTGCGGACTAAGGCCGGCGTTCGCTCCGCCCCCCCGCCCCGCCCCCGGCCCCGCCCCCGGGTGTCCCGGTCCCTGCCGCTGCCCCGCGGACGGGGCGGGGGGTTGCACCGGGCCCGGCCCTGAGCGGGTCCCGCGGCGGGGCCTGGCCGCACAGGCCGGCGGGGCCTTTTCCTCACAGCGTCGGTCCGGAGCCCCGGGGAGAGGCGGGGGCCTACCCGCCGCCTGCCCCCGGGGCGGTGCTCCGGCACCTCCGCCCCTCACCGGCTCCCCGTTTCCGCGGCAGCCGCTCGCACCGGCGCCGAGGCCTTGCCCCGCTCCGCCACCCCCGGTCCCCGCCCCGTGCCCCTCACCCCCGGTCACCGGGGAAGTCCCCCGTTCCCGCCGGCTCCCGCAGCCCCGCGATGCCGTCCAACAAATCCGTCTCGGACGCGCCCATCGTCCAGTTCACCAACTGCCGCATCCTGAGGAGCCACCAGCTCCAGAGGTGAGGGCTGCCGGGGTACCGGGGTTGCTGGGGGGTACCGGGGGGCGCCGGGGCTCACGGCGGGGCTGCAGAGCTAACCTGGAGTGCCCGAGGGACTGTCCCCAGGTCCTCCAGTGCATCAGCTGCCGGCTCTCGCCCCCCTGCACTCCCACCGTCCCTCATCCCCTCCGCCTGATTTCTGAAGGAGATGAGGCGTGCGTGTTGTACGGCCCCTCTCTGCTCCCCTCGTCTTTCGTTTTGCCTCCTCCGCCAGCCCCTGGGCCCCTTGGCCATCGCCACCACATTTGGCAGGCAGCCCATGAAAATCCCGTTCCCACGACTTTTGTAAAGCCAGAGGCCACACAGAGAGAGGGCTGCCAGTCATCTCACTGCTGGAAGAGCAGCTTTGCCCTAGTAGACATCGGAGAGCCCATGGCAGAGGGTGCCGGTGGGGTCTGCTCTGCCTGAGGCCACCCCTGTCCCTGGGGCTATGGCCACCTGCTCCCATGTGCTCCACCACAGATGGCAGAAGAGCTTGGTGTGTGTGTAACTGTCCCTTCAGGGAGGACCTGTGGGTGCGAGAAGGGAAGATCCTCAACCCAGAGAAACTCTTCTTTGACGAGAAGGGCTCTGCTGACATCCAGCTGGACTGCAAGGACAGCATCATCGCCCCGGGCTTCATCGATGTCCAGATCAACGGTATGGCAAAGCCACACACGCTCGCAGCGGGGTGGGGGTCCCACGTTTGTCCATCACTGACCTTCAATCCTGCTGTGTGCATACTGCCCATGACCAAGTGCGTTTCAGCTGCTCCAGGGAGATGTGAGTCACCGAACTAACGATAAAGAACAATTTTGCCCGTGATTGCTGCTGTTGCATAATTGATCCCCTTTGGCTGGGTGGTGGTTTCAGCCCAGCTTTCCTCTTAACCTCATTTTCATCAACAGTCCCTGCCCCTGTGCTGGCAGGATGCCCGCCCTACCCTTTCCAGGATGCAGGGAGGACAGAGCAGGACTTCTCGAGGGAACAAACCTTACCTGCAGTAGCTCTTTCCTGAGGGTCAAGAGAGGCTTGTTCTATAGTAGCTTATGTTGGAAGTTAGATCCCCTTTTCAATGGGGAATCCTCAGATTTTGCCCTGCATCAAAATAAAAAGTTGCAAAACGCTGGGATGCTGTGGGAAAAGCACTTCAGCAGGACAGCATTGGTTGGATTTCTACTCGTAGAGCCTTGCAAATGTAGGACAGGAGAAGTGCTGGTGGAGCCCTTCGCTTCTGGTCAGTGCTGTACAAATGGAGTGGCTCACTCCAGTCACACAAAATGTTTCTTCGGCGTTTTCAGGTGGGAAAACATCCACCGGGGAGGCTGCAGCTTCATCTCTGTTTTGTTCATGGTGCAGGAGGCTTTGGGGTGGACTTCTCCCTGGCTACAGATGACTTCAAATCAGGGATTGACTTGGTCAGTCAGAAAATCCTCTCCCATGGAGTGACCTCCTTCTGTCCCACCCTGGTGACCTCTCCTCCATCTGTGTACCACCAGGCAAGTGACTTTCTTCCCCTCTCATCTGCAGGGTGATAAAGGGCTGAGGTTGGTACTAAGAGGTGAGAGGGCCAAGGGCTGGGACTGCAGAGACTGGGATAACTGCCTTGGCGGAAAAGCCGTGGGCATGAGGAGCTGGACTCTACCCCTGGATTTCTTGCCCTTAACCTTTAGACATCGCTAAGACAGCGATGTCTCCCAGGCCAGCTTTGCACAACGGGGCTTGCAGCTGGCTTTTTCTTTGCGAGCTGTGTTTGGCTGATGGTCCCAAGTGGTCCAGCTACACAGCTCTCTCTGGACCCGAGGTCTGGGTTTGTTTTGGCAGGCTGGGGTGCTGTGTCTGGGGTGCCATGTCTGACAAACCCCTTTCTCTAGGTTCTCCCTCAGATCAGTATAAGAAATGGTGGAGCCCACGGAGCAGGTATCCTGGGTAAGTGGTTTTGTCCCTCGCTATCCTTTCTGATGATACTCTAGGTAGGCAATTATCTTGTTCATTGTTAAGGAGAAAGAAGCTACTGTAGGGACAGGACAAAATGGGGGCTGGAGCTATCTTGATGGGAGGGGTGCACAGGAGGGCACAGACCCGCTTTCTCCCTCAACCTGTGCCTGGCCTTTGCCGTGGTCTCTGCCATGATACACACACTGCTCCAGCCCTTTTGGGCCCCACAGGTTAATGGCAGTGGGGTGGCTTGGCTTGGCCAGTTGCCAGCGCTGCATCTTTCGCTGTGCTGAGCTCAGAGTTACCCGAGCCATGTGTTTTGCTGCGGGAGAATGGGAAGAGCTTGACTGGAGCAGGGTAGACACAGCAGGTTTCTTGGTCCTTGGCGGGGAAAGGGTCATAGCTTTGTGTTTCTGTTTGGGCAGGGACCCATCTGGAAGGACCATTCATCAGCAAGGAGAAGAAAGGGGCGCACCCGGAGCACTGTCTCCGCACCTTTGAGGCAGGTGCCTTCCAGGACCTGCTTGCCACCTACGGGTCCCTGGACTGTGTCCGGATAGTCACCCTGGCCCCAGAGATGAAGAGGAGCAGTGAGGTGATCCGGGAACTCACCAAGCAGGGCATCTGTGTCTCGCTCGGTAAGGGCTGGGGAGGAGGAGGCTTAGGGAGGCTCCGTCTCCCTGTGCCACATGGGCCAGGCAGCCCCTCTCTCAGGGCTGTAGCACCTCTAATGGTGTCTCAGTGTGACTGGATGGGGTGGGATTTTCTTTTGCCTGGCCGATGTGGAGGTGACAGACCTGTCACAAATGGGGACCTCACTTGATGCTGCGAATCTGTCGCCCTTTGTACGGTAAGGGCCAAACTTCATATTGATTGAAAAGCCCCTGCAGTTTAACACAAGGTAGCATTTGGTGCTGCAAATACACAGGAAAGAATAGCAGTCTTACTTGAATAAAGGTGTAATTGAGGGTTGACGATGTGGAAAGATTCAAACTCTGAAGTTCAACTGCTTTAGGCCTTGTTTGACAGGTGAAATAATTTTCCAAAGGTTATTGTTGAGTTTTGATAACTCTGTTTTTCAACTGGAAGTGCTGTAGGAGACCTCTACCTCCATTGCCTTGCCACTGGCAGCAAGGGCCTCCAAGGCCACTGACTTAAAACTGGCTGCATTTTTCTTGTCCTCTGTTTCACAAACTCTTCTTTGCCTCATTAAAGAAATCATTAAAGAAATCCGGGGGGGTAGTTACTCAGGGTGAAATTAAACCTTAAGTGAGAAGGGCATTCGCACAGCAGAGCATCTCTTATCTCACAGCCACATAAAGAACCACAGAAAGGCAAAGTTTGCCCACAGAGCATTAGAGCTGCTGTCCGTGTTGGGGAAAACAGAATTTTCCTTCTTGGCAAAGTCCCCACTGTCTCTACTCCCTTGACAGCTCTCTGTAAAGCCTTTAAACATCTGAGGACAGCAGACAGGCGTGTCCTTGGACCTCTAGCCTAGCCTGAGGGCAACTCTCTGGGAGCAAGGCAGCATTTGTGATGGTTGTGATGTGAACAGTGAATGCGTTCAGGTGAAGCACCCACTGCCCGAGTCCCCCATGGTCATGGCCAGACACCTCTGTGCCGAGGCTGGCATCTCAGACCTCAGCCCAGGGTGGGGCATCAGAGTAGAGTCCTAGTGACAGAGCGTGTCTTCACTCCTGTAGGGAAATAAATGGAGAGACGGGCAGAAAAATCATGTGTTGGTCTTTGTTCCTAGGTCACTCGGTGGCTAATCTCTCTCAGGCTGAGGAGGCTGTGCAGCATGGCGCTACCTTCATCACTCACCTCTTCAATGCCATGTTGCCGGTGAGTAGCCGAGGGCACTTGCCCTGCGCTGGTATTGCTTTTGGTGCTTGCCCTCCTGCTCCCCACAGATGCATATTCTCCCCAGCTTGTTTCGTAACAGGCCTTGCACTGAGGTTTCAGCACTGAACCTCTGGCTTCACATTTCTACTGCCTGATCTAAAAGAGAGTCAAGGCTGTATCAGACTCTTGAAATTCGAGGAAATGCCCAGATTTGTCTGGTAAAAGATGGAGAACCTAGCTGCCAGGCGCTGTTTGATAGAGATGGTAGCTGCGTCCCCTGATGGGAAGGGTCTCAGCCCACAAGTCCTGGTGATGCTCCACAGCTGGTCCTCTCTCCCCTCGGGCAGTTCCACCATCGTGACCCTGGGATCGTGGGACTGCTGACAAGTGACAAGATTCCTGCTGGGCGGAGAGTCTTCTACGGCATGATCTCTGATGGCATCCACACCAATCCCGCCGCCCTACGAATCGCCCACCGAGCCCACCCCAAAGGTGAGCCATGTCGGGCCCACGCAGCGTCACCAGCCATCCCGAGCACTGTGCCATCTCCCACAAAACACTCACGCAAGTGCTGTGGCATGCTGCCCTCACTGCCTGAAACAGGTCACAGCCATGTGTGCTGATCCACCAGCCCTCTTGCTTCGGTCGGATGTGGCTAGAGACGCTTTGGCCCCTTTCTGGGAGGACCAGCATGGCGCAGCGCTCGGAGCTGCAGCAAGGTCGGCTGCAAAGCTAACGCAGCCTCTTTCCTTGCGTTCCTCAGGCCTGGTGCTGGTGACGGATGCGATTGCTGGCATGGGGCTGGCACCAGGTCGGCACACACTGGGTCAGCAGGTGGTGGAGATCGATGGGCTGAACACCTACATTGCAGGTAAGTGCCGTCCTGCAAAAGAGCTGGGGCAGCGCTGCCACTCGTGTCTGTTCTGGAGAGCTCAGCACGCCTTGCAGTGCTTGTTGGTTGTGCCACCCTCTTGGGTTTTGGTGCCTGATCGGTTAATGGCTCTGCAGTGACTTGGCCCTGGGGATAATGAGGCACCTCGTGAAGAGGGGGATTGCCCCATCTTGGTGGAGTGAGGAGGAATCTGTCAATTTTCAGCTGTCCGCAACACCTTTGAACACCTTGTTGCCCAATGTCATGGATGCTAGATCCCCAGTGGGGTCAGAAAGGACAGAGAAATCCCACAGATATTTATTGTCCCTTGTCTTTACTATAACACCACCACTTCTTGCTAACAAATATCCCTAAACTGCAAGCAATTGGAGACTGGGAAGGTATTTCGGAGAAGGATCATTCCTTTCTCAGTTCCCTTCCTCTGTCTCTGGCAGCAGGTGCCTGCGTTGTGAGCTAGTTTCACCCAGTCCAGCTGGTTTTATGGTGGAGCTGCAGGGTGACATCCCGGTACATCTCCCTGCGCCACCAACACAGACTCGCTCTCGCCTCACTCTGTCACTCGGCAGCCATGGCTGTGGGCCTTTCAACTCACTCCTCGTGTGACCCAGGATTTCTACCCCTTTTGGTCACATTATGCTTTCCCACTGCCCCGCTTCTCCTTGCTATGAGTTGTGGGACCTGCGCAGTGCCATCCCGTTCCTCTCCCAGGTACAAAGACCCTGAGCGGTAGTGTGGCAACCATGGACACATGTGTGCGACACTTCCAAGAAGCCACAGGTAAGTGAGCCTTGTCCACAAGGTGTTGCCCCCTACGTTGACTTGGGAAGAGGTCTTGCTCTTGCCAGCTGTGTCCGCTTCACCAGGGAATGTTCCCTCTTGCCCAAGACAATGAGAAGGGCTGGGATCAGCGGCACTGGCCACAGATAAGCAACTTTTTGAGGGGAGGTTTCATCTTAACCCATAGCACTAATGAGAGGTGAACTCTCCTGCTCCTTTCTCACAAAGGTGAATGACTTTCCCCTCCCCATACCCTAGGTGTTCAGTTCTCCTCTTCCCGTTATCTCCCGTAGGGATGTTTCCCCTCCCCAGCTCCATATGGCTGTGGCGAGGATGTTCTAGCTCAGGTCCCTGCCAGGCCGACAGTTGCCTTAGCCAAGGGGATTTGGGCTGCTCTGGCAATGGGGCTGTTTGTTGCCCTAATGCCTCCCCCTTCTCTGTTCAAGGGTGCTCAGTAGAGACCGCGTTGGAGGCAGCGTCTCTGCATCCCGCCCAGCTCCTGGGGATTGAACACAAAAAGGGGACACTAAATTATGACTCCGATGCAGGTACTGGTATGGGGACAGCAGGTACTGGTATGGAGACAACAGTGTGAGGGCTCCCGGGTGCTGGAGTAAAGCAGGGGCTGCTGCGAACGCATCTTCATCCCCTGCTTCAGTGGGAGCTGCAGGGAGACTCGCTCTGCCTGGGATTTTCTCTGGGCTTTTGCTTTAGGCTTTTGCTCCAGTGTTTTTCCCCTTGGATGCTGGTGGTGTTTCGTGAGCCCTTTGGAGAGACCAAAGGGCTCCATGCTCCAGCCAAGCATGGAGCAGAGCCACCATAGCACAGATGGCACCACACTGCTGTCTCGCTGCCATGTCTGGGTGGGGAGAAGCTCTTTCCCACAGAGCCCAGCTCCTCCCAGCCAGCTTCAGCTGCTCCATTTATCTGACGCCTGCTTCCTTTCTCTCTTGTCCGATGCAGATTTCCTGATGCTGAATGATGGTCTGTATGTGCAAGCCACGTACATTGCGGGTGAGGAAGTCTGGAGACAGGATGCGTTAGGCATGTGACGCTGGGCTGTCCTGGTGCCCTCCGAGGCTCCCCGGCACTGTGGTTAGCAGCTTTGGTAACCACGCCACTTCTTTTTTTTTATTTTTTTTTTAATTCCTTCCTGCAACTCCCTTAAAGGAGCCTCATACCAAAGAGCTGCGTTTTCCAGCGCAACCGCTGCTTCCAGTTACAGCCATGCCTGCAACAAATTTGTTGGTGCTCAGTTGGTGGAGTGGGGAAAGCAGGCAGACCTGTGTTTGGGGAGACTGTCAGTCCCCAGAGTGACCTGAAGGACTGCACAGCTGTCCTGCATGGAGTCCCCAGACAGAAGTGCTCCTGTCGACGTCTTACAGCAGTGTGAAAGCTGTCCCAGCCTTTGCACTGTTTCATACAGCACACACTAACCTGCCCCATGCCCCAGGCAGGCTCAAGCCATTTCCATTCCTCTGCCTGCTGTTTGCCTCGCTCCCAGGCAGCCGTGGCTGGTTAGACATCAGCTTCCACCAGCTCAGCTCGCAGCTCTTCACGTTAAAAGGTTCCTGTTGTGTCAGCAGAAGTTGAGGATCACGTTCTGATCCCCCGGCAGTCCCTCTGTCGTGTGTCCTCTGGAGCAAGGCTGTCACAGCTTGCCAACTCGGTGCCATTGTGAGGCTGTGAATCCATGTGGGCTGAATTCTCAGGGCAGAGATCAAACCCAGGAAAAATGAGGCATTGCTGGTCCTTTGTGCCTTTTCCCTGCATGGGCATTGAGTCCACAGCACGTGGTTTCAGCTGGAGACATGGACAGCATCCTGCCACAGAAAGCAATGTTCCTCTTAACTCTTTGTTCTGGCTAGGTGGGTTCTGCAGGCTCTGTGCCCAGCCATACCTCGCAGAGCCTTTGCATCGTCTGATGGGTTTGTGCGTCCCTCAGGCCACAGACGGGAAGCTTTTGCTTTAGGGGATGCATCCAGACTGGTAGTGACGGGCTCACAAGCCCTCGGTCCAACTCAGGGACTGAGGGAGAGGAGAACTGCAGCGGGATTCTGGCCTTTCAAGACAGTTGCTGATAGCTCGTTATTCCCGTGCTCATTATTATCTTCTCCAATACTTGACTGTCAGCTCTTTTCCTGACACTTGGACACTTCTATGCGAAGACTGATGCTGATTTCAAACCTACTGCAGTCAGAAAAGTCTTGCGATAAGTCTTAGACAACCTGTGACAAGACTCAAACCAGTTAGATGTTTTTTGTAGTGAGGGGAGGGCTTAGACAAAGGCCAAGTCTTAGCAGGGGTGGAGGCTGTAAGGCAAGACAAAAGTCTGGTTGGGATTGACAGACGTGTGCCGATTTTTCCAGTACCTTTTTATAACCTTTAACAGCAACATTTTGAAGTGCTTTCCTAGCACTTTAGAGCCCTGCTGGAATAACTGGCAGCCTTGGAGAATTTCTAACATCAACAGCCAATGTCAGGAGAAACTATAGCCTCCACGATTTGAAGCATTTGAAAGAGACATCAAATACTGTGCTGAGAAATGTGACGTGGTACAGCATTACAAGTCTCAGCAGGGGCACTTTTGACTGCTGTTGAAAAAAATCCAAGGGAAAAAAATGCGTGTGAAACAAGGTGTCTAACTTTTTTTATTTACAAAATTAAATAATCAAGAGGAAATCTAAAATAGAAATGGAATCAGACCATACCTGTATACGTGTATTACCCTTTTTTTGTCTGCGGAAAACACGCTGTACCCTACCCATGGTGTTGTATGGTGGCGTGGTGTGTATCAGGCTGGGATCCGAGCCGCCGGTGGCACCGTGGCCCTCGGGCCTCCGCGTCTCGATGGGGACAACGCTGATGTGGGCGCTCCCGAAGGTGCCGTGGGATTTGGTCCTGCCGAGGGAGGCCGCAGCCGGACAGCCAGCGTGCTGGCGGTGGAAACGTGGCCCAGCAGCTCCCTGTGGGGCTCGGGGAGAGGCGAGCTTGTGGGGGGACAAATGCACCGCGAAGGTGGGAGCTCGGCTCCTCTGATCCGCCTCCCGCCGAGGCGTCCTCAACCTCGGCTCGCCCAGCTTCGAAGGAAGGCTTTGTGCCTCGGCACCCCGGGCCTTCACCCGGCCCTCCCTGCGCAGGCCCCGGCGAGGGCAGGCTCTGGAGGGCCGGGCGGGCCGCCGCCGGAGGACGGTGCTGGTGCCGGTGGCCTCGCCGGGTCTTCCCCCGCGGTTGCCCCGGGCCGAGCGGAGGGGCCGCCCCGGTGGCGGTGGTGGCCCATGGCGGTCTGTGACGAGCCCCTGGCCCCCGGCCGCCAGCGGGGCCTTTCCCCGTCCCTCGCCGGCGGCTCCGTGCTGGGTGCCGGGGCCCCGAGGGGCGAGGCGGGCCCGGGCTGGCCGCGCTTTCCCCCCGGCGCGGCGGGCGGAACGGAGGCGCGGGACCCGGGGAGCGGCCGGAGGGGCGGCGGGCGGACCGCTGCGGGGGGAGGCCTTTGGGCGGTGCACGGCGGCCGGGCCCTTCCCGCCTTCATCACCCGGGCCCCGGCGGTTGTCCCGGGCCCGGCCCCGGCGGCCGAGGGGCGGCGCGCAGACCCCGGGCCTCAGTCGCTGGTGCCGTCGCCGGAGCTCGGGAGCTCACACGCTGTTCCGAGACCGGAGGTGGGCGGCGGCGGAGGGGCCCGGTTTCCTGCCCGTGGCGGCGCGGAGACTGCCCAGCATGGAGCGGGTAAGAGCTTTGCTCGGCCCCTCTCTGCCCCTTGCTTCTGTCCTGAGGCACCCTCTTCTCCACCGGCCCTTTGCCGAGGCACCTTTGTCCAGGCCCAGGCTCTTCTCCAGCCCGCAGCAGTGCCCCCGGCTCCCGGGAGGTTTTCTTTAAAGGGCTTCCCTGGCCCTTGTGCCTGCCTTTCCCAATTCCTGGTCACCTCGTTACTCTGCTAAGGCAAGATTTTTTTCATTTCCTAACGCGTTGTAACGACTTTCTTGTCCACAGGCAGGCTTCTAAGCCTTGCTTTGCAACTGCTTAGCAGGAGGCATGCAGGGTAAAAATACAGCAAAGGACTTGTGTTTAAAGAGAAATTCTGTGTGTTGCCAGAGCTGTGCTGGAGAGAAGTTTCCTGCTGTGGAGACGTATTACGCTATAGAATAAGCTTCAGGAAAAATGAGAAATCTTCCATTTGGGGCCTTTAAAAAGGAAGAAGGAGAAAAAAGGAAGAAAACAATCTGTGGGAAGTCTTGGCTTGCCAGGAGTGGGTGGCTTACAGCTAGTAAGAGTTTATTGTCTCTAATTTTTGTAATGAAGAGGGCTCATTTGGTGCCCTCCCAATAGGGAGTATTGCAGGGCTTGTGTCTCACCCTGTGCTGTGTTGGTTTATGGTATAAATTGAGCTGTTACACCACACACCTCAAGTGTAAAGCCAGAAAAGGGGTTTATGACCTGCTAGTCTGATCTCCCACATAAGAGGGGAGAAGACTTCAGAAAACTCAGTTTTGGAATCAATTTTGCAGGTGAGAGATTTGTGCTTCTTTTAAACATTGTGCCTTCCCCCATCCCATGTCCAAGGCTCCCCAAGGCACGTTCCAAGATGAGCTGGAGTGGTGCATTTCGCAGCTGGAAGCAAATCTCCTTCGCCTCAGCCCAACCCCAAAACAAGGTATGTTGCTTCTCTCGCAGTCTGCAGCCATATTCCAACCTCAGTTCTGATTTAGCAGACCTGGACATTTTTCTGTTTCTTCTCTCCTATCTGTTTCCTATTCTTGTGTTATGTGGGATTTGTTCTAAATACAAAACAAGATAAAGCATTGAACTTTAAGAACTGTCTGTCTGGAAGCAGCTTTATCTTTCATTCCTGTGACATTCATTCTCTGTTTTCTGTACTTGTTCTCATGTTCTCATTTCCTCATCTAACAGCTTGTTGTTTGGTTCTGCTACAGCTCACTTTTGTTTTCCAATCTCAAGGAAATACTGTGTTAGTGCATCTGGCCCTTAAACGCCAGTAGGTTTATTTTTGTGAAGCTTGTTCCTCATCGTTATTGTTCCAAGGAGAAACTACATGAAAGATAAAATCCTATAAAGTATTTTTCAGAAGATCACACTTTGATCTAGTCAGTCCAACTTGTAAATATATGAAGACATGTGTCCTGCTCCTCCTGATGGCTAGTACTTAACATTTAGAGGAGGGGTGTGGCTGCCCTTTGTAAGATGCCTGGATGAGTGGTTGCTGGTGCACCTGAGGAGGTAGCAGTGATTACTACTTGCCCACACACCATGCTTGAGCATCAGACCATTTTGTTACACCCGGTATCTAGTGTCCAGCAGCAGCGGGGGAAGGCTGCTCCTGGAGGGGATGCAGGAGCTGAGCACAGTGACAAGGCAAGCACTGGCAAGACTTGGCCAGAAAAGGGCCCATTTGCACAGTATCTGACCCAGGAGAGCAAAGCAGTACTGCTGATGGTAACCAGGCTCTGCCTGGAGTCCAGATTGCCAGAGGAGTCTGCAGTGATGAGGCAGATCAAAGCTCTAGCCAGGAATTCAAGTCCATGGATCAGGGTCAAGGTCTGGATCAATGAGATAGAATCATAGAATCATTAAGGTTGGAAAAGACCTCTAAGATCATCGAGTCCAACCGTCGACCCAACACCACCATGTCCACTAAACCATGTCCCTAAGCGCCTCATCTACACATCTTTTAAATACTTCCAGGGATGGGGACTCAACCACTTCCCTGGGCAGCCTGTTCCAATGTTTAACTGCTCTTTCAGTAAAGAAATTTTTCCTCATGTCCAATCTAAACCTCCCCTGGCACAACTTGAGGCCATTTCCTCTCGTCCTGTCGCTTGTTACTTGGGAGAAGAGACCGACCCCACCTCGCTACAACCTCCTTTCAGGGAGTTGTAGAGAGCGATGAGGTCTCCCCTCAGCCTCCTTTTCTCCAGGCTAAACAACCCCAGTTCCCTCAGCCGCTCCTCATCAGACTTGTTCTCCAGACCCCTCACCAGCCTCGTTGCCCTTCTCTGGACACGCTCCAGCACCTCGACGTCCTTCTTGTAGTGAGGGGCCCAAAACTGAACACAGTATTCGAGGTGCGGCCTCACCAGTGCCGAGTACAGGGGCACGATCACTTCCCTACTCCTGCTGGCCACACTCTTTCTGATACAGGCCAGGATGCCATTGGCCTTCTTGGCCGCCTGGGCACACTGCCGGCTCATGTTCAGCCGGCTGTCGACCAACACCCCCAGGTCCTTTTCTGCCGGGCAGCTTTCCAGCCACTCTTCCCCAAGCCTGTAGCGCTGCATGGGGCTGTTGTGGCCGAAGAGCAGGACCCGGCACTTGGCCTTGTTGAACCTCATACAGTTGGCCTCAGCCCATCGATCCAGCCTGTCCAGGTCCCTCTGCAGAGCCTTCCTACCCTCGAGCAGATCAACACTCCTGCCCAACTTGGTGTCATCTGCAAACTGACTGAGGGTGCACTCGATCCCCTCATCCAGATCATTGATAAAGATATTGAACAAGACCAGCCCCAAAACTGAGCCCTGGGGAACACCGCTCGTGACCGGCCACCAACTGGATTTAACTCCATTCACCACAACTCTCTGGGCCCGGCCGCAGCAGTGCTACACATGAGATCCTCAGCTAAAATAACTCCCAAGTGAGGGAGGGGAGAGGTTCCTCTGAAGCTTTTTCTAGCTCTTTCTTTGTAACAGGTCTTATTAGTGAGTAGGCCTTGAATGCAGCCAGCTAAACTCCTTGAAGCAGGGGGGAATGTGTGCTCAAGACCCTGACACCCAGGTACTATGAAGATACATCCCACTTTTTTTGGGTGGCTACTGCCCCACTGTGGCATTTCTGCCTTGCACTTGCGTGCCGTTACTCTATTCCTAGCATGGGACTCTCAGTGTTGGATCTGCAAGATACACATTTGGAGAATCCCAGAGAGATGCACTGCAGCCAAGAGAGATGAGTGTGTGCCCATTCCAAAATACTAGTCTAGTACATCAAGCTTTTCTGTGTCTTGAAATGTGTGAGACAAACACTGGAAGACTATGCATATCTGGAGTTCCCAAACAGGTCTCTGGCGACTGCTGTCACAGAACAACTACTGTGATTTTTAGAGAATTTACTCTGACACAAAGAATTGGGGTTACTGTTGTGGTCAGGCCAGTTTGTATGAGAGTCAAGCAAGAGTCCTGCTTTTCAAAGTATGCTCACTACTCAGATTTTTTTCCAGTTTTCCAGAGAAGAGACACCGAGCTAGGCTCTTGGATTTGTCTCTTGCTTTGGGGAAAGGGTCGTTAAGCCTTGTATAGCTTCTGTGCCATTAGTAGTGCACTTACTGCAGTGTAAGATTCTTAACATATATAATAAGTAGTTAAGATGTTTTGTTTTTTTTTTTTTTCCTTTAAGAACATTTCACAGTATTTCAGCTTCTAGAAGCTCTTGGAGTTTCCTTTCAAAATGCCAGTCATGGATTGTGGTATGGTGGTATGAACACAGAACACGTTCAGAGGAGACCCAGTCATCAGCATCCCACAATATAGTTTGTAAGGCCCACCATAACCTGTTTCTTGTCTCTCTTGGACTTTTTCTTGAGTGCAGCAGAGGAGGCACAGCACATTCTCAAGGTCCTGCGCTCCCGTGAGACTCCTTTTGTGAAGAAGCAACAAGTGATGAACCGTGTGTTTGGGGATTATCGTCTCAAGATGGCTGAGGATCAGAAGAGCATGGAGAAAGCAGGTGAGCTTGAACTGTCCCTTCAGGGGATGGTGATATTTGGTTCTTTTCTGTAGATTTCTTACGTTGTAGCTTTTGATTGGATCACCTCTCTGCAGCAGTGCCTTACAGAGGGAGTTGCAGTAGCAGTGGCATCCCCGTAGTAGGAAACTGGCATATTGATAGAAACATTATTCTTTATCTTTTCTAGATGTGAAACCTGGTGATGTGGAAGTACAGCAAAGCAATGGGCAGGCTTCAGATGGTGTGGTATATGGGAAACAATCTGACCAAATCTCTGAGGCAAAGCCAGAGTGGTTCATGTCATCTGACAACAGCTTCCGATTTGATTTTACACTTTTTGAGATCAACCCAGAAGCAACTGGCACATCTTTGGAAGCAGTCCCTGGTGTCAGTGGTGCTGAGCAGATACAAACCAATGTAAGAGCCACCGAGCAGGAGAACTGGAATGGAGCCTTGAGTTTTGCTGCCTCTGGACAAGAACCCAGGTTTGCTTTCAACTTTGCCATCCCAGATGAAGACTGTCCTCTGGTTCCATTAGTTCCAACAAGCCAACATATAGAGGGTACAGCAGATCACGAAGTGCTGGGTAATTCACTGCCTACTGAATCAGCAGGTATGCCACGGATTTCGGCATTGCAGAAGCCTGAGTTGACTCAAACTACAGGTAGTGCACCCAAAGAGGATAGAAGCCATGTCACGTTAAAGATCCCCCAACCAGAGACTGCTCCCGGAGATGAGGCAGTGACAGAGAAATCAACAGCAGATGGAACTGCCCAGAAGAAGAAAAAGAAGAAGAAACAAAAAACATCTGTCAGTAAAAAGGAGATAGAAGAAACTGAGATCGACAGGAAGGCAAAGGCAGAAGCTAACAGATGTCAAAATAAAGATAACTCCCACCAGGATGAGACCTCTCAGGTATTTAAATATTGATGGGATGCCATAATTTGTAAACCCTTGAGCAAAAGAGAAACTTTATCTCTTAGCATAGTTTAACAGTTAGTATACTGGCTTGAGATGAAAGCTGAAAGACAAAGATTGCTGCTTATTTCTTACAGCAGCTGTTTTCTTTTCCTGCTAGAGAGCTGAGGAACCTAACTAGTGGAAAGGAAGTTAATGGTCCTTTGTTGTCTGCTTCAGACTTGTGCTGAAACATTTCATGTTTAGACTTGTGATGGCTAATCCTGGGAAGCTGGGTGCCAAGTTTTCTTAAAAAAAAATAAAAAATGGAGGTAACTGTCCTCACTCAGTGCCAAGCAGGTATCTGTGCGTGCTGAATCAGGCACTGTACCCCTGACTTGCATGTTACGGGGTAGGATGAATTGCTCACATAATGCGAAGGGCAAAGCTGAGGTGCAGAGCTGCTAGGTGGTGTTGCTAAGGCTGTGGCAGGGTCTGGTGCAAAGCCTAAGGGTGCTTCTGAAAAGGTTCCCACTGTAAGGCGTGGCCCAGAAATCGACTGAAGTTGCGAGTTATGTGTAGACACACCATTAAGGCACACCCTGAGGTTTTCTGATGTTCTGCTAAGGTCCAGGTCTTCATTTTATTTTTCTTTTCAGCACTTGTGTAGCTATTATTAACAAACAATGCCAGCTGAGCAATATTGAAATACAAAATTACAAAAAACTTGCTTTTGTTAATATTCTACACTGAAGTCGCACTGAGTGTTCACCTGCCTCTTGAAGCATTACATCCAAAGTGCTGCTTCACCAACAACCTTATCAATAAAAACGCTGCTGTGTACCAGAAAGGTAGAAAGATTTGAAGGTGATGTAAAGCCCTTCCAGTCCATTGGAAGGAGGCTGTTGTAAGGAAAAGAAGGAGACAGCATGAGGGCTTTGTGTTTGCATGTACATAACAGTTAAGAACTGCTTCAGCCCCAGAATGCCGCCCTGTTTCTCTCCCTTCCACTGCTCAGTTAGCCAGCTGGTTTTGCTCAATGGGACTTGGCTTCTTCCATCTTCATGGGCTTCAGCTCCCTTCTCCTCATGCATTTCTGCTTGAGCAAGCATGCAGGAGCTGAGACACCAAGACTTGGCTTCTGATTTTGTCCATTGTTTGCTTTTTGATTTTGGGCAGGGTTTGGGGGTAGGGGTTTTTTTTGTTGTTAATGCTTATTCCTCCCATCTGTAACTTGATTTGACAGCTTCTTTCAGAGGAAAGGCCCTGGACAGCTTTCCAGAAAATGACATCATCTGAATGGCAGCCAAATATTAAATCCATCACATAGAGGCAGTGAGTTGCAACTAAACGTTTGTCCAGTGCTTTAAGTTTATCCAATGAAAAGCACTATAGGGAAAATGTCATGAAGTCTATAAAGTGATCACCAGAACATGAAATTTGGAATAGTCCTGACTTTATGCAGATACCATTTTTCCTGTGTAGCAACTGCTGCTGTAATTTTTGGATGACTTATTTCCTCATGCTCACTCTGCTCCATGTTGCACAGCAGTCAGATGACCAGCTGTGGAAAGAGGTGGACTGGTGTGTGGAACAGCTGGAACTTGGCCTGAAGACACAGAAATCCACTCCAAAGCAGGGTAAGCATTCAAGTAAACGAGAGATCTCCCCTGCGGGGAGGGTTGGCAGGCGTGTGGGGGCAGAGCCAGTGGGAAGTCAAACTGTGCGTTGTTTCTCCTTTGCACTGCTTCAGTCGAGGAGGCTCTCCGTGCGATCAAGACACTGCGCAATGACAAGGCTCCACTGGTGAAGAAGCGTCAGCTCATGAGAGCCATGTTTGGTGACTATAGGAAGAAAATGGAGGAGGAGCGGTGCAAAGAGCTGAAGCTCATGGAAACAGGTAGGAGAACTTTGCATGCTGGGGGAAGTGAAGAGGAAAGGGCTTTGCTCCTGCCCTCTGTATTGCTTTGCAGAGTGGGACCTCGCTATATGAGATGACTAAACATCTCTTACTCTTTTCTCCCCTCTTTAAGCTGTGAAATCTGCCAGGGTCGTGGAAGTGAAGGGAAACATCCGCAACAAGAACTGCCAGTTCATCCGGAAGTGCTCAGGAGCTTGCAGGAAAAGCCAAGGTCCAGCAGGATCCCCTTCAGAGTCACCCAGGACACTTAACACAGGCTCATTCAAGTTCACAACTTCCCAAGAAGAGTTTCGCTTTAATTTCTTGTAGGAAAGTCTTTTAGACTAAAATTGCGGCTGAAAACTGTGCCAATTCTTCTATAAACTTAAGAACAGTGGAAAGATGCTGTGCAGCAGAAAATGTTACGCAAGAATCTGTGTGTATTTCCTAAAGAAAGGTTTGAAACAGATCTGCCTACTACGCATACGACCCCAGGACTCAGTCTACATAGTCTGTCCTCGCACTGTAGAAAGGCACCTTTGTGAAAGATCAGCACAGAGTCTGGAAGGATCTGTTTTTCTTCCTATAGAATTGACATTAACTTAAGAATCTGTCTTTTATACTGGGAGATTTTCCCATTCTCCTATTGCTTTTAAGTAGAGCAGACCTTTTATAGCAGATGAGGCAGCGATGCATACAGAAGGGAATGGTTTGTAATGAAGATCCAGCTTCTGTGAAGATCCAGCAGTGTAAGCATACTGGATAGTTGAATGCTTCCACTCCATGTGAGTCTGTGTGAATGCAACTTCTGGTATCCAGAAAGCACTGACCAGTGTGTGTAATCACTGCCATCTAGAGAGTATGAGTTCAGGATCTTGGAGGAAAATAAGTGAGAATCATCTTTACTCATTCATCTCTAATTGACAGGTATAGACTTAGAAGAGAACTGCAAATGGTGATTTAATCTAGCCTAGGGATGTGAGGACAGTTGTTTCCAGACAGGGAAGGACTTTTGTTGCTGAAGCCAGGTTCTGGCCTGCTAGGAAGGATGCACAATCAGTTCTTAAAAAAAGAAGTTTGCTTTATAAGTAGCCCAGTTACAACCACTCAGAGGATAAATCAGCTGCATGCCAAACCTTGGGTGGCGGTAAAATGAACTGTGAGAGCCCAAAGATTCTCTTGCATTTGATTTGTATTAAATTTTTGCTTTCTGAACAGTTGAATGTGTCTCCAGTGTTTTGATACTGCTTCAGCCACTGTACCCACTTCCTATGTTCATGCAGAAAATCTTCCCCACTCAGCCTAAAAAAGCTGAAGGAACAGAAGTCCTTTAAAAGGAAACATGGTAGCAGGTGTCCCTAGGGTGCAGTGCTTTCCTTCCTTTTTATAGTCCAATCAGTCATCCTGTATGAGAAGCGAGAAATGGGAGTGTAGGCAGATTCCAGGATATACTGAGAGCAGCTGAGAGATGGTGGAAAACATTTGCTGGGAAAGACTTCAAAAAACCTGATGTTGGCTACAAAAAAACCTTATTTTATTACTGAGCTCTGATGCGGTCAGTTGCATCTATGAGAATTTTTTTTTTTGTTTAAATATTTTAAAGAATGCCTGTCTAGGCATAAGGAGAAACCAGACCTGGGTAACATATCTCATGAGGAGAAATATGCAGAGAAGACTTTAAGTCTTCTGGAAACCAATAGGTTAAAACTGGAATCAGTAGGTTAGCAGATTATTATTTTACTTGCCGAGGAGCACTGATGTTACTTTGACTGTATGGAACAACACTATATGGTATTTTTTGGATTTCCAGGATTTTATATTAAACATACAAAAGCCGTGTCTTGTTAAACTTACAGTGTTTTCATGACATTTACCAAGATTAAAGAGCATCTTGTACATGACCTTGAAACTACAGCTGTTCTCTTTCCTAGCTGTTTATGCAGTGTGTGTCTGGGAAATAGTGATTTTTTTTTTTCCTTGTCTTGTTTCAGGTGAAGCTAGAGTTGCTAAAACGTTATAAAATCCTGTGCTGTGGAAGGCTGCAGGAGTATTTTGGGAAGCATTCTTACATAATTGTCTCGTGCTTATACTATTCGTTAGGCATTCACAATTAGAATAAAGATACCAGTGAGAGGGACATTTGGTGTAACCTAATCCAGCCAGCTTATCTCCAAAGAGGGCAGAGAAAAATGCATTCTAATACGTGAGCGGCTCCTGTGGTTTGACAGAGGTCTTCACGTAATGCTGACTCGTAAAGCCAGCCCATGTTCCTTTCGCGGTGCTTCATTATTGGAGGACTCAGAAGGCAAATGTTCATCAATGCAGTACTTCATAGCCCTGAGTGTCATTCCTGACCTGTGGACTTGAGTGCAAGACCAGAGTCGGCTGGGTCGCTTCCGCAGGTCACTGTGTGATCTTGGACAAGGCATTTTGCCTTTCTGTGTCAGCTCTCTGTTTTCGTAGTCAAGGTGCGTTTTTGGCAGACGTGCCCAAGTTATTTCATTAATGATTGTGTTTTGAAGAGGCTACTCTATAGTATTTTGCATCTGAAATTACAGCAGTCTTTACTTCACTTTTAAGTTTTGTAATGTTTGAAGCATCTCTGCTGCATTATCATTTGTTCGAAAGGAAACAAGCCATGTTATTAGAAGTTAGGAAATGCTGTTGTTGCTCTATCAGTCTGTTCCCCTTTATAGGAGCCACAATGCAGTCCTAATGACATTTTTTAAAAAAATGATGTTTTCTCCTTTTAGCATTTCTTTCTTTAGCATTTCAATGCTGTTTAGGGTTTTGGTGACATCTCTTGTTACAGCAGTGTCAGGTTTGGGTCAGGGCTTTGCTCTATTAGTTACTGTAATACATGTGGCTGGAGGCATGGTCCATGCCCTAAGGCATTAATGATGTACACCGGTGGGGGAGAAAGGAGATGTTCTCATCTGCTTGGAGTTCTCTGTTCCAGTGTTCTTGCATTAAGGAAACGTAGATCAGTTTTGGTAGAAAATTGAGCTCAGTTCTGACCTGCCTGTCTCTTTCTGCATCCTCTCCTCAGGTTCATGCCGTGCATTTGAGATGGGTGCAGAAGGGGTGACTGAATTTGCAGTACCATATCTCTTTGGTGACTGCCCACCTAAATGTATTGCAGCAGTGCCAGGCCCAGGCTTGTAGGCAGCAAACTGCTTACAAGATCTTCCAGGGTGGTTGTGACCTCAGGAATGAGTTAAAGACAAGGCAAAAAGGGAGTGCGAAGTACAAGTGCTTCTAGAGCAGAACTTGCTTAATAGCATTGGTCTTGAAAAAGTAAAAGCTGAGGATCAACTTCTAAAGTGAGTACTGGGATGAAGGAACGCTATAATATTTCTCAGACCATTCACTGTAGCAAAGTAGAGGAAAGGTCTCACTTTTGGGAACAAAGTGAAGTATTTTAGAGTTGTTTCTGTGGCAGGGTGAGCCCAAGAATGTTTCCACACAGAGGCAGCCGAAATCTGGGTGTGATCTCTGCTTCTTTTAGGCTTGGCACGCTCATCTGTAAAAAGATCCCCCTAGCAAAGGTTAGGAAACGCAATCCCATTCCAGACAGACTCTGCCTCTCGGGGGGGGGGGGAGAGAGCAGCCAATGGCCAGCCTCTCCCCTCGCAGACTGGCCCTGTCCTGGTGGCTGCTCGTCCCTGCTTACATTTTGGCTGTTAATCTGGATGCTGGTCACTAATTGGTAAGTTCTTCCAATCCCTTCCCTTGGGCTTGGTCAGTGGAAATGCATTTATTGGTCCCTGGGCTGCCCATCTTCTGCTTTGAGTAATCGGGGGGCAGAGTCACTGAGGAACAGCCTACAAAGGATCTCCAAGGGATCCCCGCAAAGTTCAGCTGAAATTATCTCCTGAGTCCCAGCAGCCACTTCTACGAGGACTCCCTCTCCCAAGACCAGCAAAGACAGAAGGAAGCCAACAAATTAGTCCTACTGAATCTGTAACTCGGGTGACTAATATTCCCTTCTGCCACTTAAATTTTTTCGAAGAGTGCTGAGGGTAGATAAAGGATAAAATATTCTATTATCTTCCTTCGGGGAGGAAAACCCCAATCCTAACTTATCTTTTCTTTGAATTAGAAAGAAGAAAAGCTTACCACTTCAAGCAAGACAACAATTCGAACACTGTAACAGAAGGAAAGTTATTTGAAGAGTAATAAGCATTGAACCTGCAGTTCCTCAACAAAAAAAGGAGAAATACTGCTATTTTAAGATCATATGGAGCTGTGACAGATGATCTTGTATCTTTCTGCTGAAGTTATTTTACTCTAAGGACAAAGTTGTTTTATTTTCTTTTCAAAATTTTTTGCTGCTCACCGTTTGTGCTGCTTTCATATTTAGAACTGCAGGAAGGTTTGTAAGCCACACTGCTTTAGAAGATTGAACTTTGACATCAGCTACCACAGTGCTTTGATTACTGGCAACAGTCCTTCCTGTGGATGCTGACAGCTGGGAAGCGCTGACCACCTACTGTATTTGGCCCATCTGTCTCCCCTTTGAGTACAACAACAGGCACTACTAGCTCCTTGGTATCTCACCACCAAGATGGAAGAAGTCTGGGTTGTGTATCTCTGCCTGATCTTGCTTATCATGGTGCTTCTTCTAATGAGGCATAACCCGCATGTGGAAGAGGCCAAGAAGGAGAGGGAAAGCAAAAGCCCCCCGCCATCCTCTTCCCTTTTCCCCAGTAATGTCGGCAAACAACTGGAGCACACCCAGGAAGAGCTGGAAAACTATCTGGACAGGCTAACCCACGTCTTGTTTGCCACAGAAGGCAGGAAAAGGGATGGCCAACATGATCAGAAGTCCCACCATCACCGAAGTGCTGATGTTGTGTCTGAAACTAAGGAGCATTCAGGAAAGGAGGCAGCACACTCTCAGTATCTGTCAAGCTACGCAAGGGTTCAGGTATGAGGCTTATAAAGACTTTCAGAGTCAACCAGACTTAGAGCTCCTGGCTGAGGTAGTGAATCCTGTTGAAATGCATAGTCCATGAACTTGGATGGGGAAGAGGTGGGGGGGAAGTCCCGCTATTTTGAAATATAATAATACATTCCTATTTTTGCACTGTATATTTCAACATTGAGCGGTCATTCAGAGACAGCTGTATGTGACATGAGTTGTATGTACGTTACATGTGTAAGACGTCAATGTTGGCATCTATCCATGTGTGTGTATCTATATGTAAATTATTCCTTCCTATATTAATAGAAATGGGTATCACTTCTTACTTTGAGAAATCATTGTGCAGCTCTTCAGCTATTATAAATCTCCCACTTTCCACACATACAGCAGCGTTTTGCCAGTTTGCCCAGCTAAGGATCTGGCCCAGTAGGGTACAGGAGCTCTGCGGACACCTATTTACTGGTGAATGCACGGTATCGAGCCGTGGGAAATACGTAATTTTTCTGCTGTACATGATGATCATGCATAGTGTACTCTGTAAACATGAAAGTCGCTATTGGCAACCTGCAAAATTCTCTTTGCCTTGGCCAAGACCCTTTTTTAGGGGATGGAACAAGATGCATGCCTTTATATTTTTATCGTTATCCTCATTGCAATACATCAGATTTTGCCCTTGAGATGACAGAGTTTCATGGCAGCTATGCGAGCCTGTGTTACTTTATGCTAGCAGCTGTTTATATTCTTCATTCTTGAGACATGTATCTTGCAAGTGCCAATGCCCCGCTCTGTCACTGAGCACGTTCTAGGTCCAGGTGGGAGTTCCAGTACGAAGCCTTTGCCCTCGAGGGGAGAGCCAGACCTTGATGTCAATAATTGCGCCCTGCCAAAGAATCAAGAGACAGATTTCTTAACAATGAAGGCACTGCTGTAAACAGCCTTTTCAGTGAGCCAGGACATTATAACTTCTTAAGTCTTCAGGAGCTGCCTGAGCTGTCTGGAGGAATCAGGACATCCAGTTGAAGGCAGAGGGGCAAATATACAAAATGTGAGGATGTTGTGCAGAGTACATGGGCAGAAAGAGTAACTCAAGTGGTTACTTACCTACTGGCGTATTTCATTTACTGAAGAAGGTGCTATTTTATTAGATCTATTACAGATCAAAAAATAGCAATGATTTTTCGTTATGGAAATGGATCATGTTGCAAAATAAGCGTTAGCTTATTTTTCTATTATGGTTAGAGATGACTATGTTTGCAGAATACAAATTGGGGAGAAAAGGTGCCATGGTCACTATTTTCGTACAGTTTAATATAATGCTAGTTAGCTTCAGTGAACATTCACTTGCTTGGAAAAAGGGAGTACAACTTTTTTCACAGACTTGATGCAGCAGATGATCCTTCTTTGGACAGTTGAAAACTTTAATATAAGCTCCTTTGATATATGGAATGAACAGTAATCATGCCGAAGCAAAGTAGCAGAAATAATCTTTTGTTGTTCCTCATTTTGTGTTTTGGGAGCAGTGGGAAAGAAGTCACCACCTCAACAAACCTAAACAAGCACTTGTCAATAAGTTGTCCAGCCACTGAAGTGAAATGGGAAACTTCAACTTTGCTTAGAATAGTATTTAGTGCCAAAACTGCCTGGGTTTTTGTTTATTGCTCAGGCAAAGGCTAAGTGTTGGGATAGTTTCAGGAGCTGTATTTGAGCGTGGTTACCTGGGTGCATGGCATGACGGAGATGCAGTCAGCTCAGAACGTGATTTAGGTGCTATCCGCAAGCATGAGAACGTGTGGGTACATACGAAGGCTTTTGGGTCTCTCCCAGGTCAAGGAAGGACGTTGATGCTTTTGTTCAGGGAGGGGGTAGTGTTCTCTTCCTTCTTCTGAGAATTTTATCTCTCTTTCAGAGTAAATGTAGGTTGCTGGGAGGTGCCAAGTTAGGATCTCTGGAAAATGAAATGCTCAGCAGAGGTAGGATGGCTTGCAGCAAAAGCTTCTTCAGTAAGTGTGCCAGTCTTCTTAACTAGCCACGTCCAGGATCTCTGCTTGCTTTTTCTGCAAAGTTCTGAAAAAGCCTGCAGCTCTGCTGGCACTACTGTGCAGAAAGGAGTGATCTAAAACCTGTTATGGATGGAGAAAGAAAACACCACCAAGCTGGAGCCCTGGGCAAGGACATTCAGGAGCAATATCTGTGGAAATTCAGAGTAATGTAACTAGTATTGGCAAGAGGCAATACTAGTTGCAGATTTCTCAGGGGGCATTGGACTTATTTAATGGACTTTGGCCATAGTTGGTCAGCTGTCAATGTAGACACCATCAATTATCTCATTTTCCACTGGTGGAAGCTGTTTTGTCTTGCAAACAGATGTTCAGAAGGAGCTAAGGGGTTTTTTGGTCATTCATTGCACTCATCTAAGCCCTTGCCTAGTAGGGTAGGATCCATATTTTCTTATGAATTTCTATTTGTTGCTGCACATTAAATTATTAAATGATCTCAAAATCATTTCTAGATTTCCCCTTATTTCCCACTGACTCTCTGTTCTCGTGGAAACTGAGCAGTCCACTTGTTACAGCCAAAACAGCAGCAAATGAATGGATTCAGAAGTGCAGGAGGCTAAGACAGGTAAAGACAGTAGGTGTGACAGAGCAGTAAGCAGATTATTTGGGAAAAATGTACTTGGAGGGTTTCCTACTTCATTAAACTTAATCAGAGCAGGGTTATTTTCAGGTTGTTTTCAGAAGCAATGAAAAATGAATGGTGGCAGATGGCAGAAAGGCGTGGGCCTCCTACACGGTGGAAAAATAGATTGCCAGCCAGTCTGCAGCACGTACCATGGGTGGTAGAGCACATGTGCCTGTTAGGACAAGGCAGAAGTTGGAAGTCTTTAACACAGCCATGGATTTAGAAAACCCACAGTGCCAGCTTCAAGCCACACAGTGGGGGAAAAACTAGTGCAATGCCCAAGCTGATGGTGAGTTGAGAGTTGTTTCCAAAGGCGCTTGGCTGAGTACTGGTGCGTGCCCTGTGACAGCAAGAATTCAAGTTCAGAAGGAGCATGTCGGAGATGTTTGTCTGTCATCGCTGGCTGTGCAAGATACCTGCTGGGTAAATCCATGGTAACTTGCCTGACTGACGGACATGTATTTGTGTATGCCGTGTTGGACACGGGTCAGGAGGTTCAGCAAAACCAGTGCTTCTGCTAGAAGTGCTTCCCATAGTCAGTAATCTCCAGTGCTGTCCTTAGCCTGAATATCTTTGAGTCGTACCCATGGAAATTCTTGTGATGACATGTCAGTGCTAAAACAGCCGTGATTCACATGGGCACGGCACGAATAGGAAGAGTTGCAAGGAAGAATAGTTACTATTCATCCACACAAAGTTGACTTCTGTGGGCCTCCTTCTGGGCCTCCACACTTCTCCAGATCTGGCAAGGGTGGCAAGCTTTCTGCAGTGCGTTCCTGCTGGATTTTGGGTGGGTTTAATTATGCTGCAAGAGGCTCTACTCCTTTGGTCCATCAGCTGATTCAGTCTGCTACTTCAGCCTATCACAGGCCCTGAAAACTACATAGATGGCTAACTCAGATGAGAGAGAGAGAGATTAAAAAAAAGTCAGATTATATATAATATATATAATTATTATATCTAATCAGTCAGATTATATATATATAAAACATATATATATAATCATAGATTAAATGTCTTTGTGGATGTCATGCTGCGGTGATAGACACGTTAAATGACATTACCTAAGATAATACTGTTAGGGCATGTTTCTGTAATCCCCTCGAGACCTGCCATCATGCTGCTTTTCGGGTCTGTGTTGCAGCTGTCATTTTTCAAGCATAGAGGTTTGTAGGCAGAGAGGATATCTGTCATTACACCTGTGGAGCTTATATACCTGAAAGCTTCTCAGCTTTTTTTTTTCCCCAGCTATATCACTTGTTCTCAGAAAAGATAATCTATCTGCCACACTGGTGTTTCAGGGTGCCCCTGATAGAGTCCCTTGTAGAACCACTGAGTGGATGAGGTTGGAAGGGACGTCTGGAGATCAGCTAGTCCAACCCCTCTGCTCAAAGCACAGTCAGCTAGAGCAGATTGCCCAGAACTATGTCCAGTCAGATTTTTAATCTCTCTATCTAGATACTTGGATGTCCTCTAACACAGTAAAATTTGAGCATTTGTGCAGGAAAAACAAAACACTGTTTCTTTTGAAGTCACTGCTTCTATCCAGGTTCTCCGTCTCTGTATTGCACCTAGATATTTCTCAATCTCTTAACTCTCTAGCACACGCTGTAACCCCAGTGAAGTCATTTAGGCTGATATCAGGATGTGTATCTGAAAATTGAAGTTTCACATTTGTGCTTCAGCCCCAACTTTTAATCAGGTATATTCCAAGCAGCACATGAAACATGGTGAGCTTCTAAGTTTCTCTTTTCATGTGAGGAGACAGTTCTGCCCCACTTTTCCTTGCTGGTAAGGAAGCCTAGGACGTTCCCACAAGATGATCAGAGGCTCAGTAGGTTTCAAGCCTATCATCAGTAACAAGCATTTATTTACAGGTACAGAATTCCCTTTTCCTTGAATCACTTTCCTTACCTCAGCAGCTGGTGACAGTTAAGTAACAGCTATATTTGTAGTCTAGCAGATTAGGATTTTTTAACTTGCAAGATTTAATTTCCAGTTGGCTGAACAATTAATTGTGGCATAGTCTTCATGTGATCCACAAGCTCTGTAAGAATCCACCATGTCCCAGCAGTTTGTAACGTGAGCCAGCCCTCAGCAATGTAGATGTATGGGGTGGATCCACCCCATACCTTAGGAGAGAAGGACTGATACAGACTGAGGAGGAGCAGGAGAAGAACATGCGTTTAATCATTTGTGCTTTGTTAGACAGCATGTAGGAGTTTTTTGTGGACTTGCTGTCCAGGAGTTGATAGAAGAATATTCAGAGAATAAGTGAGTCAATATTGTCATCCTGTACACATTCCCATTTTTAGGCTTGTTGAATTGATTTTCCTGTTTCAGCAGTGGATGTAAGATTCAGGTTAAAGGAGATAAAAGGAAGGGTATAAGGTGACAAATTAGTAGGAATATTAGAACGGCAAAGGATGGATATTTACAGTCATCCGTGGACCTTTGCTCTCAAAAGAGTGTCCAGGTTTGAAGTTTCCAAGACCTCTGCCCCCGGATTTTAGTTATTTGAGGACATCGTGCAAATTAATTTCAGCCTTCAGGTTATTCATAAGCTGACTGTATTGCATATGTTATCCATTTGGTATCACCATCGTGCTTTGTGATGAGGCATTTTTAATCGTGTGGCACTTGCTCATAGAGCTGGGTGAGTCAAAATGAAGAAAGAGGACATATCAACTCAAGAAGATATTTCGTTCTTTGGGGAAAAGAGTAGAAAGAGTTGATGTTATTTTGGGGAAAACTAATGAAGAAGAGTTCATTGGAGGAGTCTTGCTAGTTCCCAGTGTTTCCTTTCCTGGCTGTTTGAATTAGGCAGTGCTGGTGAGAGCAGGTACCATGTCTCCTGCAACTGAGCTGGTGCTGAGCTTTAGTCTAAAGTTTTGCCGCCTGCTTATTGCAGCCATTGTCACTACCTGTTTACTCTTTCATGACTATGGTTAGGAAGGTCATAGCCAAAGCATCTGTGTCATATCTGCCATGTCAAATCTGGGGATCATTTCAGTGCTTCTGTCTTTGACTCTAGTTGTTAAACACCACTTTGTTTGTAGTGGGCTTTACAGACCTCCAAAAGGCACAGTCAAGGTAAGAGGTGGCAGCAGCAGAAGAAAATTACCATAAACAAGCAAGCAACCTCTTAATGTAAGCAAAATCAGCATGGCTTCATCCTCACAGCTAGCCATGCCTGCCAGTGCTGCCTCACTCGTTCTCACGTCAGCATATCAGTTTGTCCTCCGAGCTCTGCTCGATGGTGGCGCTGTCCCAGCCTTTGATAAATGGGAATCTGTTTAACTGAGAGGAATTTTTGATCGCTATGTTCTCTGTACTCTGCTCAAAGTGTTACCAGATCTGGAGCTGTATCCCTGCCAACCTCTTAAGGTGAGCAGAAGTGACCTCAGGGGTATTCACACTAACGGCAGACATTTAACTTAGGTGCCCTGGGAAAGAGGGGTGATTTGGAGCATTGAAGGTAGGAGCAAAAATAAAATGCCTAAATTAACCTCGGTTAATGGTGTGATTAACCATACACCACCTCCCTTTCATTAGCTTGCCGCTAGCCTGCACCACTCTGACAAGCCATGACATTGCCACTGAAAAAAAGAGTTGGGAGTGCAGTCTTGCAGCTCAGAGATGACAGTCTTCAACAGTGCCATGCCTGTGAGTGCTTTTAAGAGGCCGAGCCTAAACCTTTAACTTGTCTAACTCGAGACATATGTGGGAGGACTATTCCTGTGCCCAAACTTAGGCACCTGAAAGTTAGATGTCTAAACCCTGAGCTAATTAACCGTGGCTACGTCTGTAGTCAGGGGAGAGAAATGGGCATCCTTGGAGGCTGACTCATTTTGTGCATCACCATCTCAGTTTAGATGGATTGCCCAAGCTGGGCAATGAGTCCCGTCCCTCTTTATGGCACGGCATAGTGTGGTTTAGAGAGATCTGAGCTGGTGGTGGAAACAGGTGGTGCAGCTCTGTTGGGATGGTGCTCTGCTCACGCTAGTTAGCTCAGCATTTTCCTTTAGCAATTATTTTAAATTGCTAGATTTTAGATTGCTCCACAATTTGCAGCTCACTGTTTTAGAATTCCTTTTGCTCATTTCCTAGGCTCCACAGACTCTCGTGAAAGGGGCAGAAATGCCCAGTATATCTGCATAATTGGTATGACCCACAGGCTAATAAAAGAGTAGGAGTCTTCCTATTAAGTTCAGGGTCTTGGGGACAGACTCATGTTCTGGAAAGAATTCATCCCATTTGATCCCAGTTAAACAAAATTAACAGAGAGATTAACAAATGTATACATTAGCCTTAAAACAAAATACCTATTACTTGGTCAGGGTAGTTCTTGTAATTATTCTGTGGCTTAAAGGCAGTAGGGTAGTTGATCTTCAATGTCTTACATTGAGTTTCTGCTGTAAACTGACAATCATACAAAGAGAAACCTCCTGAAGGAGGAGTTACAAGAGCTAATGTCCTTGTCACTGATTCCAGAAGGAAATACTGGAGTTTTTTCATTTCTTCTTTGTATGTGAACACATATTTACATTATCATAAGGTGGTGAACTATCACAGCTTGATGAATTCCTCTTTATCAGTGAACTTTCTACAACGGCAATCCAGAATATGTTAGCTGAAATTACCCTGATGTGAACTTCATTACGCTGTATTAATACATTTGTTTCAGGCTGTTCAGGCAGGTCCTTAGTTCTGAAGGAATCTTTCTCAAAGCCAGTCACGCCTGAAAACACGCTTGAGCAGGTGCCTGAGTATTTCAGGAAATTGTACGTAGACAGTAGGTAGTCTTCAAGTGGATGCCTTAAATACCAGCTTCTCGGTAGTGATTGAACACTCTTGCATCTGATTTTCCAGTGGCTTCTGTGACATCTTTTTTTATCCAGTCCAGTTGTTAATAAACACGTGGTTTTGTCTCAGTTTGGTACCTGCCAGAGTCTTGGCACAAGCTGTGGAGTGAGCTGTTGCTGTCCATGCCATGCCTGTTTGTAGACACACACAGGATTTTGCTCTCTGACGCTGTTGATCTTTGTGCTTTTAAGCAAACACCAAATTCAATTTAGTTTTGGAAAGCATAAATCTAAACTTCAAATGAACAAGAGTGTGCCTGAAGAAGAATGAAAGGGGAGGTATTTCGGGACAGCAAGCCAGATAGGGCCAGAGTCTATGGACCAGAGTTTATGGACTGGCGGATTATCAATACTGGTTTCATCAGGGATGGAAGAGAGTCATAAGATGAATTTGAGGAGTCATGGGATGACAGGGATGGAAGGAGGAGGTCAGGAGTAGCTAATTGAACTTCTCCAGGCTGAACAAAGAGGGTTGAAGGCTATCTCTGTAAAGGACAACTTGGACAGGAGGCTGTTAAGTCCAGAGAACTTGCCAGATGGAGAGAGCGGGGCAAGCCCAGAGCAGTGACAGGGGAACAGTGGTAAGTGACCAGGAGCAAACTCGTGAGGGGAACCACAAAAAAGCGGTGAAAGATTCTGTAGGTTTTAATAAAACTCCCCAGCAGAGCTGCAGGAGCTATCATGTGGATGCTTTTAGTCCACTGCAAGTGTGGAGATCTGCATGTTAGCTTAAATCACTCTCAAGGTCTTCTAAGTCACTTTTGCTTTCCAATCACGGTATGCCTTGGCTCAGCTGACTGGTAGAGCATTCAGATGCGGTAAGTTGTTCTCTTGTATTAAGTCAGAGGAAGGATGGAGCAAAACCACCACTTGCACTTGGCTGTGTCCAGTGGCAGTGGTGCATCCATGGGTGCCGCTTCTTGGCAGATGCCCTTTTGGATTTAGGAAGCACAAGTTCATGAGAGCTGGGGTAGCTATAGCTATGTGACACCTAGTTTGTCATACCCTACTGAGTGCAAGGGAAGTGTTAATCCTGTGTGTACTTGCCTGGTAGTGGGTACTGCTGTGGTTCTCCTGTAAATTGCACCCTGGGGAGCTGGCTGTTTTCAGTTCAACACCGCCAGCATGTCAGACCCTCTGGTCCACTCTTCCTGACTGCTCTTGTTCAACTTCTGGTCTCAAGCAGTGGGCTTCCCCGCTGAATGGTGTTCCTGGAAAATCCACAGCTCTTGTTTGGAAAAACCTTGGAAAACCTGTCTGTTGTTTGAAACCCGTCTTTGCCCAAGCGTCGCCCTCGCATGCTGCACCGCCTGCCCTCTCCAAATGGCATTCATGGGGCACACGGCCTCCAAGCAGGAGCCAGGGTTCTTGGACTCCTGCTCGCGAAGGCGGGTTGCTGCAGTATATGGACTGCCTGACCGGGACAGTATTGAGTTACAGTCAGGCCCCCGCAGGAATGCAGGACCGTGCCAGTATGACCTCTTCAGATATCCCAACCGAGAGCAGGAGCCATTGGCAGTCTTTAAACCAGAGAGGTCAAGTTAATGTCACAGCGCACCTTTGCCAGAAGGAAGGCTTCTGAAAGTGCAGTCTGGGGAGCTAATTGGATATGTTTTTCCCATCTGTTCTGTATTTTTCCATTCCTTTGTTTGGTTGTTGCCTCTCACCAATCAGCGCTAACCTGCTGGAAGAACATCAGGTTTTGGATGCTGGAGGGCAGTAGTGAAGGCTAGATGAGCCAACCTTTCCATTGGGTGGCTCAGATGGTCTCTTTGGGTTGTTTAAAGCCCTTGAATGGGTGACGAAGTTCAAAGACGCCTCTGGAGGGCAGGCAGTGCTTAGCAAAGAGCCCACATAGCAGGTCCGAAGTAAGTCCTGCCTTCAGGGAGGTCTGCTCGTTGAACAGGAGTTTTCTCAGCTCAAAGGTCAGGTCCTGTTCAGCTGCTTGTGCTTGCCATTCGAGTAAGAAACACGAATCCTTGCACCAGCTTACATACAAGGAAACCTAGTAAGCCACAGCTGTGCTTGGAGACAGAAGAAGCAGCTTAACAGGAGCTCCTCTGAGTTCAGAGAGGCTCATTTCACAGGTGTATGAGGAGTGACCCCGAAGGGTGCCCGCTTGCAGAAAAGCCATGTCTATGAGCTGACCCAAAATGCAAACCAGCTGTTAGCAGCATCAGGACCCAGGCAGCTGGACTTACAGCCCATCCAGTATAATTCATAGGCTAGGAAAACAATCTAAACTAACCTTGGTATTAAATACTAGCATGAGAGCTCAGAAGTCACTCGTGTCCCTGGTTTCTGGTTCGTAGCTTTGGTGCGTAGTTTTGTTGATAGACTGCGGGACACTGCAGTCAGCGCTACCTGCGGTCACTGAGAATGAGCAAAGCAAAGGGAGTTGGCTGGCCTCAGTCAGCAGGCCTGCAAACTGACTCCCAGCCGCTTGCATCTCTCTTGCTCCGACACAGCTGTCCTCCTTAAGTCATATTCATTTACAAGTTTATGGCATAAGCAGGGTGAGTACAGAAGACGCAAGACATGGTGGAAAGCCCAGAAGAGATTTCGTGATTGATTAAAACATGGTTTCTGCATTGCTTTCAGCTTCTTTCTACCCAAGGCATGAGACTTTCTGAGCTAGGTCCTGTGGTGAGCAGGGAAAGGACAGCGAACACGCCAAACTAATGGGAGAGGACTCGCAGTGAGAAGCTACCGACAGCAGAGGGCACAAAAGATAACGGCAGCAGATACTTGACATGTGCACAGGACTAAAAGTGATAGCTTGGACTTGAATTAAATCAAATCAAATCAGAGTTTTGTTACTTTCTTCTTATGACCATAAAAAAAGGGGGTTCTTTATTCTGATTTTTTAAAGCTTCTTAAATTTTTTCTCTCTAAATTTTATTTTTTTCTTAATATTTAAAATTAGGTGCCACTTTGTGGACTCTGTGGTGTGATTTCCTTTGTTATCCCAAATAAGAAAGCACCAAATAATCCAGCACTTGTGGGATCAAAGTAGTCAGTGTTTCCACTGATAAACTCTGTGAAGCCCTAAGGAAATTCATAACATCATTTCACCCCATTTCCTTTCCTAATTCATCTTTTTCTATATATACTATGGTTGCTGAGTTGAATAGATTAGAAAATGCCATCTGATGTTTTGAGGTATTTGCATTCATCGTTCAGCTGGAATTAGGAAGGCCTCATCTGGCATTACAGGTCCAAGTGAGCAGAGTGAGCGGATTCCCGGATCGGTTCTTTCGGAGCAGGTGGGTGAGATCCAGCTCCTGAAGACCTGAACATGTCTGCGGGCAGCTCTGATGGGTGCAGCTGCAGGGGCACAGCATGTGTTTAACTGGGTTTGCGGTGCCAAAGGCTGTGTATCGTTAGGGTTTAAACCTTTTATATACACAAATCTCTAATATTTGCTTACTCTAAACGTACCACTCGTAATAACTTCAAGTATGTGTTTGCAGGTTTGGGGGCAGCTTTGTTCTTTGTTGTTTCTCTGTGTGCACGTCAGTCACGTTAGTGACTGTTCTTGCTCTTTTTCCCAAACTCTGGAGCAAACTGCCAATTTGCACAGTTATCTGAATGTTGCTTTTTTTAAGGAAAAAAAACCCTGAGGAGGACTTAGCTCTTGGGATGGTTGCATAGCAGCATAACTGAAAGACTTGCACTGGATGGGATGGGCACCACTTTGCTGGGTGGAGTGGCTGAAGACAGCAAGTGCTGGTGTTGAGAGCAGGAGGGCAGCAGTTCTGTCCCCATGGTGTTCGTGGTGTTAATCACAGCGATGACCAGGAAAGCCCCAGCGCTTCCTATTCCTCTCTCAGAGCAAAAGGGCAGGTCAAGGGGGCAGCCACCTGAGGTTGTTATTCTTTTTTTGTTTGTTTTGTTTTGTTTCTGAACAGGAGAAAACCACTCCTCCTGGAAGCACTGAGAATATTGTGGAAGAGATTGGTGAGTTGGGCCAGACTGTGAGATTGTGGCTAGAGAAATCTCCTTCTCCTGTGCAGGCATTTGCTTTTGCCACTTCAACCAGGAGTGATGGGGAAAACGCTCCTGGCTTTGCCATCTCATGCATGAATATCTGGACACCCAGCCAAATATTCTGGTTCCTTCTTAGTTAGCACCCAGAGTCCAGCTGTGAGCGCTGGGTATTATCTGCCAGGCCAGTGAGCATTTCCCTGCAGCTAGTTTTTGAAGGAAAGCAAGCCCACAGGGAAATCAAGCAAAGGGCTGTGTTTGGGCATTGGTTTCATGAGGGTATATGCCCAGAGACCGTTCTCCTGAACGCTGTGGCTATGCCTACAGAGCCCTGAAAACGGGGTCGGTAAGCAGAAGATGCTCCCACTGGCCTAGCAGATGCTCTTGGGGAAGCGTGGCTCTGCGACTGGCACGCTCAGCCACGTGGCACCTGGCATGCTCTGGAGGATGCTCTCTGGCCATGTCTGAGGTCACATACAAAAGGAGAAGAGTGTGGTCCTCGCTCTGACCCGCCACCACCAGGGACTCCTAAGGCAGCAGATGGGAGTGAGGATCTGGATACTCTCGGTCTTGCCTTCTCTTTCATCCCATAGGTCTCCAGGCCAGCCACGCTGCCAGCCTGCTCCACGGGCTCCGACTCAGTGGCACTCCAATGCTCTGCTCTGCCTGCTTGGGGAGCCCAGCGCTGAAACCCTTCCCTAAGCTTTTTCCTCTCAGCCTGATTTGCCAGTATGTCATTGACTTCAAAATCAAATTTTGTATTCTCCCCTTACAAACGGACCCTTCCTTTATGTGAAGGCGGTGAGCCCAGAAGTTGAGTCGTTAGTGGACAGAGCTGGTTAAATGAACAAGGACAAGAGTGGAGGGGCGTTCATGCCCATCCCAGCCCTTCCACAGTCAGTGGGTTTCAAAACTGCCCTCCACAAAATGTCGCTGGCAATTACTCTTGATGGCAGCTTTTGGAAACTTTTATTGCTTCTATCCGCAATCGTAACAAGCATTTTTGATCAAAAAAGAAATAATTAAATCCATGCTTTGTTTTACAAGAATTCTTCTGTTGCCAAAATTTGATGTCACCAGCTCTACAGCAATTTAGTATTGTGTGTGTTGAAGGGAAGGAAGCCCTCCTAATTTTAGTTTCCTCTGTTTTATCACACGCAGGTAAAGCTGCTTTACCCGCTTCCTCATTCTGCAGTCCCTGCAGATTTATGTTTGAAAACCACAGCTTATTTATATACCTCCTTATTATGCTAAATGCACACACATATTTAACAGAATGAGTTTGTATACCAGTTCACAATGGACTGTGCGACACAAAAAGCACAAGCCCAGACTTTCAGCTGCACCAGCTGGCAAGGAAGAGACTGAACAGCAATGAGCTGATGGCGATTCTTCAAACGGGGAGTGATTTTTGGTTTGGCCATTTGGCTTTGTGCTTTTCTGAGCTGTCGGAACCTATGTGGGAAATGCAGCAGGTGAAGTGCTTCCTAGGAAAGCAGATGGACAGCTTCAGGTATTGAAAGAGGATGCACTGCCTTCATATGGTGTAAGGCCAGCCTTGTTGGCCAGCGTGGAGGAGAGGATGGTCATGAAGTCATTTGGAGACCATTGTTTCTGTGTGCATACAAGGGCTGCGTTTGTGCTGGAAGCCAGTGACTGCCTTGTACTGGTTGTGTGGGGCCAGGTATGACCCCCGGTTGAGAGGTCCCTCCTGAGTCTTGGAGAACGCAGAGGCGATGGTCTCCTGCACTGTGCAGCAGTTGTGATCTTCAGGAGGTCAATGTGCTGGGTTTCCAAACATGCCACCCAAAAAAGGCACCAAATTTAAAAAGTTTAATCGAGCTTGAGAGGATAAAGGCATTCCCAACCGAGGAAAGAAAGAGGGCTGCAGTACAGGTTTTCAGGACCATTATACGAGATCCAGCACTTGGGAGTGCCATTCCTAACCTCCCACGGTGCTTAATGCCCACCGGCAGCTATTACCAGGCAGTCTCCTGCAGGGCTTGATGATGACTGCAAGGAGCTTATCAACAGAGGTATATCTTTGTTTGTCCTGCTTCCAGAGCAAGCGGTTCAGGAGACGGTAGACACAGATCTGTATGTGAGAAGAAGACAGCGCCCGACTGCTTCCAGGAGATACCATGAGGGTTACCGGTAAAGACAGTTCTCCATGGGCATCTTGTTTTGTCTGTAGCTCTCCTTGCCGCCTTCTTCCTTTCTTTTCTTGCTCTTCTGGACTCTGTTTCTGCTAAGCTCAGCCGTGTCCTTACCGGGTTGGGGTGAGAGAACAACTGTTGGCAGCTCCCCATGGTGTTGGTGGCTCCCTGTGGGAGGTGTGCAGTGGCCCTGGGGCAGGAGCAGCCACAGGAGTGGGCTGGGGATGGGTGAAGTTGTGAAGATGGGGGATGTGGAGGAGCACAAGATGGTTCTGAGATACTTTCCCCTGTTAATGTGGGGCAGGAGCTCTGGCCATGTGGGAGGAGAAGAGCTGAGGAAGAGGTGGCATCATTTTCTTCTTTGGCGTGTACCAGTGAAGAAAGTGTCTCACGAGTGGCCTGAATTGGCTGATATGTCAGCAAAGGCCCTACTTGGCTTCCATCGTTCACCTGGTGTGTGTGAGTGTCTGGGGGATGGGACAGTATCTTGTCTTGGGAACCTCTGTAGAAATGGAGAGGCCTTTCCCAGTGCGTTGTCTCTGGGTGACATCTGAGCCCTTGACGGAACCCGGAGTCTGGCCAGCATCCTGATGGGCTGCAGCGGCCGTGCCAAGTAAGACCCTGGAGGCAACACTGCAGTTTGGTCTTCTGTTGTCTGAGCTGTCCTCGGTCACCGTGCAGGAACGCTGGGGGCTACACCTGTGAGGCAAAGAGGAAAGGTTTTATTTCTGTTGCTGAGCCCCTTCACTGCAGGCTCAGAGACCTCAAAATGAGCTATGCTGGTGGACCGGAGCTGAACAGCCATGTTACAGCGAGCTCAGTCCAGCTCCAAAGTTTACGATGACCTAAGCAACAGGAAAGGGAGAAATGGCATCTGTAGAAACTCAGTGTGGGCTCCTACTGCCAGGCAGCTGGCTGTCCAGCTTCTAGCCACTTCAGGAAAAGGAGGACAGCAAGGGGGATATAGGGTTTGTGAAGGGGGGGGGGAGGGGAAAGGGCGTGGCTCTCTTTTTAGGTTGTTCAGCCATTAAAAAGCACCTGCTTGAGATTTTATTTCTTTTCCATTTCAGCGTTCAATGCTTACACAGTCTGAGAGTGGTCCTATAATCCATGGCTTGGGGGAGCTTCGTTTCGCACCTTGTAGTAGTGCTCTTTGTCCGTCATAATGCACAGTGTATAGATGAATGTATGTGCATACGTAGATACGCGTGTATGTATTATCTGGAACATTCTCTGCCCATTTCGACCTTCTTCAGCACGTGTTAAACATTTGTGCTGGTTTCATGAAATTAAGCACGGCTGAAGATAGTTTACATATGCACGCTTATTGTTAGGTATCCCCTATAGGGATATTTGTGATGCATTAGCTGTATACAATACATTAGGTCATATAGAGCATATATTGTGTGTGTGGTATGTATATGTAATGACATGGTTTAACCTTGCTTTGGCTGTGCAAGGTAGGTCATGCCAAATGCTCTGTCATGACAATTTAGAGCTGACCGAGGGTCCCTAAGCATCGGGTTATGTTGACAGCTGAAATAACCTTCCTGAGACACACAAAGCATCTGCCGGTTTATAGTTAGAGCCCTTTCCTCGGCAGCTGCACCAGTGCAGATTCAGCTCAGAGGAAGATGGGGAGCGGGGAGGAGGGATGTTCATGCCTCATAGGTGTAGGACCCTGGTTAATCGTGTCAGCCACCATCCACCATATCAAGGGGAAGGCGGCTTGGTGGGACTCGCTTCCCCAGAGCATTGCTGCTGGCAAAGCCATGTCCTGGTCACAGGGCTGGGTCTCAACAGGGAGCAAGGGCCTGGCCCTGCCACTCTATGTGGAGATGCTCAGCCAGTATCCAGGACCAGGCAGATGTTCAGGCAGCTTCCCATTTTTCCTTGAGCACATAGTAGAGAAGGGAAGTAGATTCAGAGAGTCCATCTCCCAGGAGCTGATGAGTAGGGAAGATGATGTTCTTTTCTGTCAGGGTTGCATGTAGCTGAAAGCAAGAACTTCTTGTGCTTCCCAGCGTCAAGGGTTACATGCATGTTTTGACCCCCTTTGAAGTAGGTGCAAATGTTCAAGCACTCCCTGGACAAACAGCCTCAGCTTTTCATAGCTGGGATGCTCCTCAAGAGTGGGCTCAGGGCCCAGCATGCTGGAAGGGCCTTTGACAACCTGATCTGCTGCGGCTGCTGGTTTGCTCATCTGTACTCTATCACAGCTCATTCTGGTGTAAAGTCCAGCTTGAGGCAGTGAAGTCATCTGGGCTTTGCACCAGTGCGAAGAAGATGAGTGTTTGGGCCAGAGCCATAAGTCTGCAAAGAGCTCTGCAACTGGGTTGACCAAAAGCTGCTTTGCTCTCCCCCGTGACCTTGGTTTGTACTGCTGCATCCTCAGCTCGTGAGCAGCATCAGCAGGTCCCGCCTGCAAGCACTGGGCTGAGGACTGCTGCTCCACCCCAGTGAAAGTGTCCTTCCCTCCAAGGGTGACGCCGCTGTTTTGTTTCTCCTCTTGCTTCAAGATGCGGTTGTCGTCCCCCCACTGGCTGCCTGCGTGTTTCAGTTTTGTTCTTTTCTTGCAGGCCTGAAACAGCCATTCAGCCTGAGACGGATACTACTTAGAGCAGTAGCTGGTAAGTGTCCCCCCATCACTTGCTGCCCATTTTATATAGCTCCATCAGGCTAAAGGGGTTAGGTGGCCACAGCTTGTGACACCTGTCTGCAGGTGGTACATGCGGCTGTCCTGTCTATCCCCCATGTCCATGGATCAAGAAACTGCAGAGCAGGAGGACTGGGCTGATGTCCTGAACCTCAGGTTGTGCTTTGTATTGCACCAGAAGTCCCGGTGGGCTTGGAGTCCCATTGCATGCCTCTTCCTGCCCAGCTTGTCCCTGCCTGGATGCTGCCAGAGAGGAGGACTGAGGTTGAACCCATCTGCCTGCATTGCCCCACCACCGCAGGGTTCCTGCCTCAGCCTCGTGTTTATGTGGTTTCCGTGGGTATGATCTACTCACCAGTTTGAGACTCTCTTGGTGCTGCCAAGACACAGCCTGGACCTCTGTAAGAAATGCAGAGCTGGCAGAGGCATTGCTGGTCTCAGGGCTTTCTGGAGCCACTTGAACCAGCAATCAAGAAATGGCCTTTGCCACCATTATTGTCTTCTGCCTTGAAGTGAAGCTGGCCCTGAGTAGACGCTTGCCTTCCTACCAGGGCACGGCCTGTCAGTGCTTACTCCTGCTCCTCCTCCTCCCAGAGTCTCTGTCTACATCCCACTCCTGCTATCTTCAGCCAGGTCTCATTCCCTTTTCCTTTCTGTTCCCTGACAGCTCCAGCTTCCACGGCGCGTGGCAGCAGCTTGCAGAACTAGTGGCACCGCAGCCTTCCCGGAGGAGACCTAGAGTGAACCAAGGGGTTTGGTGGGGTGGGATGGAATCAGGGCATCTTTAGGGGCGTACCTGGGTGAGGGGAGAAGGAACACTTGACGTTGCAGTTCTGTTGCAGCTAAGGCAAAAAGCTTTCCCTGTGTTGAGGCCAGGTCAGGTACATTTGCTGTTTCTTGAGAACAAACATCCCGTCTTGTGTGTACAGCTGCAGTCTTGATCTAACCAGACATTCACTGGCTGAAGGTAGACTGCTCCACAGCAAGCCCTTCCCTGCTCTTCTCGGCAGCCATAGCTTCCCAGCTATGGTGGCCCTGGTCAGCACCATGTGGCACTGAGAGAAAAGGCAATACCTAAAAAGAGAAGGCAGCATCTCAAGAAACGCCAAATGGTCTGGCCTGGCCAGCCTCTTTGAGCACATCAGCGCAGTAGTTGCCTGTCTCAGGCCACACAGAATCCAAAGCTATCCCACGACCTGAGGACTGCTGGCATTTATAGCTGGCAGCTGCCTGGCTTGACCCTTCTGGCTATGAGGAGATGGGGTTTGTACAAACACTGGTGGAACCAGGGGGCTGGATATGCTTCCCACTACCAGGGTCCAGCCCAAAGCTGTCACCTGCAGCTTCAGTTCGTGTCTGTGACCTGAGAGCGAAGCCAGAGAGTGCTGGGGCTGAGCGCTGGTGCACGTCCTTCTTTAGAGCTTTTTTTTCCCTGTTCAATGGCTTTCCAAAGCCCCCTCCCACATGGCAGCACTTGGAAGTCAGAGGAGTTGGATGTGACCGGTGATGCCAGGAGGCAGTGGGCAGAGGCTCAGTGGGGGAGAAGAGCCAACACGGCCAGAAGAAATGCTCTGGGCTGCTCATCCATCCATCCCATCTAACCTGCTAAACCCCATCCAGTGGCTTTTTCAGTCCCTTTTTTTGCAATGTAAAGGATGTCCCCAAAGCACTCTCACTCCTTCAGCCTGGATCTGCAGTGAGTATTTGATGTCCTCAGGCCTTTTGCCTTTGTGCCGTGACCCGGCAGAGAAGGGAGGAGAGCCCTCCCGAAGGCTGGTACGGTGACACTCCTCCAGGACAGACTTGGAGGCAGTAGTCTCTGCTTTGACCCCTAGATCTCCTTGGCTTTTCTGGGCTGAGTTGCAAAGTCCTGTGGGGGGTCTTACCCTTAGCACAGGTGGGTGGGAGGCGAGAACCCCCCCACAGCTGGGCTGGGATGCTCTGCCAGTTAAATATCCCTGCTGCTGGGCTGTCAGAAAGGTACACAAAGGAGCGTATTCTAACTGCTCCACACCCACTGTCCTTTCACTGGACATGTGCCAGCGAGACCCCATGGGAAGCACAGCACCAATGAATGTGGTCTGCCAGGAAAAGAAAAACAAAACAACTCCCAGCAGATCTCTCAATTCATGACCGTTATAGGCAGCGACTGGGGAAGGAAGAAAGTTGAAGTGGATGAACAGTAAGGATTTCCTCAGGATTTCATCTAGAGTGGACGCAGGTGAGCAGCATACAGATGCTGAAAATAGCCTCCAGGTGGACAATAACCGCTCGCCCTCGAGAGGTGCCAGGATGGGAGCTCTTGGAGCAGGGGTGGGTTCAGCAGGAAGGACAGGTAAGGGCCACGCTGTCACCTGGGGCAGCAGATCCCCCTGGAGGGACAGCATCCCACAGAACCGAGCTGATCGGCTTGGGAGCATCACCTGGGTCCCATGGGACAGGATCGGTCACACGTTTTTATTCATTGTATTCTCCGATCCCAGCGCCAGTGGCTGTCAGGGTCACCCTGTGTTTGGTGCTGTCCTTCCGGGCAGGATGCCGGTGGTGTTCAAACCCACCCGCCAGCCTGTTGCAGAAGGGGACAGGGGGAGGCTACAGCTCATTTAACTCTGCCCCTGCGATCTCCCCAGGCCCTGACATCTGATCCTAGGGGTGGGGGAGCATCTCCTGGCTGGGTGCTGTAAAACCCCACCTGAGGACCTCACATCTTGGCCCCCTGATGGGTACATCCCCCCTCACCCAGCAGTAAATGCCTGGTGTCTTTCAGCCTGCAAGGGACAGGTCAGCAGCTCCAAAAGCACTTTGTTACAAGCAGCGAGGAGGTCTCCGGGTTCAGGAGGGTGGTGTGTGTTAGACTTGCTTTGCAGCAGCAGCCTTAGAGGCAGCGCTCGCTAGTTGAGAGGTATCACTGCAATGTAGAGTAGCGATAAAAATGGAAAGGTCCTGTTAACTGCAGGGTGGGAGCTCAGAGATGTCTCTGTCGTGACAGCGGAGCAGACGTTTGGGGAATGCTGCTCCCCGCACAGGCTCGGACCGCGCCAGGTCCTTCGCCCTCACCGCCGAGCGATGTCGGTGCCCACGCAGACACGTGCTGGTGATTGCTGCGGGTGCTGGCTGCGGCGCAGCCCGGGATCTCGCCAGCAGCATGGGCGCAGGCAGAGCCTGGCAGGCAGCACAGCAGCGTTGGCTGAGGGGGTTTGGTAGAGCCCCGCTCTGTGAAGCTGAACAATGCTTCCGGGATGCCGGGAGAGCTGCTGAGGCAGCCTGCAGCGACGGGTGCGTCCGTCTGCGTGTGCAGCAGGGTCAGCTTGTTTCTTGTACAAACCATTTGGAGTGAAACTAATAAACACTGAGCTCTCTGTGCCTGCGTTAGTCAGTGAGCTGAGCCTCATTGTGTGTCTCTTCACTTCGCCTCCCCGCGCCCCGTCCCTGCTCCACGTGCCCAGTGGCCGCTCGTCCATGGCCACCCAACCAGCAGGACAGAGCACCCATGGCCACGGCTGACCATCTGGATGTGCCAGCTCCGGCTGACCATCCGGACGCGATGCCCACGGCCATGGGGAGCCCTCCACGCCCCTTGGTGCTGCAGTGCAGTGGTGAGCACCCACTGCCAGGCACCCACCCCATGCAGGCTCGTGGTGGTTGCTATCAGCGCAGCCACCATCCTGGGTTGCGCTGGGTCTGACCACATCCCTGCCATCCCCCCAGCCCGGCGGTGCACACCCCACAGCGCCCAGTCTGGCCCCGGGGTAGGAGTCGGAGGGGGAGGACCACGGTGCACCATGCTGGGCATGATCTTGGCTAAATACCCCCAGGAGCTTTGCTGGAGAGAGCTGGAGCCGGTTCTGCCCCAGCTGGTCCTGCACAGGTCCCACCAGTGCCCCTCAGCCTCAGCGGCACCAACGGGTGCTCCTGCTTGTCCCCCATGCACTCAGGATCAGCCATCTCCGACCTCCTCCACCAGCTGCAAGTCCCACCCTGCGGTAAGATCCTTCTGCCCAGGTACAGGCTGGCCACACTCCAGCACCTTAACAAAGCAACTTCCTCTGCTGAGGGTGTATTTTTGACACAAGAAAAACATGCCCTCTGTCGTGGTTTAACTTCAGTCGGCAACTGAGCACCACGCAGCCGCTCGCTCACTCCCCCCCACCCGGTGGGATGGGGGAGAGAATTGGAAGAGCACAAGTGAGAAAAACTCGTGGGTTGAGATAAAAACAGTTTAATAATTGAAATAAAATGATAATAATAATAATATGATAATAATAATAATAATACACAAAGCAAGTGATGCACAGCGCAATTGCTCACCACCTGCCAACCAGTCCCCAGCAGCGGCCCCCCCCGGCCAGCTTTCCCCAGTTTATGTACTGAGCATGACGTCACATGGTATGGAATGTCCCTGTGGCCAGTTTGGCTGTGCCCCCTCCCAGCTTCTTGTGCACCTCCAGCCTTCTCAGTCGGTAGAGCATGGGAAGCTGAAAAGTCCTTGGCTAGTGTAAGCATTACCTAGCAACAACTAAAACATCGGTGCGTTATCAACTTTGTTCTCATCCTAAATCCAAAACACTGTACCAGCTACTAGAAAAGAAATTAACTCTATCCCTGCCGAAACCAGGACACCCTCGTACAGCATCTGAGCCTTCCAGGTTTTTCCTGCCTTTAATAGGCCCAGCCGGCAGAGCTTATTCAGAATACAGGTAGGAAATATATTCCAACAGCGAGGTATGTTTTCCTAATGAAGTGGTTAAAGGTTTTGCAGGGCTGTACGCGCTTGACCTGCTGAGCTCTGCCTTGGCAAAGCCGTGCCGCGCCATGCTTGCTGTAGGTTGGAGAGCATAGATGTGGCTGTGCCCAGCCCACTCAGCCAGCAGACACAGACCCCCCCCGAAAGCGGTGAGAGCTACAGCTTTCCTCCTGGTGCCTCCTGGGGCCGTGGCCCAGAGTTGCCCAGCACTGCAGACCCACCTCCCGGGCAGACTGGACACAAAGAGAATTTAGGTATCAGCCATATGCCTGAGCATGGTGGCCACGAATGGGATGTAAGCAGGAGGGATGTCCCCAGGTCCTGCCCCGTCACCCCTGCGCTTCTCCCATCTGGTTCTCCCCTACTGGTTCCCACTCATTGCATGAGCAGCAGCCCCCCACGGCGGTGGCTCCACGGAGGTTCCTTTCACCTCGTGGCAGGACATTTGGTCTGCTGTCCCCAAATCCCGCCTTGTTTTGCCTCCCCACAGGCTGGTGGGCTACTGTGCAGCTGGAGAAGGCACAGACGGGAGGAAGGAGCTTTCTGGGGGTCCAGGCTCTGCTCCCCACCAGAAGGACAGGAGCCTGGCAGTACAGAGCAGCAGTGGGCAAAGCGAGCACCAGGGCTGAGCACGCAGTGGAGGCGGGAGGGTGCGGGGACCGGAGCGGGTCTGGGATCGCTGCGGAGGCGTGACAGGGAGTTGCTCAAGTCTGATTGCGCCATGTGGATCCCAGCAAGGGATGAGTCAGGGCCCCTTTGGGGCAAGGGTGTTTCCTCTCTCCAACAGCGCTCAGCCTCCCTTTGTAATTCCAGAGCCTTATCATTGCATAAATACAATGTCTCCAAAATGTGATAGTTAAACTGAACAAACTCTGTCAGGAGGAATATTGCCTTTACTACCCCATCGCTGAGCAGCCACGCAGAGCGCTCAGGCCCAGCAATCAGCTCTGCATGCTCAGGGAGTTTGTTTTGCTCAAGTCCTGGGTGGGAACTGCCCCAGTGCTGCTTTGGGGATGCACACACTGCCGGAGTCTGCGTCAGGTCTGCGGGAAAGCTCATTCTGCCGAGGTCCTCCCTCCCTGGGGTGCAGATGCCCTTGCACTATTTTACACCCCAAGGGCCACTGGAGGGGTGTATCTTGCCCCTTGCGGCACAGCCTCTCCTCCAGGAATAACTGTGGATCCCGTGAAGATGCCGGGGCTGTGGGGGCACAGTTCCCCACAGCCCAGCTGGCAAGACCTGGGGCAAACACGGCCCCTCTGGCAGAGCCCCCCTGCTTGCGCTGAAGCACTGGTTTCCAGTTACAAGAGAGAAGAAGACACCAGGCTGCTGAGTCATGAGCAGGAGCCCACATCTGGCCCAGCTGCGGGAGCAGCTGCTTCGTCAAATGGGTGTTTGGCACCAAGTCCAGCCCAGAGCAGGATCTCCAGGACCTCTTCCTCCCACTGAGTCCCCGTATCTGGTGGAGCGGGGCAGTAACCACACGTGTTTCCCCATGGGGAGATCTAGGGAAAGGGGACTGGGCAGCCCCATCAGCAGGTCCAGGGGAGCAGGACCCGAGAGTTGACGGGGAGGAAGAGGAAGGCCAGGCCTGCCTCCTCCCCATCACTCAGGGAGCAGGGTCCCAGTGCAACTTGGGCAGGTGTGCTGGGAGATGCGCAGCAGTATTTTCTCTTCCCTCCGCATCGGGACAGGCTGAGTGCTGGATCCTGCACAGCAGAAACACAGCACTTGGGACACAGCGGCTCGTGGAGGCTGCAGGGACCAGTCCCATGGGGGGGGACTGCCCACTGGGGCAGGCTGGGCACAGCCTCCCGGCACCACCACGCAGCCCTCCAGCTCCTGGTTCAACCACTGAGGCTGATGCAAGGAGAGGCACGATGTCCTCCAGCACAGCCGTGCTGCTAGTCCTGGCTGGGGAGTTCAGTGGGGTGGGGGGATGGATACACAACGGGTAAACATCTGACCGTTCATCCGTCCGTCCGTCCGTCCGTCCATCCACCCACCCCCCGGGAGAAGAGCTGGGAAGAGCCAGAGAAGGATCTTCTGGGACACGGGGACGAGTGAACTTATTCTGGGGAGGGAGCCTCGTGAATGGCTCTCCCTCCTCCCCCTCCCCGGGCCCTCCCGTCCCGTCCCGTCCCGCCCCGCCCCACTCTCGCCGTTGCGGCCCCGGCCGGCGGCGGTGGCGGCGCGCCCGTGGCAGCGAGCGGCGGTGAGTGCGGGGGGCGCCGGGGCCGAGCGAGTCCCCCGGAGCGGCCCCGCTCTGTGCGCTCGGCCCGGGGACCGCCCGGGGACGGCCCGAGGCGGGGGCTGCGCGGGGGATGCGCCGGGCAGAGCCCGCTCCCGGCGGCCCGGGCTGATCCCCGAAGCTCCGCTCCGGCCGCTCCGCGGAGCCCCGCCGGGAGCCGGGCCGCCTCCCGGGGCCGGACGGAGGCTTGTCCCCATCCCCGGCCCTTCTCATCCCCCCTCCGGCCGGGGACGGGGCTCCCGCCGCCCTCCTCACCTCGGAGCGCGGGCAGGGGGCTGCCGGGGGTCGCCGTTCGGTCCCTGCTGCGCCGGGAAATCCCGCCCCGCTCCTGCCCGGCCAGTCTGCCCAGCTGCGGGGGGCGGGGGGTGTATTTTTCTCCTGCCGTTTCCTCCGGTTTCTGGTGGGTTTCCTTCTGTCCTGCGCGCGCCCCTGGGCAGGAGCTCCCCCGTGTGCTCCTCCTCCTCCTTCCTCCTGCCTTGGACCGAAACGGGGGGAGACCGTGGGGATGGCTTTGGCGGAGAGAAGCTGGTACAGTTTCTTTTTCTTTGGAGGCTGGACAGGAGCAAGGGTCTGCCAGAAGGGGGATGTTGCTTGTGATTTTGGGGATGATCTGCGCCTGAAAGGGAACGGAGACCTTTTTGATGGTGACCATCTAACGGCAGAGAGAGCAGCGCCGGGCTGGTCCTGTGCGGTGGAGGTGCGAGGCATGTGCGTGCTCCCCCATCTTCCGCAGCCTGAGAGCAGATGAGCTTAAGGGCTGTCAGGCACAGCAAAAGGGGAAGGCGTTTTGGGGCAGAGTGGCTCAGGGTCACCTCTCCATCGGGGTCTGTTCTTTTGCGGAATATCTGTCAGCTTCATGCTTTGGAGTAGCTGCAGTTTCCTCCTGTTCGTGAGGAGACGTCTGTGCGCTGGCATTAGCTCAGGCGGCCGTGACAAATGGGACCATACAGGCTCGCTCGCAAGCCTGGGTGTTTACGTCCGTAGCTGAAGGTTGTGATGCTACGGTCCCACTGCAGCTGACGCTTCACCTCAAAAAGACTGCGGGTATCCACCCACGCAGCAGTCACCCCTTTGGGCTGCTGTGATCATCAGCCGTGACCTTAAGCAGCTGGAGGGTTAGGTGCATCCCTGATCCGTCAGCCCCGTGTGGATGTGGCCCCGCAGCAAGGAAGGAGGCAGGCCTCCGGCATCCGTGCTGGTAAGCATTGCGCAGGCTGGAGACCTCCCCATGTCTGATCTCAGCTGGCTGAAGACTGCAAGGAGGTCATCTAAACTCAGCAGGCGATGGTATGGCTGTTCGTGGAAACATCTCTGGAAATGGGAAAACAAATCTCACTTTTTTTTCAAGCGTCTTAAATTGTCAGTTCCTCCGCACTGCTTATTCTGCAGATTTATTCTGCATCTACGGGAGCTGCAGCGGGGTTGGTTGGTGTGGTGGCCAGTGGAGCTGCTCTGCGATGCATGTGACAAGAATCCAGCCAAACCCATCCGTCCTCTCCTTCCTCACCCTCACCTTGATGGAGGAGGTGGTTACTATCATCTTTAGTGCCATTTTGTGTTAATTCCCATGGAATAACACGGGAATAAATTGGACTCAGGGGAACAACTATTAACACAGACACCATGCAACTTTCAGCGTTCACACAAGTCTCAGGGTTTCGAACGCTGAAAACTGCTGGCTTTGTCCCATTGCAGTCGCTGTTACGCATCTTGATAAACCTCTGCAGAAACACAGGGAGGAAAAATTATGGGGCTTTAAGGCTGTTAAATGTCACTGGTGTGTTTCTGTGTTTCCTAACAAGTTTTTTCTTCCCTCCCCCTCTTTTAAGGGAGCTGAGCTGGGAAATCTCTTGTTCAAGCCATACCCTTCTCAGTCTGACTTTCGTGGGATTGCTGTTTCGCTTGCAAACCAGAACTCCCCGAAGAAGTGTGCCTGCCTCTCCCAGTGCCCCTGCCAGTCAGCATCCAGGTCAGAGGCCTTGCGTTGCTGTCTGCAACAGCCAAGTGGTGGCAGCTTCCTTCAGTGCTCTGTTTGTAGCTGTGAAAAGGACAGGCCCCTCTCCTCTAAATTTGAACTGAAACAAAAATCCCAGCCTGCATCATGGGAGATATCTGGCTGGTTGGATTGATGGTACTTGTGTATGTCTGGTTTCCCAAGGTTGCTGCTCAGAATCTCATAAAAAAACCCAGGGACCAGAAAACAGAGTATACCCTCTTGATTAATGAGGTCAATGCTGACAGCCCAGGAGAGGACACTTCGGAGTTTGTGGAGCTCTATCACACCAGTGGTCAAACAGCCCGCTTGGATGGCTACTATCTGGTCTTCTACAATGGCAATGGAAACCGAGCCTACAAAGTTTTGAACCTGCAGGGCAAAGTTACTAATAGCCAAGGGCTCTTTCTCGTTGGCTCTTCTTCTGTGAACCCTGCTATAGTAATTCCTAAGAACACTATCCAGAATGGCCCTGATGCAATTGCTCTCTACTATGGAAAAGGGAACTACAAAGAGGGCATGAGCGTCACAAGTTACGGACTAGTAGATGCCTTGGTCCATAAAACTAAGAAGATGGACAGAGCAGATACGCTGGTCAGGGTACTGACCCCTGGCAGAGACGCTTTCCTGGAGGACTCCACCTTCAGGACCATGGATGAGTCAATAGAAAGGTGCCGTGGGGCAGATTCTCAGTGGATCTTCCAAGTGGCCATGCCCACCCCAGGCACAGACAACCACTGCATCCTAACTTCTCAGCTGAATGCATCTGTTGTCCTGATCAGTGAGGTCCTTGCTGCCTCTTCTTCTGAAGAGTTCGAGTTCATAGAGCTTCAGGGTCCCCACTCCACCATGCTGAGGGACATTGTTCTGGTGCTGATCGATGGTCTGACCAAAGACATTTATTTCACCATGGACGTTTACGGAAAAACCTCACTGGATGGACTACTTCTGATCGGTCCAGCACAAAGCAAGACCCCAGGTAAGGACTGCATTTTGATGACTACCTCAGAGCTGGGGGAGCGATCAGCCAAATTTGGGGCTGGAGGATGCTATCTTTTTTTACTGTTGTTTGGCGTTCTGAGAGATCGCTGAAAATGTGACTCAGAACTCAGTGGCAGATAAAAAAGCAAATCAAATGTTAGAAATTATTGGAAAAGGAATTATACAAAGTGAGTTAAACATTAGAAATTATTAGGGGAAGAGGAAAGAATGGAGGCCATCTTTTACGCCACTGTATAAATTCATGGTTTGCTTGTATCTTTAATTGTGTCTTGTGTGGTACGATACCTTCATCTCAAAAAGGATATATTAGAATTGGAGACATTCAGAGAAGGTCAGCGAGGATGGATAGTGCTCTGGCAATGCTTCCACAGAAGAAATAACTAAGTATGCCTGAAAAAGGGAAAGCTTAGGAGGGCCCTGACAGAGGTTTCAGAAATGTGAGTAGCCTGAAGAAAGTGGACAGGGATTGATTGCTTACTCTTTCTCCTGGTACAAGAACTAAAGGGCATCAAAGAAGGTAGAAGGAGGTGGTTTCAGGACAAACAAGTGGAGGTGGTGTGTCTCGCAATAGTAGTAGACCTGCAGAGCTCCAGATGAGGGACCTCGTGGAGGTCAGAAGCCCACGTGTGCCTTTGCTGCTCGGGAGGACATGGTTCTGCTCCCAGCCCTGTGGCCAGCCTGCCGCAGGACCCTGGCTGTGCCACATCTCCTTGACGTGTCCCCCCTTCTCTGTGTGTAACCTGGTGGTCATTCACAGCACATACATACTCTCTTCTCAAAGAAGCACATTCCATTGCACCATCTGCAAATGTAGGTCACACATGTGTCGGCTGTGTGAAGCTGCAATATAAACTTCCTCCCAACGTTCAAAATTTCTCCCAGGCCACCAGAGGAGGAAGAAATATCTTGTTATTTTGGACACCTCAAAAGAAGATTTTGGCAGCTGGAGACACTGACTCTGCAGATGTCTTGTGTAATTCACTGACTCGTGATTTCTGAGTCAGGGAGTATATTCATCCCTTACAAAGCTGGTTCCCATAAAAATAAAAATACTTCTGCAACTAAAATTTCTTTTTTTTTAAAGCAGTTGAGCTCCTTTTTACAATTTAAACTGCTCCAAATACTCTCTCACCACAATTAGAAGAGCAGATTGTCCACCTGAGCTCTGCTTTTCTCACCAGGAAAGCTGCTCTGCTCTTACCTCTGGATGAGCTGGGGCTGTTAGCAGTCAGTAAGCTAAGGGAGTTCAAAGAAAGTGATGTGAAAGCACAGCCAGCTTGCAGACTAAGCAGGAAATTTCTAAGGATTATGTTTAACTGTTCCTCAAGGCTCACTCAAGTCAAGAAGGTGACTGGAGATATGCTTTGGCATTTTTTTCCAATGAGGCTTTGTCAAGATGTCTCAAGCATACTGCACACACGTTTTTGTGGAAGGTTTTTCCCCAAAAAACACCCAATGACACTGTGTAATTACATTTTAATCATCTTAAAAGGATATTTTCATAGTCACTCCATGCTGAGCACTCTGTGAGAAGTTGACCACTTGATTTAACCTGACCACTTCAGAGTTGGGACAGGAGCTCTTAAAATGGCCCGGGCTGTTAGTCCTGTCTTTGTACGGCTTGTCTGCCTATCACTGCAGAGAACTTAAAGCTGTGAGAGCGCCGGAGCAAAAGTCCTCCCTTGACAGATGCCAGTGTGAAAACTTTCAGTTGAATCATAGGATGGTTTGGGTTGAAGGGACCTTTAATGATCATCTAGTTCCATCCCCCCTGCTGTGGGCAGGGTCATCTTTCACTAGATGAGGTTGCTCAAAGCCCCGTCCAACCTAAACTTGAACATGTCCAGGGATGGAGCATCCACAACTTCTCTAGGCAACTTGGTCCAGCGTCTCATCACCCTCATTGTAAAACTTTTCTTCCTTATTCTTCTAATCTAGATCTACCCTCTGTCAGTTTAAAACTACTACCCCTCGTCCTATCAGTACAGGCTCTGGTAAAAAGTCTGTCCCCATCTTTCTTATAAGCCCCCTTTAAGTACTGAAAGGCTGCAAGACTCCCCAGAGTCTTTTCTCCAGGCTGAACAACCCCAACTCTCTCAACCTTTCTTCATGGGAGAGGTTCTTCCAGCCCTTGGATCATTTTCATGGCCCTCCTCTGGACTCGCTCTAACAGGTCCATGTCTTTCTTGTGCTGGGACCTCCAGAGCTGGACGCAGTGCTCCAGGTGGGGTCTCATGAGAGTGGAGAAGAGGGGCAGAATCACCTCCTTGACCTGCTGGCCACGCTGCTTTTGATGCAGCCAGGATACAATTGGCTTTCTGGGCTGCAAGCGCACATTGCCGGCTCATGTCCGATTTTTCATACACCAGTATCCCCAGGTCCTTCTCTGCAGGGCTACTCTCTACCCGTTCATCCCCCAGTCTGTACTGGTACTGGTGATTGCTGTCACCCAGGTGCAGGACCTTGCACTTGGCCTTGTTGAACTTCATGAGCTGACTCCTCCAGCCTGTCAAAGTCCCTCTGCATGGCATCCCGTCCCTCAAGGCATCCCATCAGCTGCATGACTCAGGTTGGTGTCATCCACAAACTTGTTGAGGGTGCACTCACTGCCTACGTCATTAATGAAGATATTGAACTGTATCGGTCCCAATACGGACCCCTGAGGGGACACCACTTGTTACTGATCTCCATTTGGGCATAGATCTGTTGACTGCAACTCTTTGGATGCGGCCATCCAGCCAATTCCTCATCCATCTAATAGTCCATCCATCAAACCCATACCTCTTCAATTTAGAGACAAGGCTGTTGTATGGGACTGTGTCAAAGGCCTTGCAGAAGTCAAGGTAGATGACATTGGTTGCTCTTCCCTTATCTTCCAACGCAGTCACTCCATCGTAGAAGGCCACCAGATTAGTCAGGCAGGGGAAAACCAGCCCCCTGTGCAGGGGTGCATCAGGGCTAAGGGACAGGACTGCCCCTTAGTGTGCGGGTGCCCCGGTGGCACTTCTCAGGGAGTAATCACGTCTCCTTACCCCTCTGCCTCTCATGTGATTCCCCCTTTAATGTTTGTTCCCTGGAGCCATTTATCCAGGCAGAAGTATTGAAATATCAGCAGTCTGCTGCTTTTTAATAGCCTCAGCAGTTCCTACTGGGTGCTGGGGAAATAGCTTGTGAAGGGAACAGTAAATACGAGGAAGGAAATTGGGAAGCTCATGAAACTGGGAGGCTCCACCAAACCTCAACCTTAATTCTGTATGCTGGTATCTTGGGCCTTTGCTGAATATGTGTGTGTATATATGTGTGTGTGTGTGTGTGTGTAGAGTGTTTGTGTTTGTAAAAAACACAGACTGTTAAATGCTAGAATAAAATGTAAATTCTTAAATATTTCTGTGTACTATTAAAATAACTGCCACCTGACAGTTTGGTGGATTTTGCAGATCTCTTTTAGAATTACAAATTGACTTTACTGTAGACAAAGTCACATCAGAACTTGCTTTCCAGTTCCCCTGCTTACGCATAAATCAGCTTCTCTGTTTGCAGAACCAAAATAGCAGGATGAACCCTGCTCAGATTTCCCCCTCCAGCCTCCTCCATGCTGTGGATCTGGCCACAAATGGGGAAATTCAGCCTGAGAGAACATGAGAAATGTTAGTGAGCAGAAAGATGGGCCAGCGGATGCCAAATTTGCAATAACCAGATAACCCCAACCACTTTCTGAGTTCCTGTGTCCTGCTCTCCGGGACCGAAGAGATCCTGGTTTCCTACATAGTGGGTATCGCTCGTGTGTTGCTTACGTGCCATTGTTGTTTCTTTCCTTGCTGGTGTGCAGTGGATCTGCCGTTCCCGGAGAACGCCACCCGTCCTGTCCTCAGAGGTGGCCCCAGTGCCATTGCCCTCTACAGAGGCAACAGCAGCAGTTTTGTCCCAGGGAAGGCGCTGCCGGTGACTGGCCTGTTGGATGCCTTCGTGTACACGAGCAATGAGGAACCGAACCCTGAGCTGCTGGAGACCCTGACCCCTGGCAGACCTGCCTACGTGGAAAAGCGGTGAGAGGCTGGGCAGGTCTGGGAGGAGAGTTTGGCACCAGAATTGCCCTTGCCTGCTGTCCCAAACCCCAGTCAGGACTGGAAGACAAGTGCCACCTCCAGACCAGGGTCTCTTCGTGGCGGTATTGAGTCCCGGCCTTTTTCCACCGCCTGGTCTGAGTTTGTAGGTGTCCCCCTCTCCACAGCAGTCCTGGTGCAGCTGTACAGTTGCAGAATAAACTACTTGAGGAGGAATTTTCTGACCAAATGATTGCTGGTTATTATTTTAGAATTATAATTATTTATTATTTATTACTTATAAAAGTGTAATGGTCAATATTATAAATTTTCCAGTACCACTTTTGACAAGAAAAGGTTTTTCTTAGGTTCAGGATGGAATTTTAGGTCAAAATGAGGGCGAGGGAGGGACTTCAGTATTGCTCGTCTGACCCAGGAGGAAATCCCTGCCCTGCTTCATCCGAACCAAGGACTGGAAGCTGGGTTACTGTTCATTCTGGGTTGAGCCACTTCCTTTTTGGCTTTTGGGTTTCTTTTTGTCTTTGTGGGTTAAGGGAAATGTTAGTAACCTCAGACTTTTGTGAGACATGAGAACTGTTTCCTTCACATTTTAGGCATGCTCTACTAATGGGAGAAAGAGAACAGAGTGGGTAAAGGACAGCAGAGCAGGTGGAGGAACAGAGGCAGCGAGGTGCCGTGCACGTGAAGATGGGGTGGGGTGTAAGCAATAAGCAAAAAAAATCTGGGCAAGCTCTTGTCTGTGGTTTTGATGGTAAAGCACCAGACTTGACTTCTGTGTGTAATTGTCAACTAAATACCAATATCCTGGCTCTGTAGCTGGAGGAGATTCACCCTTTCTGGATGGGCCTGTGAAAAGACCATTTGAGACTACAGTGGAATCAACTGCATCAGGAACGGGTGTAGCTTACTCCCATGACAGGGTCACCACTGATTTACAGCATATTCCTCTTCCTTCCTTTGCTTGTCTTCCTCCCACTTGTGAAACAAAATCTGCATTTATCCCATAAGGAGGTGGTCTCCTTCCCTGAGGAGCTCTGAGCAGCTCTGCTCTGTGCAGCTCCTCACAGTGAGGCTTTATCCTCTTTGCCTTTGAGTGGAGGGCTCTTGCTCAAGCATTTCATCCTCAGGTGCTGCCTTTCCAGTTTCTCTACCTGCACCCCACTATTCTTTGCAGTGGTCCCAGGCTGAGCACGAGTGTGTCTGTACTATCTTGCCTGCCTTCAGATAGGTCAAAAAAGCAGCCAGTGCTAGAAGAGAAAGGGTTGGAGGAAGCCCATGCTCTTCTCTCTCAAGATTTAGTGAGCTCTTGGGCTTTTTTTTGAGACACGTAGGTACTGATGAGGATGGGGTATCTCTCCAAACCTTGTGAAGGGAGAAGACTATAAGTGTGTGGTTTCACCCTCTGGTGCAGGCAGGTGTGACTGGTGGGTGAAGAGCACTCAGGTCTCTGGCTGGCAGGTCATGTTTTCTTTCATTTGCATGTCTGTCTCTTGTAGGCACCAGCTGGGAGATGTGTCCATGAGCCAGTGCAACTGCTGCTCTGTGACCCGGGACTCCTTGTCCTACATCCTCAGCAGGCCCACCCCTGGCAAGTTCAATGATTGCCCCAGCAAACGCTTCAGCCAGACTGTCTCCTTCTGCCTTCGTGTAGCAGGTGGGTATTAGTTATTCCTGCTCCTGTAGGCAGGACCTCCTAAGGACAAGAGCTCATGCACAAAGCCAGAGCTGTCCAGGAAGAGTCGTGCTGGGTTGTGTGAACCTAACACCAAAGGAAACATAACTAGGACATCTGACAATTTTCTGCAATATTTTTCTTCATGGCAATCCGTGCCAAGCTGAGCTTCTCCAGTCTTCATTCCCACACCCAACTGCTCGGGGTGAAGAGAAGCCTTTTCGGGCCCTCTGAGTGATAAGCAGGTGCTGAGCTGCACCCACCCCAGAATGAGCTGGCTCCCATGACCAAGGTTGCACTGGCTGGGTAACATTTGGCTTTTTGTTTCCTAGATTGCCAGGAGTGGCTCTTGAAGTCAGAAGAGATTCTGATGACTCTGGTCCAGGCCCTCGATGGATCCTGCAGCTGTGGAGTCTCTGCTGCCTACTTCAAAGGTGAGCTGGGCAGGAGCGGGGCAGCCCAGGGACCACCAGTGGTTAATGCACACTCGCTTCTGATTTTCAGCCCTGTGTTCCCTGTTGCATTGCATCCTCCTGGCTTGCATCCCAGCTAATTTGAACTTGGTGCTGATGACAGAAATGTTGAGTGTTAGCAGAGCATGGTGCTGTTCTTCCATGTTCCTCAGAGTGCTCCCGTCTGCAGCTCCACCAGCACACATCAGTGCTCATCTGCAGACCACCAGCTATTTTGACCTTGAGCATTTGAAGTCAGACAGATGTGGCAACAGGGTTGACATCTCGACTAGGAGTTTGTTGCCTGCTTGACCTTATGAGCCATATAAACTAAGCCAAGTTGCAGCAGAAATGCAAGTGGACTTGCTGGTCTGTGTTGCTGTTGTGGTTTAACCTCAGCCAGCAACTGAGCACCACACAGCTGCTTGCTCACTGTCCCCCAACCCCTGGTGGGATGGGGGAGAGAATTGGAAGAGTAAAAGTGAGAAAACTCGTGGGTTGAGATAAGAACAGTTTAATAATTGAAATAAAATAAAATAATAATAATAATACCAATAATAATAAAAGAATATACAAAGCAAGTGATGCACAATGCAGTTGCTCACCACCCACCGACCGATGCCCAGCCAGTCCCCGAGCAGCGGCTCCCCCAGCCAGCTTTCCCCCGTTTATGTACTGAGCATGACGTCCCATGGTATGGAATGTCCCTTTGGCCAGTTTGGGTCAGCTGTCCCCCCCTGTGCCCCCTCCCGGCTTCTTGTGCACCTCCAGCCTGCTCAGTCAGTAGAGCACGGGAAGCTGAAAAGTCCTTGACTAGTGTAAGCACTGCTCAGCAACGACTGAAACATCGGTGTGTTATCAACATTGTTCTCACCCTAAATCCAAAACACAGCACTGTACCAGCTACTAGGAAGAAAATTAACTCTCTTGCAGCTGAAACCAGGAGAGTTGCTTTTCTGATAGCCCTACTAGGTTAGTGCACGAGTGTGATTAGCACATGCAGACACATGAAGAGAAGAGGCATGACTTTGCAGGCTGCAATGTCAGCAGCGTAATGTTTAGCTTACATTTAGACACCCCCCAAAGAGACCGTTCTGTTCGCTGTTGGGACCACAAGGCTTCAAAAGGATGAAGACAGTATCTGGGTGTGCTGTGTGACTTGGTCCCAGATGGCCCTTGGCACAGGCAGAGCTCACAGCGTTGTGCGGATGCTATGAGCTGCCCTGAGTCAGTCTGACCAGGAGGGCAGTGGTGGTAGAGATGAGCTGGTGAGCTCTGTGTCTCTTCCAGGAGAAAGTGGGGTTTTGGCAGCATGGGGAAACTGAGGCAGTTCTCTGCTTGCCTCTGCAGAGCCAAAAGCAGCCTGCCAGGACCTGGGGCTTGTGTTCACCACTCTGCTAACCGCTAAGTCAGAGGACCAGCTGAGCAGCCTGCTGCTAGCCTTCAAGACCTTCCTAGAGACGCCCAGACTTTTGAGTTTTGACAGAAGGAACATCACAGCGGAAAGCTCCTGCTTCAAGGATATTAATGTGCCGGACTTGTCTCCAGGTACCAGTCATCATTCTTGCAGGTTGGGGGATACGATGTGTTTGAGGGTAGACATGTGGGTCTAGCTCTCCTAGAGGAGGGAGATGTCCCTCCCTCCATTTCCCCAGCTCTGGCAAAGATCCCTTCCAGTTCCATCGCATCCAGTTACTAGAGCCCATATTGCTCATTATCTGGAATAACAGCAAGCTCTATTGTTACAGCTGGTATTAGCCAGAGTATTGCCAGGGCTCTTCTGAGGAGTATGGAGCACACAGATGATAAAAATCTGAGCCAGCATCCTCAGTCCTCTGCTGAATTTGGTCTCACCCCAGGAAAATAGTGTGCAACGTTGTGTTGTTTCCCTGGGGCTCTGTGCTTAGGCCCGTATTTGTGACATTTTTGCCTTCCAAGGTGTCCCATCAGAGATACCAGAAGGGACTCAAGAACCTGTGCAAGTGGCCAAGCTACTCATCAACGAGGTGAACCCAGACAACCCAGGGGGAGGAGAGGATGCAGAGTACATCGAACTCTTCTACACTGGACGGACACGCTTTGACCTCCAGGGATACTGGTTGGTCCTCTACAACGGTAAAAATAGCCGGGCCTACCGGGTGTTGGACCTGTCTGGACACCACACGGATGAGCTGGGTTACTTCTTGGTGGGGAGCAGCGCCATGAGCCCAGCACCCATGATCAGGCTGCCCCCCAACACCATCCAGAACGGGGTGGACGCTGTGGCTCTCTACTACAGCAACACCACCTTCTACGCAATGAACATGGCTGTGACTGCAGAGGGGCTGGTGGACGCTGTGGTATACACATCCAAAATGCCGGCGAAGGCAGACCAGCTGGTCAAAGTGCTCGTTCCAGGTCAGAGAATCCTGTACGAAAATGATTCTCACAGCACCGAGGATGAGTCTCTGAGCCGCTGCCACAGCCTGAGCGGAAAAATCCAGAGCAGCTTCCAGGTGGGTTGATGGCAGATGTCCTTTCCTCCTTCCATAGTCACTGGGAGGGCAGAGGTCGTGTTTCAGTATGTCCTTTCTTTGGGAGAGCAGGGCGTTCTAGTGAGACACGTCCACCTCCTGCCATCTGCTGGTGCTCTCACCAGCCCTCACCCCCCTGCCCCATTCACCCGCCTGTTGTTGGCCAGGTAACAGCTCCCTGCCCTGTGCGGCATGGCTCAGAACCAGGAGATCCCTGAAGACAGCTTACATGCCACCAACCCCAAAACCAGGGAGTCTGCTTTTGGGCAGCATCTTGGACTCTCAAGTTACCCCGAGCCAGATGTGGAGCCACCTCTTCACCCCGGCTTGTTTGGTGCCACTTCGGGATGTGTGGTACGGCACGTCACGTCCCAGAAACCCAGCTTCCTGCAGGGCCGATGTGTGAAGGACGTGCCTCGACCACTGGTGTGATTGATTTCTGCTAATTCGTCTGAACTGTTCCTTTTTATTTCAAAATGTCTGGTTTCAGATAGTCCCCCTGAAGGAACATGACAGAGTATATATGCTTGTCCTGCACAAAGCTGGGTAAGGGAGGGCTTTGCTGCTTCACTGCTGATGCCTGCTGGGATCGGGCCAGCGCAGAGGTGTGCTCGGGTCCAAAACTGGAGCAGTAAAACTGCTGTAGAAGCAGAAGAGGTCTGCTGGCAGGAGGGAGGTGCATTTGCAGTGGGACAGGACCACAAGGAAGTGATGCCGTGGACTGGAGACACAAGTGTAGAAGTGCTCCTGATGGTAGGGAAAGAGAATTGTTCCTAGTCCCAAGGGTGGGATTGAAGGCAGTGATGGGGATGTGTGGTGATGGGACCCTGCCGTTGGGACAACCCTTGAACAGACAGTGGGAGTAAGGAGCAGCTGGTGTGAGGCAGAACCACCACGTCCTCTTTGGGCCTCACCAGGGAGCCATGGGAGGCACAAACAAGAGGTAAGGCCATGAGCAGCCATCTCTCCACCTGAAGAAATGGGAGCAGCAGTGGTGGCAGCCACTTTTGTGTCTCCCCGCAGGTGACCACAGTGACACCGCTAAGGGAGAACTTCTGCAGCAGCTCCTCGGCGCTGGTCCCTCCTGCCGTCCGCATCAGTGAGCTGTGCCTAGCTGGTGGCACTACCCCCTTCCGCTTCGTTGAGCTGGAGGGGAAGCCAGGCACCAGCCTGAGAGGGCTCAGTCTGGTCTTCTTGGGGAAGGAGGGCAAGGCGCATGCCAGTGTCCCACTGAGGGGCACCATCGGAGTCACGGGGCTCTTCATGTTTGCGCTGGACGGAGGGCATGGGCACGGTGAGGCTGATGGCACGGACCTGGCGTGTGGTCTGTCTTGAAACAAATGGGCAGGTGGTTGAGCGGCTTTGAGGAAAGGGATGGAGGAGGGAGCATGGCATGGGGAACAACTCTTCTCTTCCTTGCCTTTCCTGTCCTTTATTCCTGTTTTTTCTCTCTTTGTTCTGCCTGGGCTGTTCCGTCACACTCCAGCTGAGAAGGTGCTTAATCCTCCTCCACGCCTCTGCTGAGCTCCCCGTGCAGGGCAGAGGGACTGGGACGACTGAAAACTGCCAGTACCAAGACAAGGGGGCTTTCAGGAGAAGCAGGGTCCACCAGGACTGTCAGGTCGTTCACTGATGCCATGTTCACTGATGCTCACTGAGCCCTGCAGTGCTGCTGCCTTCTCCTGGTCCTGAGGTGGTGTTTCCTCAGCACATTTGTTTATCTTGATTTATTTTTTGTTCACCTTAAATTCTGGCTGGGCTGCATGAAGAGGACTCTGCATCTCAGAGGAACCTTGATCTTTTTGGAAACCTGTGTTCCCAGCAAGCAGCTGCTTCTTTACAGCTTTACTTGGCCTCAGTCACCACCATTATTTTGTCTTCTGTTTCTGTTCTTGGAGTTCTCCTTGTTACCAGCTTGTACTGTCAGGCTCAAGGCTCAGCCTAACACTATCTAGATGTTCACCCCACTTATTCCCCTGGCATTTCCAGATGGCACAAACCTGACTTTCAAGGGCATCTCTGCTGCTAGTGAAGGCTCCAGTGCTATTGCTGTGTATAGCACCAGCTTGATTCCTGGTGGCACAAAGGCAACATCAGAGAACTTGGTGGATGCCTTGGTTTACACGTGTGAGCCCAGCACAGCTCGAGGACACTTGGACTTCCTTGGACCATCTTACGCTGTGCCCTGCAATGACAGCAGGTGAGGTCGCTTCTCTGGGAAAATGTCTTTGGGTTCCCCGCACCCAGACCCTCCAGCTGCAATGTCGCTGAACTTGCTGCCTTGTCCTGCGTCCTGTACGGCTGAATGCATTCACCGGCACTGTGATGAAAAACAGAGAGTTTGCACATTGCAATGGAAAATGTTTGCCTGCCCTTGGCATAGGGAATTGAACTTTGTTCCTCCGCTGCTCACTTAACTTGCTTCCCCCAAGGATATGTATGGCATCACATGAAGGAATGCAGCCTTTGCAGATAGCAGCTGTATAGGCTTATTTGCCAAACCTTTTCTTTAAAAAAAAACCCAAACAACAAACCAAACAAAAAAGGATATCCCTGTGAGCAGCAGAACAAAACAAAACCCGACATCCCTTTTGCTCCTATGTAGACTCAACAACAAACGGGGCTGAGCCTTTCTCTTGGTGGGAATACTAGCAGAGTTCTTCCTCTCCACATGATCACCTCTGTTAATTAAATCTGTCCTCCTCAAGCCCTCTGCTCCCCTGTCCCATCTGGTGTGACAGGAGGTTCTGTGTTTGTAGCCTCCCCTATGAGCATGCGTGCACAGAGCGCAGCCCCATGTGCACGGTTTTCCCGGGAAACGGAGATCTCCGGCTTCTGGCTGGCTGAAACTGTGCTGAAACCTCGCTGGAGTGGTTATTCACAAGATCAGGGCAGCATTTTGGTGGGAGAGCTCACGTGGGCTGACTCCAGGCAGCCTCTATCAGTCCAGCCCTGAACGACCGCATGCAGAAAAGCTGGTTCCTCACACCGTGACCAAGTTTCTAAGTCCTGGTGTGGGGAGGGAAGCAATAGGTTAGTGAAATGCAGAGGCAGATATTGTGTAGCTTGGAAAACTCCTTATCCTGGAGGACAAACTCTTAATTTTGGGACACTGGCTGTAATGAGGCATCAATCTTACTCCTACAGAAGACAGTCAGACCAAATAGGTTTGCTCTGGCCAAGCCCAGGTCTTCTCCAACTGGTGGGGTTGGCTGGACCCATCTCTGATGGCTCTGTGAAAGCTGATTTCAGCTCCAGCTCCAGCAAACTCTCCATCGTCCCCAGCAGCATCAGGAACTGGGGCCCGGGAGGGTTTTGTGATTGGAGGTGGGAAGAAAGGTGTGTGATGTGTTGATGAGCTCTGACTCCTCTTCTGGGGACAGGCCCGTGTCCCTGAGCCGTTGTGCCTGCGGCAATGCCAGCACAGAGCTGCAGTTTGCCATCTCGGACCCTACCCCTGGTCTGCAGAACAGCTGTCCCCAGGACGCCTTCGCGGTGGATTTCCACCTCTGCCTCCTGACACCCAGTGAGTGGAGCTGGGTGCCTCCACTGGTGCAGGGTGGGAGGGCTGGGCTGGGGGGGATGGGAGGCTGACCCCCAACTTCCCGTGGCATGGGAGGGGGATGCTGTCGGGGACCCTGCTGCCTCCCAGTCATGAAAGGGGATGTGCTGGGGGAGAGCTGGTACAGACACTCATGTATTGATGTGATTCCGCCATCCCAAGAGGGCAACCTCGCTCACAGCTTCAGCGTGTGCTTGTATGAAGGTGGCCACGTACTTCATTTGAGACCTCCCTGCTCAGGCAGGGCCGAGCCCCGCTCTTGGGATTTCTTTCTACAGCGTTAGATTTGCAGCAATGGCAGGAAAGCCCCCCCCCCCCCCCCCCGATCTCTCATGATGGCAGGGGCATGGTCAGGGAAACTGCCAGCAAACCCTCCTGTCTCAGCCCATCCACGGGAACAAAGCGGTGTGGCTCAGTCCTGACTCTGGAGCCAGCAAGCAAAAGTGCAGTGGGGTCTCCAGTGCCTGCAAAGGCCATGCTTGGATCAGCTTGGGGCAGTCAAAATCTGGGTAAAATGAAATGGAGGTTTCTCCTCCTCCTCCAGCCTCCTGAGAGGGGCAGGCAGTGGACCTCTCCCTCCTCTCCCAGCACGAGAGACCACTCTGTACTGGCCCACGTGGAGGGACATGTGGGACATGCCTCTTCCCCACTCCCCTGGGAGGTTGGTGAAGGAGTGAAGCTGGCGTACATGGTCATAGAAGGGCAGAAGTGAAGACTCACCCTGCAGGAGAGGGGCAGAGGAGGATGGGATGCAGAGGAGGGTGGGACGCAGGCTCTGGAGGAGCTTTGCTCCTGAGCTCAGGCATGAAGCCAAGTGTTTTGGAAGACGCATGCAGCTGGGAGCTTATTAACAACCCCGAACTGCACACAGAAAACCAAGTCTCCTTTTCCTCTAGACTGTTCCATGTGGACCCTGCACCACAAGAAGATGCTGGAAAGTTTGGGAAGGGCCTTGGTGAGCTCCCTAGAGGAGAAGTGCTCCTGCGGCGTCTCTGAGCTCTACCTGCAAGGTTGGTGCCCCGCTGCGCTCACCCATTTTGCAGTGCCCTCCTCCCTCACCCGTCCACAGCTGCTCGTCATCAGGACGGTCCCTTCTCAAGCCAAACTTGCAGGTTTGCACTCGAGTGAGGGGAACTGGAGGAGCAGTGGGATTTCAGCGAGGAGAGCAGGAGAGAGCCTGACGCGGGCTGGTTACTAGAGGAAGGGCAAGCTAGAGGGGCCGTGAGGAACGGGAGTCTCTGATGATGCCTCAAGATGTCTGCCAGACAAACTGAATATCCTAAACCCGCAAAGCAAAAAGCCATTTGCACTCTAGAGGACTCTGGTTCTCTACTCTTTCTCTATCAGTCTCCTTCAATGTCCTATACTTATTCAAAGTACCTGGACTTTTTAGTCACTTCTGGAAGTCTTAGGGGCCTACAGCTTTTGAGGGATGGGAAGAAATGTTTCCTATTTTTTTGGCTGGTTTTGTAAGGAAATGAAAGCTTCGCAGTCATGCTTTGTCTCCCTCACCCAAACACGCTTGACCCTTTGAACAATTTCAGACAATTCTTACCAACGGGTAGAGATCGTGAAGTTACGAAGTGTAGTACAAAGTATTCTGCTGGGTTGGGAGGACGACTCCAAGTCCCTTTTGTCACCAAAAGAAAGGTTGAGCGTGTGCTCAAGTTACCTGCAATACAGCATGGCGGCGTGATTTCAGAGAGGTGGCAAGAAGAGGGTGAACAGCATGGGAGCAGGAGGGTATTACTGGAGCAGGGCATGAAGTCATGGGAGCAATGTGTTCCGGAACAGCCGGAGGGTTTCCGACCATCCAAGACCAGCTGTTTTTTCTCTGCAGAGCTGAACCTGATGTGCGTGGGCTCCCTGGTGAAGGTCTGGGGCCAGATGTGGGCTCGGCAGCTGGAGCAGCAGCAGTCCATTGAGACCTGGCGCCAAGGCTTCCTGGCCAGCTCCCACCCCTTCTCTGTGGACGGGAGACTGCTGAAAACCAGTCCTGAGTGTGTCACCCCAAAAAATGCACTATCCGTGTCGCACAGCGGTGGTGAGTAGGAGGCAAAGCTAAGCACAGTGATCTGCTTCCAGCACAGCGAGTGGAGCTGGGGCCAGGGTCAGACCACGTCTCCACATGAGAGGGGCAATGCAGGGCAAGCCACCAGGGACCTCTGGTGATGCTTCCCAAATACAGCTGCCTTCTAGAAACTGTTGGGTCATAACGAGAGAGGTAACGACGGTCCGTTCCTCCGGTATGATGTGGTAGTCAGCCCTATCATGCCAATATCACTGGAAGTTTGGGTGTCTAAATCTTCTTGTGAGACTGAGCTTCACTGGGGAGCCCCTTGCTTTTGGAGCTGTTGGACACACAGCCCAGAAGCCCTGAAGCCCAATTGCTCGGAGCAGCACCCAGGCTGGAGCCAGCCAGAGCCGGCACACCGTAGGGGGTGCAGCCAGGAGAGGTAGAAGAGTGGCTCTCCAGATCAGGAGGCTGGGACAGCCCAATCTGTTGTTGCCCAGAGAAGTTGTGGATGCCCCATCATTGGAAGTGTTCAAGGTCAGGTTGGACGGGGCTTTGAGCAAACTCATCTAGTGAAAGATGTCCCTGCCCATGGCAGGGGGTTGGACTAGATGATCTTTAAAGGTCCCTTCCAACCCAACCCAACCCAACCCAGCCCAACCCAAAACCCAACCCATTCTGTGACTCTCTGATTCTGTGACCTCCTGGTGGCACCCTGTGCTGGGAAAGGTCATGGCAACAATGTTCTGTCTCTACCTTTGCACCCTCAGCTTCCTTCCGGGGCTGGGAAGTTGCCCTGTTTGTCGTGGGATCTCTTCTGCTCATGTTCTTGTTGGTCAGCCTGGCATTTTACTTCATCAAAAGGTGAGAAACCACCTTCCCATCTGCCTTGCATCTCTCACCTTCTCTTTCCCTAGTGCTTCCTCTCTAACTGCTGAGCAGGGACCTGCTCCTTCACTCGGGTGAACACCTACATTCAGATGCTGCATCCAAACAAACACTTCAGTATGTTGCTCCTAATTTTTGCAGCAAAGCCCCTTTGCTTTTGATGTGGCAGACTGCAGGTTCCGCAGGAGGTTAAGGTACCCACCAATAAAACCAGGGATAATGCTAGGCGTGTCAGCGGGCACAGTGTAAAGGCCATCAATCTTACTTACAACATGCTGTGGTGGGACCACAGAAAGCTGAAGGCTCGTGGCACGCACGGGGCAGTGAGAGATGATGCTTTGGCCACAGGGAAGAGCTCTTCCTTAGAGTGGGGTGGAAGCAACGGACAGTTTAGGATTACCTTGATGGGAAACAGCTTCCACATTATAACATGACACCACTTTAAATAATTACTTGGCGTTCCCTAACGTTGTCAGCAGGCAAACAGCAGCTTAACACTCAGGCTGTATGTTTGTCTGAAATAAATATTACAGTGGAGGTGTTATTTAACCAGCCCAGGAGATTTATTTCCATGGATTTTTACTGATCTTTCACCATTGGAGAGGGGGCTGATGTGTAAGTGTTAGAAATGAGGAAAGTTCTTAAAACACATTTGGGGAATAGAAAACTCAGTGTGTATTTTTTAAAGGAATTTAAAAAATACCGTAAGTCAGGTTTAGGGATTCTCTTTTAGAAACCAGGGTGGTTTTAAGTTGATGTACCTGTGCCAGGTGATGGCAGGCGTTCTGCTCCTGTTTTTCCCCAAAACATTAACAGAGACCTTAGTAAACTCTGTGCCTGCTGCAGGCTGGTCATCCAGCCTCTTCATTTTGAGTGCAAAGCTGAGATGCAGATTAGCTGCCTTGTGCAAAAGAGCAGAGCGACTGATCTTGCATTTTTCTTTGTCTGTTGCTTTTCAGACATCCCCAAAATTACACCAACATTGAAATGAATGACCGCGGGGAGATTGCAGAAGACTTCTAATGCTCCCAGGCACAGCTGCAGCGACGGGGTCTACAGCACTGGGGTTAGGCATGTGTCTCTGCGGGGGGCAGACTGGTTGTCCAGCTCCCCTGTCCACCGGGGTTGCTGCAAGGACCTGCAAAATGCCCAGGTGTATACATACATATATATATGTGTGTGTGCATACAGCTCTGTGTGTATGTACATATGTGTGTGTGTATACAAATACCTGAATTATTTTTACACTTCTAAATTTTTACCTCAGACTAAAGGAATTCAAAGAAACAGGCTGGGGACTTCTTCTTCTAGGCAAAGTTTGTGCTAAGTGTGGTGACCAGAAAGAAAGAAGCCTGCTTGGCTGATGTAGAGGAAGGACATACTCTGTCTCCTCTCGAGATTCACTGCTGGGTGATGAACCAAGCCACCCCCCGGCAGACCTTTCCACCTGGCAGGCAAGTCCAGTTTCTAGTCCCTCTGGACTCCACTGATGCAGTGAAAGTACATCAGCCTCCCTTGAGCCCTTCTTGCCCGGGCAAGGGGGTTCTCAGCATCCTGCCACTCTCTGCTTGAGCAGCTCTGCACCACCAGCAGCCTGCAGCGGGGAGAGCCCTTGCTGCTGTAGACCACAACCAGGAGGACGTTCTGCCCAGAAAAAGGGTTTAGAGGCGAGATGAATACCCAGCCCATGCCCAGGTGCAACTCTTACTCATATGGTCCTGCCCGTATCCTGGCCAGACAGTGGGCAGGAGCAGTGCCAGACTCCAGATCTGCTGAGAATTTGGGGTGAGGAGGGTGACCTAGGTGGAATCTGCTCAGTAAAAGATTGTTTCCTACACAAGTGTGATATATCCCTAACAGTGTGGCAGCTGATGCCAGGCCTCCAGTAGCATCCTTCGTGTGTGGAGTGGTGGTCTCACCTCACGGGTTTGAGCACCCTGCGCAGCTCCACGCATGGTGGCAGCACCCAAGACAGATCCAGCCTGCTCGCTGATGGGGCGAGGGGGAGGTAAAATGACAAAAGAGATGCCACACTGTTTCTGAACCATGGTGTATATAGATTTTTACTGAACAAGGCTCTGCAGAGGGAGGGCAAGAAGTATTTCTGTGATTGATTGTCACGGCACTGATCCTCATGAGAGGAAGCCTCGCATTTTCTTTGAGACCCACCTCCCTGCTGTGTCTCCCTTAGTTGCATCTTCTACTTGCAGGCAGCCTGCCTGTGCTGCTGAAGTCCTTGGGCCACCAGCCAGCTCCAGCGCCAGCCGGGATGGGCAGCATGGGAGAAGTGAGGCCTCAGCTTTCCATTGCCCTGTCTCTTGTGCCAGGCAGCCCCTTTCAGTCAACAGGGCTGAAAACATGAGGCACCAGTGACCTCCTCTGCTGGGTGTCCCACTTAATCCTTGGGCAGCTGCCACAGCCTCTGAGAGGTGGTTCTTTTTCACGGCTTCGTCCTGCCATCAGTGCAGCCCTGCTAGAGCACACTGGCATTGTGGGAGGTCAGATGAGCTCCATCTTGAACTGGCTGAAGTTTGGCACGGTGGGCGAGGGCTCGGCCATACTGCTGAAGGGGACACAGGGCTGGTTCGCTGGCACAGTGCCGTGGCTCACGGTGGAGCTGAGCTGCTGCAGTGTCATCAGCACCTCCTGCTGGAGCCGCTGCTGGTGCTCCTGCTGGCGCTCCAGGCGGCACTGCCTCTCCAGCACTGCGTGCAGGGCCTGGCTCAGCTTCTGGATCTCCGTCTGTACAGCATCCAGCTTTTCAGCAATGACATGGGAGCTGGGAGCAGGGGGAAGCACTGGTCCGCCCCAAGCAGGGTTTTGATTTCCAGGACTCGTGGGGTTCAGCAGGGCAGTCTGAGTGCTGGCGTCTTTGACCTGGAGTAGTAGGAGGCAGGAGAGAAGGGAAGGTAAAACATTATCAGCTGCTCCTTCAATGGTGATTAGCAAGAGAGGGATTTATTCTGCACTTAGCTACAAGGCATGAGAGAAAGCCATCACCTTGTTGCGGACATCTAGACCTCACTGTGCTCTGAGCTGCACTTCATCCCCACCCAGCCCCTATGCCACTGCTCCGCAGGAACACCACGTTGCCCTGCATGCTGTCAGTATGTGCTTAGCCATCCGGTGGTGGATGCTGGTGGATGACAGCCAGGCTGCCCATGCTGATGCCAGGCCTGTGTTTGCTCGCTGCGCGGACAGAAATAGCATATCCTGGGTTTTTCTTTCCAGCTCCCCCCATTTCTTGTATGGCACCCTGAAGCAAAGGGCTATTCTGCTCCCTGAGAGGGATCATCACGTGCTGGTTTTGAACCCCAGGGGAGCCTTTCTCCTGGAAGGGGTGTTGAACAACCTGTGTCCTCTCAAGCAGCTGGCAAGGGCTCTTGACAAACACTTGAGTGGGCTGGAGAAGGTGTTTGCTGAGTCCGAGCAGAGACAGGGCCATGAATGAAGGCTCAGCCTGACTCACGGCTGTGTTTTGTACCCAGGATGCCACGGCGAGAAAGCCAGCATCCTACCATCCTCTGTGGGGGTAACAGCATTGCCCGTCAGTGAAGTCTCCAGAGGTTGGAGGCTGCTCTGAAGGGGTAAACCTTGGGGATTGGGGCAGCCCCGTGGCCATGCTGCCCCGCTGGCAGCCTACCCAAGCTGGTCCTGGGACTGCTGGGTCACTTAACATTCGTCACATGGCTTGCCGTGGCTGCCAGCAGAGCTGGGCTTGGCTATGCTGCTGGCCAGCCAGCTGCATGCTCACCATGGTGGGCAGGATGGCCACAGGGACGTGGACCTGCTGGGACAAAGCATGTACAGCCACGGCCTGGGGGTCTCGCGGCATGGCGAGGCGGGGTTGTACACGTTAGGGATTGTGGTGGCTGGACATGTCCCAGAGGGTGGCTGTCCTGGCTGTGTCACCTTGTCCTGGCCCGCTGCAGCCCTTCATCTCCTGGTGTGGCACGAAGCCACTCAACCGCTGGTGTCCTCGTGGTGGCTTGGGGTACCTCCTGAGCTGGTACTGAAACCAAGCCTTAAAGAGGGGGTCTGTGAGCTGCAGGTTGGAGGCCAACGCTGGCAGAAACTGGCATCACTGCGGCCAGCATCGCCCAAGGGCAGCAGTGAGTGCTGGCTGCAGGCGGGTGGGCAGCATGCCCCATGGCCCCAGCAGGCAGGGGGGCTTCCCAAACGAGCTCGCCAAGTGCCAGTGTCAAGCATCACTCAAGAGTGCAGCTAGCAGAGGTCGGGGGGGGCACCTCAGGAGCCTTTCATCCCCAATGGCCTGCCTGATCTGCATGGGTTAGACTCAGCAGGGTGCTGTGCGGGGCCATCCTGGCGGGCAGCACCGCACCAGCTCCCGGCCAGAGCAGACGGGCTCTCCGGTCCCGCTGTGATGCCTGGCATCCTACCTTTTTCTGCAGGAGGATAGCCCTGTCCACGATCTTCTTCTTCACCACCAGGGCTGGGTTCCTGGTGGGGGGTGCGACCAGCCGCCCTCGGCTGGGCAGGGGCTGTGGGGGGGTGGCTGGGCCCCCCAGAGGGGGGCAGCTCCCCGGAGTCGAGGGGGTGCATGTAGAGCCATCATCGCCTGCAAGGGACAGCAAGAGAAACACCTCGAAAGGAGGCCCTTGGGGGCTCCGTGGCAGGGGACGGGGAGCCCTTTCCCCAGCCCAGCACTGCCTGGGGCGGGGGGCCATGGTGGTGACCCCCCGTGGGGAGCCAGGCCTTACCGTTCCCAGGGGGCAGTCCCACGGGCAGGGCCTCCCCGAGCTGCCCGCCATCCTTGCAGAGTGAGGCCACGCTAACGATCTGGATGCCCTCCTTGGTGTCTTGGCCACCAGCGGGGCAGGGCACCCGGCTGCCCGCGGGGCCCCCGCCGGGCATTGCGGTGGTATGGGCACCCATTGGCTCGGGCAGCTCAGCCTCACGCCCCCGCAGCGGGGGCCAGGGCTGGTCCCCGTCCCAGCCAGCTGCCGCCGACCCCGGCTCCACACTCTTCCGCTTGAGGAAGAGGTACACGGCCTGCGGCGTCACCCGGATGTCATCCAGCTCCAGCACCTTCTTGATCTTGCGGAAGCTCAGCCCGGCCCTGCGCAGCTCCACGATCCTCCTCTTGGCGTGGTCGTCCAGCCGGCCCATCGCTCCCGGCACCCCTCCTGCGCCTGGCAGCTACATCCCTGGCGTGCAGCCGCTGTGGGGACGCCGGCAGCCCCCCAGGCAGCGCTAAGCCCCGTGACGGTGCTTGGGCTCTGCTAGTGCTCTGCCACCAGGCTGCCGGCCCCGGACGTGGGTCCACACAGCACCATCCCCAGCTTCCAGCAGTGACCCGGTTCCCAGCCAGAGAGGAGGAAGGAGGCAGCTCTTACCACCGGAGTGACTAGGGACAGCCCAAAACCCGTCCCTTGCTCATGCAGAGCCCCCTCAGAGTGGGGGGTCCAGCCCGGTCCCCGGGTCTGCCAAGGGCACAGAGGATGGTAACAGGCTTGGCTCTGCCCAGTGTCCCAAACTGGACATCAATCACTCACTGCCAACAGCACAGTGAGGAATCAGGAGCAGTCAGGATCCCGAGCAGCAGCTCAGTATCCCGGGGAGCGCGATGCGAGTCCTGGCAAGTGGCGGTTCATTGCACGAGGCTGGCAGGTCCCCGCCGGAGCCTCGCGTCTCCTTGGTGGCCTGGAAGGTTACGGCGAGCACAACTGGGGATGCCCACGTTGACAACTACTGCGTGGAAACTGTTGGTGCCGCAGAGCCTGCCCTTCGGTTCTGGAGACGACACTGTCCTGTACCTTTGGGAGAAGCAAAAGCAACCATAAAACCATATAAACCATGTATATATGTATATAAACCAGTTGTAAAGAAGGCACAACTATAAATGTAATGACTGTACCTCCCGTGCTTCCCCTTTCTCCCCACGCACACAGCCTTGGCTGGTGGTGTCAGTCAGGGGACGGTGGCTCAGGACATGGTCACACTCGCTGTGCGTGCATGGGTGGGTGTAGCGGGGACTGCGCTACTGGTATGGCCCCTGCACGCACGTCTCCTCTGGGTCGCACCCTGGAGCAAAGCAACGTGGTGGGACCAGCCCCTTCCCTTGCTGCAGGCATCAGGGTGGGGAGAGATCAGGGCGGACAGTGCTTGGAGTTGTGTATATGTGTGTATTTACGCTTATACCTACATGGGTATATACCTATATACGTGTATACATATACATGTATGTGTGTTTACAACTATGGTGGAGGGTTTTTTCCACTTCCTATCAGCTTCCTTCATCTGCAGGCATTTCTTGGACACTCGGTGCTGCAACTGCTGCCTAAAGGACATACTTTTGGGTTTCGCCTCACCAAAATAAATAGCCTCCAAGAATTCCCATAAGACAGCAAAACACTTTTCGGATTAGCAATGTGTAATAGAGGCTACTTCAAGTGGTCGCTGCCAAGCAGATGTGTGTTTTCCAAACCCCACTTCCCCAGGCACATGTGGATCTTAAAAAGGACAATAATGCTTTTTTTTGGCCAAGGAGGCACAGAGACTACAGTACATCAGCCACAGAAAGCCACAGGGAGAATGGAGCCACTTAATTCGACACAGGAGTTGTGCCCCTCTGCGTTTTACTTCTTCCATGGCGAAAGAGAGGGACATTAACTCCAGAGATGTAGATTGTACTTTGATCCAGATCTGTTTACGTCTAAAGGCCTCCCCATGCTCTGCTATGTGCATTAGGGACCTAGTAGATAAGAGCTAGAGGATAGTGGATATAGAAAAACAGACGTCCCTGGCTGCAGACACTGCAAATGCAGAGCAAGAGGAAAAGGTCAGAAATACCCAACCTTCTCCATGCCCAGGGGAGATGCTACAAGGAAACCACCACCTTGATCTTCCTGTGGCTGCAGGTACAGGGAGCTCAGGCCCTGGCAAGAAGCTCTGCCCTCCTCCCAGAGTGTTTCAAGACATGGTCAGAGGACACTAGAGCAAAAGCAAAGCAGTGTAGCTATCTGAACAGCCAGTGACAGAAACATAAAGCTTACATAAATGCCAGGAAAGCCAGCACCCCACGTCTGCAGCCTTCATCTAGCCTCCGCACGGGAGGATAAATGATGAGAGTGCCTTGGAGATGTGCTGACTCCACAAGCATCTCCCCCAGCTCCCTCTTCACTGAAGATGTGGCTCACTTTGCACCATCCCCAGGTCCCAGCTCCTTCCATCTTCACCTCCTCATCCCTCCGGACCTTCCCCAGCCCTCCACAGAGCTCCCGTCACCCTGCCTTCCTGGGCTTGGGGACAGCTCATGGGAGGCGCAGACCATCCCTGCCCCGCTAACCCCATGTCAGCTCGGCATTCCCAATGCAGGGTGTTCCCCCGCAGCCCTCCATTTGCTGGAGGGGCAGCGGGATGAGGCGTTTGGCCAGGATGGCTCCTCGCCACAGCACATGGCTGGAGCAGCAGCTCCATCAGCGCCCCGGGGCTCAAGGCTAGCTTTGTCCGGGCTCCTTATGCTTCAAGAACAGTACTTGTCTCTGCAGCGGGGCTTTTTAAAAATATGTATTTACTGATCAGATAGACCAAAACCTGGAAACCCATCTCAGAGAAGACGCTGAAAAGCAGGCTTGTGGGTCAGAGTCCATCTAGCTGGAGAGCAGGAGGCAAAGTGCAAGCAGAAGGGCAGGGTGAAATCCAGCTCAAATCCTGCTCGCTTACACCATGAGGGCGTGCAAATCGCACAGCAGCTACTCTCTACCCTGTCTGGTAGGAGAAGAGGGCTGCCAGTGAAAGCAACAGACAATACAGTACTCCATCAATTTCCTCCAAGATCACAACAGTCAGCCTGTCTGACAGCTCGGGTCTGGCTCCATCTCTCGTTCTGCCTTTATTTACCCAGGTCTTGCTGCGAACTTGCAGTTTTCCTGTAGTAAACCTGCTCTCCATTTCCACAGCTGAGTCCATCACCCTCTCCTCTTTCTCCCTCTCCAGAGGGGATTTTCCCAAGGGAGCTGCAGCCTGTGCCATGCACACAGCTTACGCAACACTGCTGCCCAAGTTACACATTCATGGAGATGAGACCTTTACACTCACCTGGCCTACAAGATGTTTGTTACTCTCCGATAATTTTTGCACAAGGGAAAAAAAAAATCAATCCAATGAGAGGGAAAGATTCAGGGATTTTCCTAGACCTGTGATTTTCCATCGGGGATGGAGTTCCCTTAGCTTCTCAGGGCCAGGCTGGGGGGGTGACGTGGTTCCTCTGAAGGTTTCTTACGCCACTCAGGAGAAGTTAATTCAAGTGGCAGCTTTGCAGGGGGACAGGGAAAGGGAGTGCATCAGTGGAAGCAAATTCACAGCACTGCAATCATGAGAGCTTACTCTCTGCCTTTACCCCAGAAAGCAGAAAGGTTTCATCTCCTCCAGAAAGTCCCTGGAACAATCTCATCTGGGCTGACTCAGCCTTTGCTATTTCTAAAGTAGAGCAGCACCACAAAGTCTGCTTGGCTTGGAGGTTTCCATACAAAGCAGAGGTGCTGTGAGCTGTGTGTGGGCACTAGAAGTCCCTTGTTCCAAAATCGCGGCTTGCCTCCACCTACCTGGCTATGACACTGTGCACCAGCCACAGCTGTAAGTCATTTTGCAAGCCCTGATTCTGCAGTCATGCCTGTGTGGACACAACATCAGTCCCCTGCGAGCTATGATAGCTTCAGTGCGATTCCTCGTGGGTCTGCAAGTGTCCTTCCCCCACCCACACCCTTTGTTTTGCGGTGGCATGCGTACTCGCAGGGTGAAGACACGGTGACTGGAACACTCGGCTTACAGCTACAGCCGGAGAGGGCTGTCACGCAGCACCACAGGCTCCAAGTTTTGCCCTTCTGTGAGTTGGCTTTCGAGACCTTACCCAGACAGTTGGACGTACACATTTGTGTGAGCAGCTGCATGTTTTGTTATACAGCCAGGCCTGCAAAAGGAATTTTGCTTCGGCCTGCCAATTTAGGCCTCTGTCCAAATTTCACATCAGCCACCCTTTCTTCAGCTGCTGCTGAACTCTTGCAATGCCTAAAGTCTTTAAGTACTTAGTTGTAGCCGGGAAAGCTCCTTTAAGCAGGCATTGCTTCTGGTAATGCTTCTATTCCATAACTCTGCACACAGTAATATCCATAGAAACACAGACCAGAGCCTGGAGCAACCTTCCCATCACCGGGATTATTTTCTTAGCTCCTCCGCTCTCTGGCCCAGAAAATATTATGTACAAAATGGAATAGCCTCAAGAGAGAAGGAGAAAGAAGGCAGCACTCATGCGCGCCCCAGAGTTCCCTTCAGGGCAGAGTGGATTTAAGGTCTGAGAAGGAGAAAGAGCATGAATCCAAGTTTCCTACAGCCCAGGTGAAGTTACAATTAGCCTTAGGGCAAGCAGCAGGCTTTTCCTCTTCACCACTTGTTTCTGCGCCAGTGCAAGCGCCAGCTCCGGCAGGCGAACCCGAGGAAGAGGAGCTCCCCAGCGTCCATCCTGCAAGTCCCTCGGGGTGAAGCTCCCCCACTTGCCTGCGCACATATATACCCACTGGCTGCGCTGCCGCCTGTTTCTCCCCCAGCCTTTCTGCAGTCTTGATTACCAGGGTTTGAACACCAAATTCCCCAAGAGCTAAACGTTAGTTGTGTGACCACAGAGTTGACTTGTGTCTGGGAAGATTTACTCCTCCCTTCTGTCTCACAGCTGCAAGCCTGCTTTTGGATGCAGGCAGCTTACCCTGGGGAGGTGCAAGCAAAGCTTCTTCCAAAATTCATACTGGGGTGAAGCAGGGAAGAGTCAGATCCCCAGAGAGTCTTCAACAGACAGTAGTGCCATGCCACAATCATGCAACTGCTTTACCCTGGGGTTGTGTTTTCTCAGTGGCTATTTAAGTCATCTGGGTTAGCGTGCACAGCACGCCCACGGCCAGCCTGGCCCTCAGGGATGGAACAGCCTTGGAGAGATGCAGGCATTTATCTATGGATGGACTTAACCAGAGCAACAAGCTTCAATCTATCATTTCAGAAGCAGCACAGCCACAAGGCTAGCAGATACCAAGGTGGAGCAATGTGTCTCACCAGTGAGACAAACTGCCGATACTGAGAATGGCTGTGACCGAGGAAGAGGGAGGAGTGGGAGAGGGAAAAACTGCAACCCACAGAGAGCGAGAAGATGCGGCTTATCCTGTCTGGTCTCAGCAATTGAAAACAACCACTTTACGTTGTTAACATCCCAATGCACATTGGACTCAAGAGCTTGCTGTGCTGCAGAGAGTGCAAAATACTCCTGCCCTAAGAATGTCCATGTAGGACCATGAAGGACAAAGTTAGATGTGGGTATATCCCTTTCCTTTCAACTTGAACTGCCTTTGTACAGTGCAAGGCCAGTGTACCAGGGCATGGGACGGGAAACAGTTTGACTAATTCGTAACAGATGCGCAGGACATCCCAGGCTACGCAAAAGCATGAAAATAAAGAAGGGGAAGGTGTTAGCAAAAGGGAATTGATCCTCATGGACCTTGTAAGGAGCCACAAGCCCAATCTGCCAGACTTCCCTTCACCCTGGGCCTTGTGGCTGGTAGCAGCTCAACGAGATCCTGTTGCCCACCCTTCTCTTTGCCTCCGATTTCCAGCCCTCCTTCCCAGATCCCCAGCACGCCTTTGGGAAGCTGAAGCAGCTGCAAGCAGCTGGGGAGGGACACTGATTCATCCTCATCAGTTTTATTGCTTTCCCACAGGATTCTAAATAGCCACTGCAAAAGCTGGCAGGATGAGTCCTTTTTCACTCTGCAGCAGCTCAGAGGGGAAAAAAAAATTAAAAACATCCTCCCAAAGCACAAGGAGGACAGTGCTGGTTTACACTTGATTCAGATACGGAGAAGAGCTTCTTGCAACCAAGAAAGCAAGAACTGTTTCAAGTAGAGTGAAGGCAAAGATGCTGTGGAAGGGGCTAGCCTGCTGGGGGAATGCCCGATTCCTTCTCGCCCTGCAGAGAAATGTGCTTTGAACACAGTGAGCCATGCTGGAAGGGAAAGACGAGCTGATATGGCAATGCTCCACTTGGTTTCTTACCCTTGGGGTCCTGTTTCAGAGCCTGCCTGGCACAGCTTTGAAGGGACATGGATAGTTCTTAGCTCTTCACCTAGATAACAGTTTCACTGCTGTACAAACAGACTGGAAAGTCTTAGCTCCATGGAGACAGGTTATCAGAAAGAACTGGCAATGTGGCTTAATTGTACTTAGCTTGGAGGAAGATTAACAGTATTAGGTGTCCTGCGCTGAAATGCTGCCAAAGCGGGAAGATCTGTGCTAGGGAAGAACGGCCGTTTCTCCCAGGCTGCAATTTTACCCAGTGTCACTGCTTTGCTGGATAGGTCAAGCCTTGTGGAAGCAATAACGTTATCTAACAACATCAACTGCTACCAAACATATGGACCGCTGTATCCCATGTTAGAGAGCCCTGATTTTCTTTGCAAAATTGGTGAAGGGGAGCAGCTCTGTTACAGGTTTTATTAAAAGGAGATGGGCCAGTTGAATTTAGATGGTGCTGCTGTTACCTGAGCCGTGCTGGCTCCCCCTCTGAAGGGATAACCTCATAAGAAGCTTTTTAATCAACTTGTACTTCAGCCATCAGAACGGCAGAGAAGGAAGGGTTGTATATCTGGCCCAGGATTTGGAAGTGAGCTATTTAGAGCCCAGGCCTAACTTTGCTCTGTCACCTTTAACAACTGACCAGTTCCTTTACGCTCTGCTTTCAGAGCAGTTGAGGAGCTAGCCCCCTGCCTGGCCACACTTTAAAAATTAGATCCTCAAATGGAAAATACAAAACTTTAAGGTTCTACTTTAAGGTTTTCAGTACATGCAGATTGAAGAAAGTTGGGTCCCTGCAAGGTTTCTTTAATTAACAGTTTTGGGGTTTGCAAAACAAATTGTAAGTGGGATGATATACATAGTTTGCTTTTGACCCAGACAATGCCACTAGCCTTGTGCTAACTGGGGAACAGGGTATAAAGATAAGGTGATAAGATAAATAGGAGCATGTATATGTCATGAGTATTAGGATTGTTTAGGGGCACAGGGTAACAACAGTATAAACATAGCACTGGTTCCTCATGTTTGAGGGGAGGAAAGGAGAAGTTTCAGGAATACAAGAAAATCCATGCTGATGGTCAAAGGGTCCCAAGCCACGCATCACAAAGCAGCGACACTGTATAAAATCGCACTGATGGATAGCTTTGTACAAAAAGGCTTTGCATTGGATCGGCTCTCCTACAGCTCAAAAACCATAGGTCAACGTCAACACTGTATCACGTGGTCTGACAAATTCAGCATGGTTGTGATGCTGTGCCTGTACCCGGTAAAGGTCAGATTTGTATTAAGAAATGATCTAGAGGATCCAAACCTGATATTAAGAACTGTGGAACCACAGCTTGAAGGAACAAGAGGCTTTCACAGACCACCTGGAAAGTCCTGGGGGAGAGGCACAGGCTGGATTTCACATCCAGGCTCAGAAATCCATTTTTGCCCTGGGACTGAACAAACTCGTCAAGCTGAGCTTAAGTATTCAGACAAGACCAATAAATGCAAAGTATCTCACAGCCCTGCCTTTATCTGTACAGTCAACATTAGCCTCTCTTTAAAGCGTTTTGCAGCTTTAAGTCTCTGCTCTCCAAAGATGCAGCCCTTCCAGCAGAGAAAGTTGCAAAGGCTAAACCAGAAGCATACCTTGAATTTCTAGTGTCTTTCACGTGCCTGAAGAGGAAACAAATAAATCACTGCAAAGTGTAATGTGACATTTGTTCCTTGTGGTGAAACCAGAACGTTTGAGGAAGGTTAACATTGAGCAGGCATATTCCTACAGCATCAGGGCATGCTTTGTAAGTGTTGCAGGAAAACAGAGAAAAAGTGCATCATGGCACAGTTTTCAGGCTAAGAGCCCCAAAATACAAATGTGTGCATAGGCACATTCAGGTGCAGACAGTCGTGAAGTCTTGAGCTTGTCCATGGCCTAGCTGCACTGCAAGAATCAGCCTCAGACCTCCAGAGAGGTCAGATGTTCAGAGACTATTGCTGAAGACCTAATTCACCTAGAAGTGTTTCAGCTAAACTGCTATATTCACCTCCTTCTGCAGGTTAGAGAGGAACCCCCAAAATCTCCTTTTTTTGCTGTTCCAAATCTATATAGCTACTCGACAGCGCAGCCATTGGAAACTCGGGCTAATCTCAACTCTCTGCAGAGATAACCAAGGCTGTTACTATACATTAGGATGAAAACTTTCCAAGCCCTTAGAAGACAAATCCCCCATCCTGCAATTCCTCTAATGAAGCCACACAGACTGTATTCTCTGAAGCCAGACATACATCTAACCCCACTCTAATACAGGTGCAGAAGGAGCAACGGGCTGAACAGGGAGACGGACCAAAGCTCTTACAGCACAGGGAAAACACTGGCATCAAGAGGTTGCGGGCTGAGCCAGTGCTGCAGTGCAATCCCTACAAGCGTGAAGTAATGCCTGGTATACGGCACCTTGCACCTCACCACGATAAATGAACGCCAGTGGTTTAGTGCTGCTGTTGGCAGAATAACCCACCGATCACCTGGATCTTCTGGAGCTCAAGGAGAGCTCTCTGTAGCCACGCCACCATGCTGCTGCAGCTCCACAACCCAAAGCCAATGAATAGGAAGGAAAAATGAAGCACCCAGTTGCGTGACAGTGCAACACACAGGACAAGTACTTTCAGCCTCAGGTGGCATTTAGAGACGCTGACTAATTAGTCCTAACCACCATCCGCCACCACAAGCGGAGCAGTTCACCTGCAGAGATGGCAGTAAATAGCACTGTTCTCATCAACAGCCTGGAGGTGCAGGAATGAAGGGACAGAAAAACACGGAGGCAAGATCCAAAAGCAGCACTCATGGAGCTCCATTCTTTCCTCTCCTGCTCGTTTATGGTGTCTCGGCTGGAGCAGCTTTGTGATTGTCTGCTGCCTTAAATCCACCACCCAGCAGTCTATCAACACACGGGCAATTTCTAAAGAGGGTCTGCACCTCTGCTGGAAAATTGCTAGGCAGGTTTCTGAGTTCAAGAAGGAGGTGGAGGACAGCATTTGAGATCAGGCACGCCACTCCCAGCTCTGACACTGAATCTCAGCATGGCACCAGACCTCCGCATCCCCGCTCGAGCACGTCCCCGGTCTGCGTGCTGGGCAGCAGTGGTCCGCTCCACCCAGAGCAGTGCCCCGCCGAGCACGGGATGGCTGAGGGCCGCAGGAGCTCACTAACACTGACCTCCTGCCACCCCTCCCTGCCACTCGCACCCCCGTCAAACTACCACTGCAAGAAGTTTCTCTCCGTCCTTCCCCATCACGCTCCCAGCACCCAAACCAGCTTAATGCACAGAAGCAAACAGGCAGAGCATCCACGTACAGGGACTAAAGACGACTGCCAGGATCCTCCCAGGTGGCGGCACCAACTTGCTGCATCCTCCGGTGGCTGTGGCCAGCCAGGGTCCCAGCACAGCCCAGCTCTGCAGCAGCCAACTTTTTGGGAGGCTGCTGTTTGAAAAGCTCCTGCCCTCTTTGTTTGGTTGGGGCAGAGCCAGCAAAGGCTGCCGGGAAGGTCACCCAGGAGGAGACTTATGTACTGGGAGGGAGGAGCCCTCCTCTTAACTCTTTCGGGGCAGCCTCGCTCCAGGACCATGAGGAGCCACATCACTTTCGCAGTCTCAGGGCGCAGACCTGCCGTCCATCCCATCCCAGACCACAGCTCAGATGTGGCTGATGGTCCCTGTGTCAGAGGATGGAGGAGAAACCCTGCAGGAGGCAGCAGTGCCATCCCTAGAGGTCTCATCCAGACCTGGAAGCACCAGCTCCTTGCACAGGACTGCAGCGGTGATGGTGGGCTGCCCTGCACCAGGCTGAGCTGCAGGCATGGGGCAGAAGGCCACAGTGGTGCCGTTCGCTCTGAAACTGAAGTGGACACGTGCTCTGACCTGTTCTCACCTCTGCTTGTGCACCCAAATGAGATGTTCAAATGTCTCTTCTTGCTCAGGCTTGGCCTTAAGGCTTAGTCTTGCCGACTGCTAGCAGCCACTGAGAGATGAGCCCCCCTGTCACCCTGCCACCACCGTCCTGGGGCTGGCCCTGCTGCTCATAGCTCTGCAGGGAGCTGCTTCAAGGAGAGAACTGGCAGGAAACTTCCTTTTTTTCACAGTAGTATTATTTTTCTGCTGGTTCAGTGAACTCAGCTGACCACCCCTGGAGAGATGAGAGCCATTATGAGAATAAGGGTGTGCATGGCTTTGGGATCAGCCAGCCATTATGGCTTTGCTGCAGCTGAGAGAGAAGAAAATTTTAAACATCATGCCCTAAGCCTAACAGCAGTGAGCACAGAAAAGTGGAAACAAGCCTGGCCTCTATCCCTCCTGCCCAAGGAAGCACGGCTTCTCCCACAGCACCTTCTCTCTGCCGAAGTACTTGGGGTAGAGGCTAGATTGGGACTGAACACTAAAAGGCTGTCACTAAATAGTACAACCTGCCGAAAGCCGTAGGTCCTGCGGGTAAGGCAGGCTGAGACTTCTGGCTTATCTTTGTGAGGCCTAATCTTTAGTCCATATTGCCATTTATTGGTGGTACTTGCCATCTTTCATAAACCGGCTTTCAGATTTGCAGCTAAAAGGTTCGGCTGTATCACGTCTTGTTCTCCAGCGTGGCTGCAGTTGTTATCTAACGGGCACATTCATTAAGTATTCCTTCGCTCAGTGGTTACTCTTAAGTATGGACAAAAACAGTTAGCGCAAAAACGGGCAGCACAAAAATGGACTGAAGATTTTACTAAAGCACCATAAAACTCAAGAATTAAAGCTACAGTACTTAAAATTTCATGTCTAACAAGTTAGTTGGAAGAAAGGAGAGAATAACAGCCATGCTGGGTCAGCCCACAGGTTCCTTTGGGTCAGCACCCCATCTCCAGCAGGCTGACTAGCAGATGCCCGGGCAGGAATACAAAAGCAGTGCAAGCATGTAGTAGCACTTCCCGAAGTACACTCCCCCCAGCACGGCACTGGGAGACTTTCCAAGAAGGCCAATGGCGTCCTGGCCTGTATCAGAAATAGTGTGGCCAGCAGGAGCAGGGAAGTGATTGTGCCCCTGTACTCGGCCCTGGTGAGGCCGCACAGGCTCGAATACTGTGTTCAGTTTTGGGCCCCTCACTACAAGAAGGACGTCGAGGTGCTGGAGCGTGTCCAGAGAAGGGCAACGAGGCTGGTGAGGGGTCTGGAGAACAAGTCTGATGAGGAGCGGCTGAGGGAACTGGGGTTGTTCAGCCTGGAGAAGAGGAGGCTGATGGGAGACCTCATCGCTCTCTACAACTCCCTGAAAGGAGGTTGTAGCGAGGTGGGGTTGGTCTCTTCTCCCAAGTAACAAGCGATAGGATAAGAGGAAATGGCCTCAAGTTGTGCCAGGGGAGGTTTAGATTGGATATTGGGAAAAATTTCTTTACTGAAAGGGTTGTCAAGCATTGGAACAGGCTGCCCAGGGAAGCAGTTGAGTCCCCATCCCTGGAGGTATTTAAAAGACTGTAGCTGTGGCGCTTAGGGACGTGGTTTAGTGGTGGACTTGGCAGTGTTGGGTTAATGGTTGGACTTGATGATCTTAAAGGTCTTTTCCAACCTAAATGATTCTAAGGTCATCATGACAGTCTACCGATAGTTCTCAATAGACGTAGCCCAGTTTCTCTTTGAACCCATGCAAACTTTTAGTAGGCTACAACATCCTATGGCAGGGAAATCTGCCCTTTGTCAAGATGTTGCATGAAGAACAACCTCCTCTTGTTTTTTTCTGAACCTGCCCATGGCTAGTTTCATGTAACACCCCCTTGGTTTTACAGCAGAAGAGTAAATAAACCAATTCTTCTCCTTGCCACGCATGATCTTACAGACACCTGCCCTGTTCTCGCCCACATTCTGCGAGGGAGGTAAACAGGGCATATTCTTACACTGCATTCAGGAGGTGGAGCTGTCTTCCTTTCCACAGAGGAGCACAAGGATTCAAATCTTAGGGATTTAACAAAAATGCCTACGATCACACTTCAGCTGACTAGCACGCCTGCTTCTTGGAGAGGTTTGTCATGTTTAAGGCCCTGCATTAGGAATGGGGCCAAAGTATACTTCTGACTTTGTTCCCTGGAAGTCAGAAGTCGGGCAGCCAGTGCAGCTGGAATCCAATGTGACCAGATTAGAAGATCAATGCCTCCAGTGGCAAATTTCCTTGTAAGTTCACAGCACACATGTTTTGGCAGGAAAAATAAAAAAAAAAAAAAAAGAGAGAGAGAAAATGCACTTCCCACATAAATCTTTGGATTTATGAAATGTCACTGGATGGTGCTCCATCTTAAGTCTTTCATTCTTCTCTTCACGTTTTTCTTGCACTTCTGCAAGTCAGGCAGCAGGTGAGTCCCCTCTCAGTGGTACACATCCCTTTCTGCTCCCCATCCCTTGAGACGACACGTCTGCCACAAGCTCAAATTAGAGACTTGTCTGTTGTGACTCTGCAACCTGGACACGACACTGGGCCCAGCATCTACCGGAGAAGGCCTACAGCTTGCTGGGTTGTCACTCATGGAAAATCAAGAGTTGAAGCCCTGGCTGCTATTATTAAGCAGGACAAGGTTTGTAGGAAGACTTAACAACTTTTATTACACCAATAAGCGTAGCTGCAAAAATCAGACAAGCAAGCCCGGTACAAAAGGGACTAATTGCTCACCGTTCCGTGGGGCTGCACAGGTCAGACATCCCTGAATGAACGGGGCTAGCACCCACAGAGCTGAGGCACCTCCAGCCTGGGAGAACATCAGGTGCTCCAATAAATGAGATCAGACTTTTCCAGCTGCAGAGCTTGTCCTGCCAGTTGGTGTCCTTTGACCGTCAGCCACAGCCCATCAGCACTGGAGCTCTCTGATGAGCAATTCACTTCTCTCTCTGCGGTAACGCACTGCCCGTTTTCTTCTCTTCCCACTCCTGCTCTCGGTCTGTTGACTGACCCGCTCCCCTCCTCCCCCCCCCCCCGAGACACCCTGACTGACCTGCTCCCCTCCTCCCCCCCAGGGACACCCTGCCCGACCCGCTCCCCTCCTCCCCCCCAGGGACACCCTGCCCGACCCGCTCCCCTCCTCCCCCCAGGGACACCCTGCCCGACCCGCTCCCCTCCTCCCCCCCAGGGACACCCTGCCCGACCCGCTCCCCCCCCACACCCCCAGGGACACCCTGACTGACCCGCTCCCCCCCTCACACCCCCAGGGACACCCTGACTGACCCGCTCCCCTCCTCCCCCCCAGGGACACCCTGACTGACCCGCTCCCCCCCCACACCCCCAGGGACACCCTGACTGACCCGCTCCCCCCCTCACACCCCCAGGGACACCCTGACTGACCCGCTCCCCTCCTCCCCCCCAGGGACACCCTGCCCGACCCGCTCCCCTCCTCCCCCCCAGGGACACCCTGCCCGACCCGCTCCCCTCCTCCCCCCCAGGGACACCCTGACTGACCCGCTCCCCCCCCACACCCCCAGGGACACCCTGACTGACCCGCTCCCCCCCTCACACCCCCAGGGACACCCTGACTGACCCGCTCCCCTCCTCCCCCCCAGGGACACCCTGCCCGACCCGCTCCCCACCTCACACCCCTCACCCCCTCCCCAAGGACACCCTGCCCGACCCGCTCCCCCCCTCACACCCCCAGGGACACCCTGCCCGACCCGCTCCCCACCTCACACCCCTCACCCCCTCCCCAAGGACACCCTGCCCGACCCGCTCCCCCCCTCACACCCCCAGGGACACCCTGCCCAACCCGCTCCCCTCCTCGCCCCCCCAAGGACACCCTGCCCGACCCGCTCCCCCCCTCGCCCCCCAGGGACACCCTGCCCAACCCGCTCCCCTCCTCGCCCCCCCAAGGACACCCTGCCCGACCCGCTCCCCTCCTCGCCCCCCAGGGACACCCTGCCCGACCCGCTCCCCCCCTCGCCCCCCAGGGACACCCTGCCCGACCCGCTCCCCCCCCCCTCGCCCCCCAGGGACACCCTGACTGACCCGCTCTCCCCCTCACACCCCCAAGGACACCCTGCCCGACCCGCTCCCCCCCTCGCCCCCCAGGGACACCCTGCCCAACCCGCTCCCCTCCTCGCCCCCCCAAGGACACCCTGCCCGACCCGCTCCCCCCCTCGCCCCCCAGGGACACCCTGCCCGACCCGCTCCCCTCCTCGCCCCCCCAAGGACACCCTGCCCGACCCACTCCCCCCCTCACACCCCCAAGGACACCCTGCCCGACCCGCTCCCCTCCTCGCCCCCCAGGGACACCCTGCCCGACCCGCTCCCCTCCTCACACCCCAGGGACACCCTGCCCGACCCGCTCCCCCCCTCACACCCCAGGGACACGCTGCCCGACCCGCTCGCGCCCTGTCCCTTTAAACCCGCCCGCCCGCCCGGCCACGCTCCCGCCCCCCTCCCCCGGCGCGTGACGCCATCGGCGCGCGCCGCGCGGCGCCCCTTCCCGCCCGCGCTGCGTCGATCGCGCGCGACGGGCCCGGAGCGGCGGCTGTGGCGGGCGCCGAGGATGTGAGTGGGGCCGGGGCGGGGGCTGGGGCCGCGGGGGATCGGCGTCCATCCGGCCCGGCCGCGGCGCGGAGCGGCCCCGCCGCCGCGCGGGGGTGCCGAGGGGAGCGCGCCGGAGCCGCCGAGGAGGAGATGGCGGGGCGAGGGTCAGGGATGTGGCCTCGGCGCCGCGGCCTACCGCGCCCGGGGGCGGGGAGGGAGGGAGGCTGGGCCGGGGAGGGGCCGGGCGGGGCCGGGCCGGGGCCTGGAGGGGAGCCGGGGGTCTCGGCGCTCCCCGCGGCGGGGGCGGCGGGAGGAGCGCTGTGCGGGCCCGGGGGCGGGCGGGCCGGCGGCGCCGGGCCTGGCGGAGGCGGCGGGCGGCGCGGGCCCCGGGGTGCGGGCTCTGCTCTGAACCGACTCTGTGCTTGGTCTGTGCTTTTCTCTCCCTGTTCCTCAGCCCGCGCCTTGGCTTCGCTCATAGTATGGCAACACGTACGGTGCGGTCAGCAGCGACAAGCCCTCGGTCCGCCCGGCGCCGTAACGTACCCCATGGCGTGCGAACCGGGACGCGGAGCTGGCTGCCCCTGCGCTCCTCCGGCCCTGCTCGCTGTAGTTAGCTTGGGCGAGCGGCCGTAACTTTGCAAAGAACTGCCGAGCGCTGAACCCTCTCCTCACACGAGGAATTCTTTTCCCCATTTTGCAAATGAGGATCTGAAGCAAACTGCCATTAAAGGACTTGCCTGTAGTCGTGCAGGAAGTCCGGGGGAGAGCTGAGTTTGCTTCCGTTGCTACAGAATTGCAGCTCTCTAAGAGTGCAAATCAACTCTTTGAAGCAGAGAGGTGTGTGTGTGCAATGAACGTTTGGCCTGTGTAGATTTCTCTTAGACTTTCTGGTTTGGGGTGGGTGCTGCAAAAACATTGACTTGTTAGGGACTGAGAGTTTTTTTGATTGTAGGAAAGAAGCATGTCGATTAGAAATGCGTTGTTATACACCCTTGTGTGCAGACCATGATTTTATTCTTTCCACATCTTCCGCTGAATGACAAACAGGTGAAAGCGCCCACAGGCTGTGTCTCTTAGGCTGAGGTTTCCAACTGAAGTAAGCTAGGCAAGTGGCATTCTTGAGAAAGGTACATATGTTTTGATGGAGAGAAAACACTGGTTAGTTTGGAGGCTGCTTAAAGGCTGCATGTACCATCATGTGGAAGTTATACGTGTGAATGTATAAACATCATATGGCTAATTTGTCTGGTAAGTGCCTGTCCTGAGGGGCGGTGCCAGAGTGGTAGCTGTTTAACTGAAGTAGCCTACCACTCCAGCAGCAGGCTGGATAACAGCAGAGTGCGTGCTGGTCTTCATCTGGGCTCTCTCTCTTCCCTCCTTCCAGTAGGAGTAAAACCGGAGCCAGCTATCAGATGATAAAAGATAGTTTTGCATGGCTGAGCTGATAACATCATCACTGTGACAGTCTACAGATGCAAGAGAAGTCGGTGTGTAGGAAGAGATAACACAAACCTGACTGTGGTATATTTAGGAGAAGAAAGGTGGGAAAGGAAAACGTCAAGTTTTTTTGTCACGTGAATCCAGAAACTTGTCTGGTCTGTTCTTCCAAGGGAGTCAGCTGGTCTCATGCAGTGGCTTTCAATTTTTGAACTGCACTTCCCTCACACTTTGCACTAGAGGCATAGAGCTGGTTAGAAATGTCATACAGCTGAATGACATGCACAGGTTTGCTTTTGTTAGTCTCTGCAGCACCTATGGAACAGTCCATGGACTGCCTTCTTACCGCCACTGCTGTTAGAGAAGACATTTCCTCTGCCAGCGAGCCCTGCCAGTGTCACATTTGTGTTGTGGGTTTCCTGTTCTCCGTGCAAAAAGGCATGGGTGTTTCTTGACTTCTGGATCTGCAGAGGGCTGGGTTTGCGAATGTTCATTTGTGTTGCTTTTTGGAGTTGTTGTATTAGGGAAAACTGTGAAGCTGAAAATCAGGAAAGCGAGTTCAGCTGTTCAGAAACGATCTCTTCCCAAACATAAATTTAATTGCAATTTCGAGAATAAAGTAATTGCTTACCAGAATCTGACACCAGAAGCATAGAAGCAACAAGACTGTTGGATGCAGCGAGCTGGAGAGGTTTTTTTCTTGTTAACTAATTTTGCCTGTGATGCATGTGGAGATAGAGAAGTTTCCAACGTCACGCAGTACCGTGAATATTCAGTGTCACTGCAGATGAGCCTGGCAGTTCAGACGTGCTTGTGCCCACTCTTCCATTTCCTGAATGTTTCATTCATGGGTAGATAATGGGCGTTACACCAAATCAAATCTGCCACACTCTTTTAGTGGGTACTAAGACATATGTTGGAGGCAGCTTTGTAATGCAGGTGTTAAACAATCCATGTGGAATAGTCATAATGCAACAATGTGTTTAGATGTCACAGAATGCGATGGATGCAGCCCTCTCATGGGAAACATCTGGAATTCAACTAATGCCCAGTATTTCGGTGTGAAATAGTGGGGTGTTAAATTTGTCTCCTTTTGGATCTAGAGTAAAGAGGGAACTGACTGGGGCTAGATGAGGTCAGAATCCAGTTTAGACTTTCTGCTAAGAAGTTAAAGTAAAATCTGCTGTTGCAGCAGTGCAGCAAACTGGGCCCTTTAATCTGGTCTTTCCAAGGCTGACAGAGCTTTGGAAGCAGCTTGTTGAGGCTGAAAGCAGCTATGGTTCAGTGGGGGGTTTTGTTCTCAACAACCCTTTCTTCCTGACAAATATATGCTATATGGCACAAATTGGCTTTGGAGAAAACCAGTGCTTACTCCTCTGGAGGCAAGGCTGTTGTCAAGAGGCGTGAGCTGCACGTACATCTTGCAGAGAAAATGGATGTCCTCTGTCTGCCATTTTTCTGGTTGGACAATTAAGGTCCTTTGTACTTCTGTGAATGTCAAAATGATAGCTCTAAACACGGATGCAGACTTTTACGTGAGGCACACGGTGCCAATGTGAGCAGGCACAGAGGCTGGCGGTTAACGGCCGGGTAGCAGTATGTGTAACAAGTGCTCTGTAGAAGGCAGTTGATGCCCAGTGTGCTGCCATTGTTGCAAAGCGGGTTTGTTGTTTTATGCCTATCTGTTAATTTCTTGTTTCTAAACCCTTTTATCTTGTCACTAGGCTGTTCTTTGGAGTTTATTGCACTCGATTAGGGATCGGTTCTCAGAATCGAGGAGTTAGAAGTGAGATTTGAGATAAGTGAGGCCCATTCGGTGCTGCTTTGGACGCCTCCGAAGGGGAAATGGAGTTATCAGGATTGAAAAAGAAGAGTTTGCTAGGACTCAAAGAAAATAATAAAAAATCCAACACTAGGTAATCATTCTGTCCGAATTTTCTAGGCTTAACAAAACTGGGGATGTTATAGGGTACTAGGGCGCTCTCAGTGAGGGTGAGGAATTGGAAATGTACCTCTTTCTGCGTGAATTTCTGTATGTGAGAATTTCTGTATGCTATAGCTGTCTTCCTCAAAGCTGCTCTGTAATGTAAAATATTTTCCTTTTTCTAAAAAGTCCAAACTTGCCTAATGCTTTAACTCTGCAGTTATGGTGATCTTGAGTTACATTTGAAGCTCAATGTTTTGTGTTGCTGTTCTGTTCTTTGTTTGGGTGTGGGTTTTTTGTTGTTTGCATTTTTCTATATTAAACAATGTCTTCTGCAATTTGTTCTTGAAGGGCTCCCTCACCAACCAAGCGCAAGGATAGGTCTGAAGAGAAATCAAAGGACCGGTCCAAGGATAAAGCAGCCACTAAGGAATCGGGTGAAAAGGATCGTGGTCGAGACAAGACACGCAAAAGACGCAGTGCTTCCAGCGGGAGCAGCAGTACCAGGTAGTTACTTTTACAGGTAGTAACAAATCACAGTGTTTTCAGAAACCACCAGCTTGATTTCTAGTATGTTTCATTCCCCGTGTCATGGACTTGTTGTTGAAAGCTTGCATTGCGTTAGTCACGGTGCAGTTTTGTCTAACTTAAGGGTTTTATTTTTTTTAGGTATGAATTGCCTTTGGCTGTCTAGTGAGCTATGGAGCATCAATTTGCATTGTTCTAACTCACAGTTGCTCTCTCCATAATTATCAGAAGTTTTTCAGCCATTCTTTTTCTGGGTACTCCAACCATTTTTATCCCATCCACCCACCCCCCAACAGATCCCGTTCCAGCTCAACTTCCAGTTCAGGGTCCAGTTCCAGCACTGGTTCTAGCAGTGGCTCTAGTTCCTCTTCTGCCTCAAGCCGCTCTGGGAGCTCCAGCACCTCACGCAGTTCCAGTTCCAGCAGCTCCTCTGGATCTCCAAGTCCCTCTCGACGGAGACATGACAACAGGAGACGCTCCCGCTCCAAGTGAGTTCTATTTGCCTTCTAGGAATTACCAGATGGCAGGTTAATTTCTGTGTAGAAGACAAGATTGTGATTAGAATAGATTTGTTTCTGAGAACCAGTTGCTTTCTCCATAACTTAGAGATCTGAATTTTGTTAGAATGGGTGTGCTCCTTTTGCTTACAATCAAAACATGTCCCCTGTAGGAAGAGAGATTAAAAACCTCATTTTAAAGAGTGGTTTTAAATACTATATTTTGTAAAGGCAGTTTTAATGTTTCCCCAATAGTATGGGACTATATGGGCACTAGATGAGAGTAAAGCTCTTTGGTTCCTGTAAATTACAGCCCAGACTAACAGAAAAGTCAGGGCTGAAAATGGTGTGTATGTGTATGCATGTGTATATGTATATTCTTATGTATAAAAAAACAAAAGGGGGGGGGGGGGGCAAAGGAAGCATTTTCCTCTAAGGGTAGGAATCCAACTACATTGATGTCCATACAGTTTTTCCTTTGGATAATTCTGTAGGTAAGGTGCTGAGGGCTGATGAAATCTACTGAAGTATTGTAAGCCAGTGTGGGGTTTTTTTTAGTATATCCCTCAATTTATGGACAGTAAGATTAGGAAGAAGCATAAATACAAATTTTCTGCATACTGAATTTTTTACAAATTAAAATTACATTCCAGATATTTTTTTTTTTAAAAAAACTACAAAGAAATTGTGATATGCAGCTACTTAAATAGTTTTTTTAACTGTGACATTTCTGGGCCTCTGTAGTGAACAGAAGATACAGAAACACAAATCATTGGATCCATTCATTTGCCTGGATGTGGTATGCTTTGGTGTTTATGTCCTCATTTTGCCTCTAATTGTTGAGGCAAAGAATGTTTCTTGTTTTAACAACTGGGAAATTCTTTAACTATAGCCAACACCTTTGAAGAAATGTTTGCTAAATTTTGTGTTTGTGACCCTAGTTACAGTAAAGTTGAAAACTCACAAAAAAAGGCTCTCAAATTCCAGAAGGTTCTAAAACAAAAGCAGACAAGGCAAATGCAAGTCCTGAGGTGTTTCTAAGTGGAACACCCCCACCCCAGCACTTCCTAACCTGTAAATTCTTAAGAAAAAAGATGTCCTCTCAAGAAAAATGGTACCTTTTTTATCATGTGACAGTGACTGGCTTCTTGGTTTTGTCTTTGTGTGTTTCCTGAAAACTGTAAACATTTTTTGTTGTCAAAATCAGGTCCAAGCCACCCAAGAGAGATGAAAAGGAGCGGAAGAGGCGGAGCCCGTCACCCAGACCTACAAAAGTGCATGTTGGAAGGCTCACTAGAAATGTGACCAAGGTAATGGCATGCTCCCCTGTAATATCAAGCTTGCATATCTTCTGTGAGGACGTGTGAGTGGCTCTTTTAAAGCTCTCAAAACTTTTTTGTTGCTAGAGTGCTGCCTAGGTGTTGCTGTTGGAAATCCTTGCTTTGTGTCCAAATTGATCAGTGAGGAAAATTTTGGTAAGATTTTACTGAGTCAAATACAGTGCAGGCTTTTGAGACTGTGTAGTGCTTAAGAGGTCTGTCTGCTTTGTCAGTGTTTCAGACTTTGTATCCTGCCTTACTAGGAAGAAAACTGTAGCAGTTGGGACAATAGCTGAAATTACCTTGGAGGCATTAAGGATATCTGGAGGTCCTTGATACCAAGGATCTGAAGAGAGCTGGGCTGGCTTGAGTTGTCTTTGCTAGAATCTAGTTTAAAGATCTTCAGAGGTAAAAGGTTTAGGATGCTGCAAAAATGATGTTTTTTTAAAAAATATGAACAATCGCACCTTAAGAGTTTTCAGCTGCAGGCATAAGTTCCCTTCTCGGGTCCCCGAGAGGATTTTTACACTAGTTGTATTTTTGTAGCCAGTGTTGACATGCAGCAGTAATGCTGCTAGAACTTAAGGTTTGGAACAATCTGAGGAGGAACTGAATAGACAACAGTAGAGAAAGCAGTGGTAATCCTTTCCACATCTGGCCAATGAAATATGTCTCTTCCTGATGGTGGCATTGATTTAAAGCTAATCTAGTGCTGTGGATTTACTGCTCTGCGCCAGCCAGACCTGGTCAGTAAGTGTGGTCTATGTCCTTAAGACTTGCTCTTTCCCTGCAGGATCACATCATGGAAATTTTTTCCACTTACGGAAAGATTAAAATGATTGACATGCCAGTTGACAGGCTAAATCCACACCTCTCTAAAGGTTATGCTTATGTGGAGTTTGAGAACCCAGATGATGCTGAGAAAGCCCTGAAACACATGGATGGAGGTAGGTATCAAATGCTGCAAGGAGGCTGGGTGCTTTTAAAAATGTTTGGAGCAGATGAGTTTGATCTGAAAATGAGTTAGAGGTGATAGGGAAGCCTTTGGGGGACTGATCTGAAATACTGTCAGTTTTCAGCCCAAATGGCTTTGGCTTTTGTGTGGTTCAGGACAGATCCAAAACATCACAGAACTTTTACAGAATTTTATTACTGTTTGTTTTGAAAAAAACCTCAGTTTTAAGTTTCTGTGAAAATCTTTCCCGGTTAACATCCGAACTGCAATTTGATGGGATATTAGATTAAGTAGTCTAGTATGTATGTGGACTTTGTCAAAATAACCCCTGAGCAGGTGGTGGAAATAGGACTGTCGGCTGATTCATGCTTCAGTTGCTTGTGACAAAGCTGTGAGTTGCAGTAATGTGATCTGTAGATGTTAGTGTTGGAAAATACTTACTTCTACCTGTTTCTGTGCTTCCCTAAAAAGGCCAGATTGATGGTCAGGAGATCACTGCCACAGCTGTGCTGGCACCACGACCTAGGCCGCCTCCCAGACGCTTTACCCCACCCAGGAGGATGCTGCCACCACCACCGATGTGGCGCAGGTCACCCCCTCGCATGAGGAGAAGGTGAGAGCTGTGACAATTTGTGCTTCCTTCTCAGTGTAACAACGTGTTATCACTGAAAGACTCGGCATGGGGACAATTTCATCCTGTGACTTTCCCCTCCAAATGACAGTCACACCTTTTGGGCATCAGTTGAACCTGGATTGTACGACTTAACTCCTTAGCACCAGGGTGACCTGCTCTGGTCTACACCCCCAATGCAGTCCGTCGGAAATGTCAGATGCTTTCCAGCCCATTCCCTGGAGTCCCCTCTGCATAAATGCTTTGAGGTGAAGTGGGAATGGACTTCTGGCTGGCAGAATGCTTTCGGCAGCCTGCTCCAGCCACTTGCTTTTCTGAAGCCCTTGCACCTCCCTCCCTTATTTATACGAATGGGCACATGACCAAAAAGCAGTCCCTCTGCATCAGGTGAGCGGAGTACACAGACCCCAAGATGTGACCTGACATGCACGCGCCTGTTGTGCAACTTGGGGCTGCCTGAACGTGCTCAGATAAGTCTTTCGGAGTCTTCCTTAGCATCTAGATGGGCTCCTCTGTCTTGGAAATCTGCTTAAACTCTTGTCACTAGTAAAAGCGGCTCCTGTGTGAGCCACTTGATTGCTGAATAGCTTACGAACTGCAGGTTTAAAAATGAGAACTAGTTTACATGGCACAAGATCCAACTGCCTGTTGGTCCTCCTTTAAACAGGCCTTTTACTGAGGTCTGGCAAATGCTAGATTTGGCATTGCCTCCTTAGTGTTTGTTTTCTTCCCTAGTCTAACTTTTACTGTCCTGTTCAGGCTCTGCTAATACTTTGTGCCTGGAAGCTTGGTGTCATACTGGTGGCTGTACGGATTGATTGTGGTACTGAAGGGCTTGAAGCCGAATCATTTCTTTAGAGTTAGACTTCCTCTAAGAAATGTCCCTGTGGTTTGAAAGGGCTTATATAAATCCTTTCCCTGAATATCACTATTTCAGGAGTCCAAGCTGACTTTTCCGGTGAAGGAGAATCCGATGTAGAATGAACTTGAGCTTGTTTTGCTTGAGGAAGAAGACAAGATTCTTGTCTGTTCTTTGGGTATTACACATTCTTTCAACTTCCTGAAGCAGAGGGAGGGTAGCCAGAATATTCCTGCTGTGTGGTCAATGTTTGAGTTGCCTTTCTCCTCTCTGGAGCTGGCTGTATTTCGCTGGAGCTCTTTCACCATGGTGCGTGAGGGTTTTTTGGAGGGTGGCGGGGAAGTGTTTTTGAAAAGTTGGTAGATGAGCTGACAAATTACTGGAACCTATTGCTCTCGTCTCCTAATGAAAGCTTTCTCCTTCTAATCTGTCAGGTCCCGGTCTCCTAGGCGCAGATCCCCTGTTCGCCGGCGATCAAGATCTAGATCTCCTGGACGAAGGCGCCATCGCAGCCGCTCCAGCTCAAACTCCTCACGATAAAGCAAAAAGACTGGACAGCTTTTTATTTTTTAACTTAAATCCCGTCAGACTAAATATTGTACCTTTTTTTTATAATGGGTCTGGGTGAGGAGGAGTGAGAGAGAGAGAGAGCGAATCCTGGCAGTGGAGGCAACCTAAGAGGAGAGCGCAACAGTTCCCGGCCAGTAGATAGCCTTTGCTGTGGGGCTTCTAGTTTCCTGGCATTGAATTGAAATTATTTAAAAATGGCTTTGATTTTTAAAGGCTGCAAAAACATCTACTCCAGATAAACGAAAGGAAAGATGTTACAGCCTCTCTTTCTCCAGTTAGCAGGCTGCTGCTTGGTGATTTCTAAACGCTTAGCACGCTGTACAGACGAGCATGTAAATCTTGAGCTATTTCAGAAACCCTGTACAGTAAGACAGGGAGGCATTTAACTTGATCTCTAGGTGCCAGCACAGGATTTTTCAGAGCAGCTAGAGCCCAGATCTGCCCGAGACTTAAATACCGAGTTGTCGCTGTATTCCAATTCCCGAACAGATTATTAGTTTCTGCAGAAGAGTAAGCTCTTTCTGCAAATTAAGCTCTTCTGTAACGCATGTACCAGGCGATCACCACAGAAACGACGGTCCAGACCACTGAACATGATAATTTAGAAAAGAAGCTGGAAATCTTAAGAGCTGGTTTGTAGCTGCCCCTGTAAATGACTTCTTTCACCTTTTCTTAAAGGGTTTTGGTAAAAACTTCCTACACAACCCCCCAGTGAAACGGTGCGAGTGCTTCTGCTTTTGCAAATCTCAAATTAGCGACTGAGCGTCAACCCCCTGGAAACTGCAAGGCAGAGAGGGAGGCTCGAGGCCATGATGCTGTCCGGATTGACTGGGGTTCACACAGGGAAAGGCAAAGAATTTACCATCTGTTGTACAGTCAATACTATAAAGATTTTTTTTTTGTTTGTTTTGTTTTGTATCACTTTGTAGCCTTTTGGGCCATGTTGTGTTTGTACTTGTGTAGGACCAGCGACTATTGAATAAAGCAGTAGGGTTGAGAATAGCCGGCCTGCTTCGCTCCCTTCTCCAGCCCCTTGCTCAGCGCAGAAGCGGTGAGGGCGGCAGCTGCCGTTACTGGGCTTTTTTACGGTAAAACCGGCGCAGGCCCCTCCCGCGCGGGGGGCGGCAGAGCCGGAGGGCACCTGTCTCTTTAAGACCGGCGCGGGCGGTGCTTTTCTCTAGCGTCACGCGGGCAGGCGCCGCTGATTGGCTGCCGCTGAGGGCGGGCGGAAGCGGGGTCGCTACCTCGCTCCCCTCAGCGCCATGGCGGCGGCGCTGGAGCGCGCCCTGCGGGAGGCCGCGGCGGCGCTGGAGCGGGACGGGGAGGGGGCCGCGGCGGCGCTGGGCGCCGTGCCGGCCGCTCTGGCGGCGGCGGGGGGCCCGGCCGCCCTCGGGGAGCGGGAGCGGGCGGCCTTCGGCGCCTTCCTGCGGAGCCTGGCCCGGGCGCCCCGCGCGGCGCGGCCCGAGGGCGTGTGGCAGAGCTGCTTCCTGGAGGGCCCGCCCGTCCTCGCCCTCTGCGTCCTGCTGGAAGCCCTCGCCTCCCCGGGGTCAGTCCGGCTTGGGCCGGGGCGGGCGGGCGGGCGGCTCCCGCGGGCCCGACCGGAGCTCCGGGCCTGCTCCCCGGTGGGAGGCGGGTGTCACCCGGCACGGTGGCCCGGAGAGCTGACAGGGGCTCGTCCTCCTCCGAGGTTGTCTCGGAGCGCAAAAGGAGGGATGTCCGAGGGTGCCCCACCTGCGGCATAAGGGAGGTGACACAAACGTGCAGGTGGACGGAGATGAGAGTGAGCGTGGGGAGGCCTCGCTCTGCCCTCGGGCTCCCTGAATCCCTTCGTTTCCAAACCCGCATACAGCACTGACGTTTCCCACAGAGGTCTCGAAACTGTCTTCGGTTACGCTTATTGAATATCCTGAAACGTTATGGGCCGAGGAAACTGTAGAGATACAAAGAGATTAAAATCACTTTGATTTTAATTTGATTTTGATTAAAACTCTGTGTGATTGAGCAGCAGTGTTGTAGTGGTGAGACCACAACAGAAAAACAATAGCGTGCGCGCATCTTTTTCTTACCAGTTAAAAGGGGCGGGGGCTCATTCCAGTTGCTTTCTTCCAGTCCTAGCTTTTATCCGGGGGAGGTCGTTGAGGTACTGGAACAGTTCCTGCAGGAGGGACGGATTTCGGCTCTGATGTGGGAGGTCTGTCAGCAGCAAGCACAGGCTGGCTCACCTGAGGTGCAAGAGGCCCTGCTCAACAAGATTGTATGTTTGCCTGATCACGTGAGCAATAAACTCCAGGGGAAAAACCCACCAGTATTCTTCCCACAGAACTACTTTCCTCTCTTGGGTGGTGCAATTATCCAGGTGCTGCAAAAGATCTCCGATTCTCTAAGAGGTAAGATTGCAGGAAGATTGTGCTATAGAGGTGACTCTTCTGAAGAAGTGTTTTGTGCATGGACCCCCTTGGCTGGTGCTTGAAATACAGATAATGGGTGTTGCAGAGCCTCACGTTCATCCTTCAGGCTGAAGTTTGTTGCGCTTAAAAGCATAAGATACCAGGAATGAGGAAGATGGCCGAGGCCTTTTAAAATCCCACTGAAAGCTGCAATCCTACGAGCTGTTAAATAGCATCATCGTCTGTTGTCAAAGCTTAATTGCGGTCACTTGCTCTGTGCTGAAGTAATTGTATGGAAGATTTAAACGGCACTGAATGAGCCAGTGGCTTTGTTACCATTGTGTTAAAGCGGGACTGAGCTACTTTAGTCTTCTGACTCTCGCTGTGTATAAATAATACCGGGTGCCGCTTTGTGTCTGAAGGCAGGTGGTGGAGGGAGGAAGAGATGATGCTTGAAGAAAAAAAGTTAATCTGTGTTTTCAGGCTTCGGTACTTGTAGAAGTGTATGCACCTCCTTCTGAAGGTTGTTTGGAGGATGCTGGTGATGCTCTTGTTAAGCTTGTGTCTGTTTTATCCCAGGTGGCTTGGATTGCTCAATCTCTTTTGTTTCTCATGTCCTGGGGAAGGTATGCGTTCATGGGAGACAAAGTGAGTGGTTTACAATACTATTTTGGGGAGGGGTAAAGTCTGTTTTACTGTATTTAGTACGGAAGGATGACTGTGATAATGATCAACAGAGGGAGTGGGAGACTGACCAATTAATACTTTGGGGGTTTTGTAGGCTGCTTTCTGAGGCTACTCAACTACGTATCTGATAGATGTCGATCCTTTTCTGTCAGCCCACGTGAATGTGATCTGTTCTCTCAAAAATTGATGAGGTTATTAGCCTTCTCATCCTGCCATTTGGGGCATAACTGTTAAATGCTCTTCTAGTGCTTTTCATCCAGTGGTCTGAAAATGCCTTCTGAATACCAGTATAAATCACTGCCCATATGTAATAACCCTCTCATGTGAATACCCTTCAGTCTGGCTTTGCTTAGGACTTTGAAGCCACTGAATGCAGTAGTAGTTAACAGGGCTGGGGAAGAGGAGGAAAGATTTTCTAGCTGTTTACAGTGATGAGGAATACTTGCAAGTTCCTTAGGCTGCTTAGGTTAGTTCTTACCACAGGAACAACTTAGAAATGCAAACTGTACATTGTATTTCTTCATCTTGTAAGGATCTTGAAATTTGCAGGCTGACCTTGAGTACCATTGCACCAGTTCTGTCCATCTGGTGTATTTACCTGTTTTCTCTTCCACTTCAGAGGAAATTCTGAGCGTTTTGGTACCCCGCCTAACGGATCTCACCAAGTCAGACTGCATCTGGCAAAGAATATGCTGGCGATTGGTTGAATGTGTGCCAGACCGCTGGATGGAAGCAGTGGTCCTTGGTTTTGTGCAGAGAGCACCGGGGTAAGAGCTCTGTTTTCCTCCCTGATCCAGAGCAAAGGCTGGAATTTTTTCACAGATACTTGCAGAATCAGTTTCTGAAAGATGCTGGTGTGTGTGTTTGTGTAGGCGGTTTCTTAAAGTGCCATTTCCTGAGAGACTCTAGGGGTAAAGTAGTTGATTGTTCCCTCTCAGGCAGAACCTGCACCATTCCTTAAATATCTGTGTTGTGACATGCAGTGAAAAAACAAGTGAAAACATTCTTTGCAATTACTGGCTCATTCTTAAAGTTTAGAGGTGTTTTAGAGACTTTGTTGCAAATAGCTGCTCACAGAATTTCCTATGATTAGTAGCAACATGGCAGTAATTACATGGATTCCTAATGCTTTGCTATTGACCTGTCTTGCTAGGGCAGATACCTTGTCTAGGTTGCTGGGGAACCTGGTTGTGAAAAACAAGAAAGCTCAGTTTGTGGTGACACAGAAGGTGCTGCTCTTGCAGTATTGCCACACGGTAAGGGCTCTGCGTTGAACAGTGGTGTAGTAATGCCTGGTTTTCCCAATGTGTTTTTTAGCTGAGCTCCAGGTCTTCTTGAGTAAGATTTAACTCTTCACTCTGAAATCAGCCCTCAGTCTCTCTACATGTACCTGAGCTGTGCAGCTGTTCACTTACATCCCCTCAGCTGAATGTAATGAAGAGGGAGTGGTAAATGGTTGCTTTGAAATCATGGGATTCACCTGCTTTCTCAGGGTTGATGGCAATTAGCAGAATTACTGTACACTCTGGAACCAAATGGTTATTTGCACATAATTTCAGTTTTCTGGGGAGCTGGAGACATCTAGTTAATTTAGAATCTGAAAGAAGAGACTGAAGAAGCCATGACCCACCCTCAGGGATAAGAATTAGATTGAAGAGATGAGACAAAGACTTTTTTTTTTTCCTGTGCACCTAAGTTGGTCACAAGGTGTTAGGAAGTGTTCTGTGGCTTGTGATGTTGTGAGAGAGGTTCTCTAGATTTGCTGTGTTCCATGTTTGCCTGGGACTGTGCTGATCTGGTTTTGATGGTAAAAACGCTGTAGTGTATTCCTGTCCTGTTTTTCCATGTATTTCATCAGCAACTGCGTGTGTGTTTGGTTGGGTTTTTTTAATTCACTTACTTTTCTGTCTCTGAATGTTGTCAACCAGTCCCTCAGAATGAAAAGTTTAACATAGTGAAAATACACACTTGTGATTGCTGGATGACAACTTTATGGCCAGTTAAAGCAAGACTCGTGGTTTTCGTTGCAGACTGCAGTGCTGCAGAACCTCCTTGGTTACCTGTCCCTGGATAGTCTTCGGCGCGCCTTATTGATCAAAGTAAGGTTAAGTAACATTGTTGGTGAGGTATCTGATGGAAAAAAATTCTGCTGTGCGAGTGTGCGTGTGTGAATGTCTGTGGGGTGCAGCATTTTGGTACTTCTCTAAGACACTTTTGTTACTCTTCATGAGTGTGAGGGAAGCCCTACCATATCACAAGTCAATTGTGATTTACAAATAGAAGACTTTGTGCACTGCTGGTGTTAGTTTTTCATATTTAATTGGTAAATTGTCTTCCAAGTAGCAAAACTAATGAGGCTTGGATCCCGACAGATGTCCCGTGTCCTCCATCCTTCTCAGCTTCCTCTGTCATCCCCTAGTTGTGTGGGTGGGCAGATGGCAGCCAGTGATGAGGTTGGTTGAGCGCTGTCTGTGTGCCAAAAGGTTGATGCTTCAGAATCATTCTCACCTACCTTTTCTTCAGTGGGGATGCAGGTATTTTCCCTCTCCAAGTCAGCAGTGTGATAGAACTTCTAGGAAATCTCTACTGTTTTGTCTTCTCCCCCCCTCCCCCCACTGGTTACATGTTCTATTATTCTAATTATCTGGAAGTACTGGCAGCTATATAAGATTGGACTAAAATCGTATAACACCATACAATATCATATTGTTTTTTGACAATAATACGTATTGCTCTGCATATGATATTTATCACTTTTAAATAAAAAACCCCATTATATTTAACAATATATTAAACAAAGGTGGTGTGGAGTTCTCAGCTGGTCAAACACAGTACGTTTTGGGCCCTGAAATACAAAGTTAGCTCCGTTTGTATGGAGTGTAAAGTTCACTGGGAAGCATGAAGACCAAAGGACCATCAAAATATACAATGTGCTGTATGAAAGCACATTTCAAAAACGTGCTTCAAAACCAAGGTTGCTTCTGTGTAGAAAAGATCGATTTCAAGCCAACCTGAGTTCTCTGATTCAGGTGCTGCAAGAACTGTTGGAGACCTGGGGCAGCAGCAGTGCTGTGAAACACTCTCCACCTGAGCAGCAGCAGTATATTAGCAAGGCCATCCTTATCTGCCTCTCCCACCTGAAGGAGCCTGAAATCGAGAGCTGCAGAGAAGGTGAGAGAGAAGCAGGAGTTAGATTTGCTTAACAGAAGGTCTGACTGTGAGTAGAAAAATATCTTGCTTTGATCTATGCAAAACCTTCATCTTGGCAAACAGTGCAGCCTCCTGGGATCCTTTTTCTTTAGCACTGATATGATATAATTCCAAGTGCATAGATTTAAATTATAAAATTGGAGAACCATATCTTTGAACTAAGGTTCTTACCTGAACAGTGGTTTAGGAACCCTTAAGCTTTGTCACAGGAATATCAGGATTCACTCTGGGACTGGTCAGAGGAATGGTGTGATTTGCAATTTATAGGCTTACTGTTGGAGTGTGAGTAAGGCTTCAAAGTGGACAGGGGAAAGTACACCAAGGATAAAAAGTTGTTTGGTTGGACTCTGACTGTCCACGTGCATTCCTCTGTGTCATTCTGCTCCCCTCAGTGTGAGGTGAGTAGGGATAGTGAGTTACCGGCAAGGACCTCCTATTCTGTATTCACGCAGTGCGTAGCACATTGGGGTCCTGGTCCAAAATTTCCATTTCTGTTGCAATAAAAAAAATTTCAGTCCAATGTCTAGAGTTACTTCTCTGCGTGTGTGGCTTTTGGGGGGCAAGAAGGTTGACTTACAAGACCTGTTCATCTGTTTCATTCCAGAATTAATTCTTCTTTAGGGGGGAGTAAGTGACCTGTTACTAACAACACTGTAGTTTTTATAATCAGTTTTTTATCTGACAGGTGTTGCAAAGATAAGCTTTTCTGAGTTGAAGGAGGTCAGTCTAACAGCAGTAAGCCTGCCTGGTAGAGCTGGCAACCGTCATTCTCTGGGTTGAGAAATACTGGTGTTATCTGCCTGTTTCAACTTATCTTGGTGGTGAGGGAAATTTCTCCCTCCATGATTGTTGTACTGGTCAGAATTTGTAGCTTCCTCGAAACATGGCGTTCCATTTAAGTGGCTTTGAAGCACTCTAAAAACAAGCTAAAGGTTGACTCGACTTACCATTCTTTTTTGTTTCAGTGAAAACTGAAATATTCCAAATTTAGAATATATTGTAATGTTTTGTTGACTTTTGTACCCCATGAAAAAGCATGGGTTTATTATATTGGTGCTGAAGGGCAATACTGCCATTGCAGAAAGAGAAGTCACAGTTGCATGGGCCCTTTCTATCTTTCTACCCATTATTGGGTGGTGAGTGGCTAAAGATGCCTCTGAGGGAACTGGCATGAAGATGGATGTTTGTTTCTGTCATTGTTTCATGCACTGTTTGATTTTTTTCAGAGCTTCTCGCAAGCATGATGGAGGGCGTGAAATGCCACTTGGACAGCAATCTGCCACAAATACGGCGTCTGGGAATGATTGTGGCAGAGAGCATTAGTTCAAAAATAAACACTGATGGGCCTGTCTTGAAGTTTCAGGTGAAGGTTATTATGAAATTTGTGTCTGGTGTGCAGGGCTTAGAGGAAATAAAAGCTTTACACCAGATGATCCAGGGCATTATAGCAAGTTCTAACACATTATCTGGAAATAAGGGGAGGCAGCAACACTTTCAAAAAGAGAGGATATCTATTTACAAAAAACAATTGTATAGAAAATAGCCAGGTGGCTGAGAGTGACCTTAAGAGTGTAATCTGATGGCAAAGTTCAGGGTAACTGTTGGTAATAAAGGACTGCTAGAGGATTATCGCATTGCATGAGGGAATCGGAATCTGACCCATGGAAGTTGAGAGGGAACTTGAAACCTAAACCAGTGGTGAACATTCAGTCCCTGACACGGTGGGAAGACCTGCTGTGAGTTGAGATTTTCAGGATTGACATGGGGATATATGCTCTGCTATTTCCAGTAGAGTTTATAAGAATTATATGATTAAATCACATTAATTCTTTAAAAACCTGCATCATCCCTCATGTCACATTGCCATTTATTAAATGTTTTAAAGATTGTAAATGACATTCAGGCAAGGACTGATCAGGTACTGCTGTTAAATATAGGGACAAAGTTTGCATACGGCACAGATCACTATACAACATAAATACATTACTGCTGGCAGAACAGTGATTGAAACAAATGGGATTTGTGTAGGTTCATCTGCTCGTGATTCAGTCTTCATTTGCACACAGCAGAAGGGTCAAATGTTGAATGCTGGGCATATTTGCAATCAAACAGTACAGTAACAGTTATTCTGAATGTCTAGTACGAAGAAGATGATGAAGCAAGAGAACTGAAGTCCCTTCTGGTACAGACTCCACCATTCTGTATTGGCCCCAGCCTTCCAGATGATGAGTAAGATATTGCTACTATTCATCTCCATGCTGACTTTTTGCCCTTCTCCACACCTTTTGTTGAGTTACACACTAGAACTGTATACAGTATTCAAGATGTCTTATATATTCTTAAGCATTATAATGCACCTTATTCTTGCAATGCAGTGTAGTTATGTTAAATTCATAATTCAAATGGTAGTATGTATTAGAATTGCTTGTTTGGTAGCTGCACGTGGTGAAACCATGCTGCAGGGGTCTTACGTGCCCCTGGGTAGAATCAAATGGGCCTTTCTGTTTGCTTCTGGGAAATCTGGCGTTTGGGCCATATGCCCCAGCCCATTCACCCGTGACAAAACTCTGGCATATCTGTCAGTCCAAAGACTGGTTGGTTGGTGCTCTTAACTTTCATAGCATCTGCTGAGGCTCTTTCAAGCACTTAGTTTTATCAGCAGATGAATGAAGCACTTCATGTTATTAGCAAATGAAGCTGTTCAGCGCTCCAGTGAAATACAGAAGATTTATTGCTCCCATTTTAGGGGCATAATCAGTGTAGACAACTGTTTGAGACAGCATTTGAGAAGCAGAGAGATGAAAGGACAATGCCAAAGTCCACAGAAATAGGTATAGAGACAGAAAAAAAATTCTCCATTATTGTATTCATCCCCCTAGTAATGGTTAAAGATGTTTCTTCCCCATTTGTTCAGTTTCATTCACAGCTTCAAATACGGTGCAGGCCAGCGTGATCCACTCATCACAGATGAGTCTCTCCTTAGCAGTCCTAGGTATAAGTTACTGCAGGGGGAGCACAACAAATTAGCTAGCTTAATTTTTGTTATCCATTGCTCTTCTGTTAAGAGATTCTGCTTCTCTTCTCCCCTCACCCCATTCTCCTTCCCAGGACTTTGTTCCTTGTGTCAGCCAAGCTAAGTGGGAGACTGCAGCAGAAATCATTATCTGTCATTCTGTTTAGGCAGCAAGGGTTGATGGTGTGGGTAGTTTCTTGCCTGTGAATAAAGACTGTTACTTTATTGGTTTTAATACTTCTTGTTCCTCACAGCAGGAATGAGAAAGCAGATGCTGCACTGCCATTGGTATTGGAAAGTAAGAAGAAATCGCATACAGCAGCCCCTGTGGTGCCAGATGAGGAGTCGGATGCTGAGCTTGACAGGTACAGGGCAAGAAACTGGTAGGAAATGGAAAATAAATGGCAGGTTCTTAAGAGCAGACATGGGGAGCAGGGAGCTATCAGTAGCTGCATTTCTTGGCAAATCTTGTGCTTTCTGACCTTGTTCAGCTGAGTGGTATGCAGCAGAGTGGGACTTTGTGTAGGAAATTGCACACAAGTATGTTAGTCAATAATTTAAGCAAAGCCTATGTCATGTACAACCATTGTATTTATTCCATTTGACTTAGATACATGTTTCCTGGAATTATGGCTATATCTACCCACCCATTTTAATAGTGGACCTGTGTTACTCTGTCATTTTATCAGTGTATATAAAGAAATCTCAAGAACCAGCTTCTAGTCTCTTGGTCACCTGACTCCTTCCTGCACTTGACCAGGAGACCCAGTTCCAGATCTGGTCACAGAACTGCTCTTTCACTGAGCTTCAGAGTAATACACAGAACTTCCTAAGGAACCCTTTCAGGCTAGGCTTCAGCAGTGCTGCTGGATTGATGCAAGAGTGATGGTGTTACGACAATGTGTGCTGGTTCTTTCCCTTGTGTGGATAGCTGGGGAAAGGAAGAACATCTATACCCCATAGACTAACTCCTGCCTTTATTTCTTTTACAGTGATGATGACCTCATCCCTTATGATATGTCAGAGGATAAAGAGCTAAAGACTAAGGCTCCTGTGTATATCCGAGACTGTATTGAAGGTAGGAGATTTTGGGCTGAGTCTTTATCTGTTTCTTACTGGTTTTGGGAGAGTGATCTCTGTGTAGGTTTATTTTTTTCTGAGCTAATTTGGAGAAGCTGTAGGATTTCAGTAATCTGGGCTCAAGTGTTGAACTGTAATTTCTGAGTAATTTCAATTTAGTTCCTAATGCTGGTCATGTGCTGGGTCAGTGATATCTGCCCATAACAAGACAAACTATTGGCAGAAGAAAGTTGGGGGTATATAGCCAAGCACAACCATTCTGTTAATAGCTTTTGTTTGTTTTTTGATTGCCTTCAGTCCTGACAGGATCTGAAGATGTGGACAAATGGGAAGCTACAGTCAAGGCTCTTGAGACCTTGGTTCGAAAGAATCCAGCAGCAACAAGAGAGGTGAAGTAGTATGAGCTAGGTTACCAGTGGGCTGTAATACAGGATTAGCACTTTGCCCTCGTGAGGAGACTAAACATACCAACAGAGTAGCAGGCCAGGGTAATGTGTACCTGGATTTAAAGCTTTCAACTTGGGAAGGGAAATAGAAGGAAATAGTTGCTTTGGAGGTGAGGCTACAGAGCACAAAGGAACAAAGAAGCAGGCAAAGGTGCTGGCAACAGTATGGCATTCAGCAGCTCCAGCACTGAAAATGAAATGCATTGCACATAGAGCTTGCCAATAACATGAGGAAGCAGAGGAAGCCCCATGCTTTGTGCTGGGCAGACAAAAAATTAGAAATGCAGTTTACAGAGCAGCCACGAATTCCACAGACCAATTGATTTTAATTTTGGATTTAATTGATTTTGAATTGAAATGGAATTTGTTATTCCCCAACAAAAAGGGAGATAAAAATCAAATGGACTTTCCCTCTTTGCTTGTACAAGCATAGTGTCTTCCAGAGGGAGTAGTTGGATTGTACTGCTCAGGTGAGAGGAACTTGGAACAAGGTCACTGGTGTGATGAGTGCTCACCACCACTTGTTAGTGAACACTTGAAGGTGGCAGAGATACAGGCCTCTGCGAGCTGAGAAAGGGAAGGGGTGTAGTCTGGTAAACAATGCACAATCTGGTGCTGCTCATCAGACGTGTTACTGAACTGGATGGGCTTTGGGTGTATTTTGGTACTTTGGGTGTACTGTACCCTTTTCCCCATTAGTTATAGTGACAAGTCCTCCTTATATCATGATGCCACCACTTGTCCAAAAAGCCAAAGTGAATGTGAACAGAGAAATCAGCATAGGGGTTTGTTCAGTGTTTTGAGCAATCTGTCTTGATGGCATTTAGCTTAGTGTGTTTTCTTTCCCTCCTAAGTAATGGACATGTTGTCTATATTCCATACTCTCATTGTCTTTGCTTAAACATTAGAAATGGAAAATGGATGCTGCTGTGTAAATCCTGTGAGAAAGAAAACACCTGCAGGGATTTGATTCCTCTTTTCATAATTTGAGCAGGTTAGCGTGGAGCTGGCAAAAATACTATTGCATCTGGAGGAGAAGACCTGCATTGAAGGCTTTGTGGAGCTCCGTCAGAGAGCTCAAGTAGCTGTTTTAACCACAGATCCAATACCTGTAAGTCCCTCTTACTGCTTTCCTTTTTCTAGTTGGGGCACAGGCAAAAATTTAAGCAGCTGAAGTCTCTTGCTAGCTTGATAGAATCAGCTATCGGAGTGTGGTAGAATAGCTAGTTCATGTCTGACAGCTTTTATGCAGAGATGGGCTATGTACTGAAAAATCTGCAATGGATGACTAAAACAACAGGAAAGAGAAAACTCTGTCAGACTGGAGGAACCGTTTGGAGACTGTTAGTATGAGTATACCTGACAAGGCAAATTAGATAAGGACTTGTTGCACTGAAAGGACATTGTTTCACATAGAGGGAAGCTGAGGAACAAAGGGCTTCTCTAGAAGAAGATTTGACTGGTGATTGTAATCATAGAATGGTTTGGGTTGGAAGGGACCTTTAAAGATCATCTACTTTCAACCCTCCCTGCCGTGGGCAGGGACATCTTTCATTAGATCAGGTTGCTCAAAGCCCCGTCCAACCTGACCTTGAACACCTTCCGATGATGGGGCATCCACAACTTCTCTGGGCAACCTGTTCCAGTGTCTCACCACCCTCATAGTAAAGAATTTCTTCCTTATGTCCAATTGTCAGTTTAAAACCTTTACCCCTCATCCTATCAGTACAGGCCCTGGTAAGAAGTCTCTCTCCACCTTTCTTATAAGCCCCCTTTAAGTATTGAAAGGCTGCAATAAGGTCTCCTTCGAAGTGCCAAAGCTGCCGTGGCAGTTGTTTGGGTACCTCTGCATAGGAGGGAGAGAAGAATGGCAAAGTCCCATTTGTCATTTTCTCCCTTTGCAAGAATCTAAAGTGGAAGTGTCTGAGTTTCCCCTGTTTGCACAGCATGTCTCTTCCCTTCTCTTGGAGGCTTGTTGTTAACGAACAGGAAGCAGGACTCCTCCTGAAACGGAGTGCTTTTAGAATTAGTGGGAAGGCTGTTTCCAGCCTGGGTTTGTGTTCATTGCGCCTTGATTTTTTTTCTGTACAGGTAGCAAAGTACTTGACCTCCCAATTCTACTCTCTGAACTACAGTCTTCGTCAGCGCATGGACATTCTCGATGTAAGCACTCTTCTCTTCAGTTCTCACTTTCCTTGTGTCTTTGTTGCACCAGTGCTGTTCCCCTGAGATGTAGTGGGGTTACCTTTTATTCCTCGTAGGAGGAGGCAGAGGCATGGGAATCTCTTACGTTAGTATTTGTGCCTGACATTCCCCTCTTGTTCATAACCCTGCTACACTCCAATTATACAGCGATCCTTCCCCACAGAATGCAAAACACATGATGGTCATTTGCTTAGGAGAAGCCACTGTTTCCTAACATGTCATCCGTCTGTTACATCTTCACTTTCTGAAAGACAGCAATCTGCCTGTGACTCCTTCTACATCATTTCACTTACTGGGTCTGAAGAAGGAGCCACTGTTCTGTTTAGGGCTAAGTGACCAAGTGCTTGGTCAGTACCTCAGAGCCAATTGGTTGGTTGGGGGTCAGTGAACTTGCTGTTCTTCGTTCTAAACCTATTGTGCCTTTCTGCCTTGTTGTTCCTATCAGTTTGGGTGCAGGTAACTCTGTTGCTGTTGTTCCCTAGTACAGGGATTACCCCTTTTTAACAGAACCTCCCTCTTTTTCATCTAGGTATTGGTTTTGGCAGCTCAGGAACTGTCCTATCCCAAATCCCGTGGGAAGACCAAGCATTCTGGTGCCCAAAAACCTTGTATCCAGCTGCTTCCTGGAAGTGACAGCTCTAAGGACTGGAGAAGAATTGTTGATGAGAGGATCAAAAGCAAGACTCGGAGATTTGCTACGGTGAGGCCAGGGCAGAAACAAACTGAAGTCAAATCCAGCAAAAATAGGGACGCTAGGAGTTGCTGTAGTTCTGTCCAGAAAGAGCAAAATACCTGTGAAATTGGCCCAAACCAAAGGAAAGGCTGTGTAACTTCCGGCAGGGAGAGGAAAATAAACCTCGAACTCCTTGCCTTGCATTGAGGGATAGTTGTTGCTGTTCTATGCTTGTTCTGAGCTTGTCTGGCCACTGCAGGGAGCTGTGACTGCACCTCACAGATCCCAGAGCCTCTTCCATCAGACTAGCTGCCTCTGGACTGGACTGTCTCAGCCTTCCTATTTTTCAGGGAGATAAATTGATGCCAGTTTCCTAGTTCCCAGAACTCCCCTGTGGTTCATCCCGGAGAACTTGCTTTCCAAAACTCCTTTATCCCTTGCATGTTCTTGTTTCTTATATCTAACCCAGCAGTACTGAGCTATATTGTACTGAAATATTTAGATGTGTGAAAGGATCTGAAGTGCGAAGTGAGCCATCCAGTCTGGAAACGAGTAGCCATAGGCGTACAAGCGAGTAGTGGCTGACAATGGGATGGCTGCAAGGAACCCGTAGTCTTGACAGTGTCCAGTGAAGTGGAAGAGTCAGAGGCTGCATCTTGTGTTTTAGACTTCATTTTTCTCTTGGACAGGGTCAGTCTCAAGTGGAACTGGCTTCCGGCCCAAATGAGTTCAATTCTGTTGCTGGGCACTTCTTTTTTCCATTGATTCAGCACTTTGACAGGTGAGTGTGAACACCTTGGGATGTGGGCCTGGCAGCTGCCAGAGTGAACCTTTCTGCTTGTTCTGCTTGCCTCAGAACAGCAGGCTAAAGCCCAGAAGCTGTGCGGGAGTCCAGTGACACCACACTGATGCGTGGCTCGTGCATAAAGCTTAGAGAGGAGGGGTTTGTGGTGTCTTGGACTTAGCCTATGAAGTCTTGTTGGGCAGGAGTATGCAAGACCCTACAGAAGTGAAGATACATTATGAAGAATAACCTGTCAGCAGGTACACAGGTGGATGATTTTGGCAGTACCAAACCAGTTGCCTTGGCTGACCCTCTGCCTTGGGAGGTTCACACAAAACCGCAGAACTCAGACTGCAGTCTTTAAACAAAGTTAACTCTGTCTCAGGTTTGGGCCTGTCACCTGGATTGGTCCTTGTGACCACGTTATAGAACACAGGACACAGTTTATTGTCAATCACTTAAGTCTTTGCTTACCTAAGGAAGGCTGAGTAATTCATTCCCTGAGAATCAAGATTCTTGTAATACCAGTCTTAATGGTTTGTTTCTAACAGCTAGTGGTGCTAGCTTTTGCATGCAGTTCTTTCTAAGTAAAGCCTGTTGGTAGAATAAGTGATACCTGCTGTAAGAGTAGAGGATATTACTGGTCTGGGAGCAAAGATGAGAGCAAACACCTGTGGCCTGTGTTAAACTGGGAATGACTGTATAATGATTGTTGTCATAGGGATTCAGGCTTGGGGGGGACAAGTCGCCTTGCATAACCACCCCAACTGTTCCAAAGATGCACTGATCAGCCTTCTCACTGCTACAGGATTGTGTATCTTGCACTTGCAGGCCTTTGACAACATTTGATCTCCTGGGGGAAGATTACTTTGTCCTTGGAAGACTGGTCCACACTTTAGCAATCCTGATGTACTTGGCTGTCAACACTGTGGTAAGAAAGGCTGCATGAGCTTGCAGATAGCAGGAGAGACTTCCAGCCTGGGAACTCAGAGGTGTCTTCTGAAATAGCAGGCCCCAGAGCACACTGCTACACTTAGACTGGCGGCAAGTTTGAGTTGCATGTGCTGAGAAGTTGCGAAAGGGGCTGGGAAAAAATGGTCAGAAAAGAAACATGGGATTCAAGACACCCCTGCACTATTTTTTACTGCTTCTGGTAGAAAAACTATCAACTTCTGTGGGAGGTTAGGCACATCATTTCACTCTACTGCGGAAGTTTCCTCATCTGTAAAATAAAGTTAATTGTAACCCTGATCTTCACAACAGTGTATCTCAAGGTCCAGTTCTGTAGAGTGGTGTGAACGTGAAGGTATTCAGTCTTCCTGTCATAATCCTGTTTTGCAGGCAGTTACTGCGATGGGAAAGGCGCTGCTGGAGTTTGTTTGGGCTCTGCGTTTCCACACTGACTCGTGAGTTGTAGTTGTATGCTTTCATTTTTAAAGATCAGCTGCGAGCTGGTCTCCAGCCATGGTTTGTCTTTGTCTAAGACTGACACCTGACTGAGAATGTCAGTGACTGAATCCACTAACTCTATGCTCTCCTCCAGCCTTGTGTTCTTATGAGTGAGTATTGCAAGAATATGTAATGAAGGCATTGCTTTAATGTCAGACCAACATATGAACTTGGCTAGTGTCTTCTAGCGTGGAGATACAGTCATTACCTATAGAAAGCATGACAAATTTCTTGATCAACTATCCACGTCATAGTTTCATCTATGTTTACTCAGGGAGCTCAGAAAACTTTAGATTCAATTCCAGCATTCAACCCTGGAAAGATTAAGACATGTAGCCAAAATGCTGTGAACACCCAGTTTCTGTTTTGATCTCAGACTTGTCCAGGACTCTGAATTATACTAGACTCCCCGAACCACAGCGTGGCAGGGGGTCTGTATGTGGGCACTCTGCTAGCTGGTGCATGATTACACTCCTAATCAGTAGCAATATGGCAAAAGTCGTCATAATCACAAACATTTGAAACTGGAGAACCCCTGAGGTGAGGAAATCAAGGTAGAGCACGAAGTTGCAGGTTCTAACCAGTTCTGTCTTTCTCCAACAGGTATGTGCGCCAGGGTCTTTTGTCCTGTATCTCCTCCGTGCTCCTCAGTGTCCCTGCGGAGCGTCTTCTGGAAGACATGACAGAAGAGCTTTTGGAGGCTCAGTCCTGGCTGGGAGGTAAGATGTGGTGGTGTACGCCAGTGTTTTTCTGGTTAGTGGTGCAGTCTTTGTGCAGCATCTCTTTGTGATGGTAGCAGTAATGTCCTAGTGTTGTGCACCAGAGATTTGCATGATAAGCATATTTATCGCTTGCTTCTAAGTTTAGGGCAAATACCAGACCACACTGTGTGCTGTACAGATGTATTACCGAGGTATCTAAAGCATAAGCTGAGCGCTGCGTATGGCATTTCAAAGTGTGACTATCCTCACCTTCCAGGCCGACCAAAATAATCCCAAAGTGTATTATGTGCCCTCTTTCTCTGTGTAAGCGTCCAACCACCCACCTCATGAAGCTGCAGAAAGTATTGTCGTATTGCATATTACATCCGGGCAGCGACTTTGACCAGCAGTAACATACAGGGCTTGTATGGCCCGTTTACACCATGTGCACAGAAGGCGGGTTTCATTAGTGCTAAAAATAGGAGGAAGAAGAGCATGGCCCCATCTCCTAACTTCCTATTGCTGATGGAAAGAACAACCTATGAAAGACAGCAAATGACTTTACATGCTGCACCCAACGCATCTTGCATCAACACAAGATGTTTGTGGGTTCTGGTAGGCTGGAACTGCACAAATTGGTGGTCAGGTATCGCAGTGTGCTGGAAGTACAAGAGGAAATGACGCTGTGTGCCTTGTAGCTCTGAAGCTTCCACTGTATGCTGAGTGGACCTCATGTGAGTCCCTGGCTTTCCTTCACCATTCTCACTCTTGGCGAGTTGGCTTCCCACAGGGAGCAGGCAGGAAGCGACACTGACACAGCGGCCTCTGATCCTTGCAGGTTGTGGAGGTCTGTGCCCTTCAAAAGGAAGAGAGCTGCCTTGTGGAGCCGAAAAATTTACTTTTCCCATGGCATGGTGTGCTCTGAGGAATCTGCTTGTCTCTGCAGTTAACACTGCTATTGCCAAGTAAAGCCTTTCCAGGAATGTTATAAATGTATTTTCAGCATGAGGGTCTGCGTAATCTGTCTTTAATGAGTTATTTTTGGGAGGAGGAGGATGACAGAGCTAGTAGCATCTTTTTATGCCTGTAGGTAGACTAATAGCCATCTCTTTGCACGTAGTGCTTTTGCATGAAAATTGCATGGTAGATCCTGGTGGGAATGAGAGCAGGGTAAGATCACCGTTGTGTGTATAGTAGAGAAGGGGAAATTGTTGTAGGAGCCATTCAGAAACCTTAAAGAATACAACTCAGCTCCACGTCTGGTCAGGTGTGAATTTAAGTGCAATTTAAAAGGGCTTCTAGAGCTGCTTCCTGAAACACAGCAGCTTCGTGGGCTATGCCTTTGCTATTTGTTGTACGATTGTTGGTAAAACAGCTATCACAGGGAGGCACTGGGCTCCTCCTTGCTGCTCTGACAGGTGAAGTCAGTCACTAGAGACCTACTTTTGTGACTGAATCGTGGTTTTGAGCTAGCGGACTTGCTGTTGGTTCATGACTCTTCCAGACGAGATTTGCAAGAGGTGTCATGTATTAGCTCTACTGCTGTAGCTGGGAAAAATGACAAGCTGTCAAGCATGCAAGCCTTCTACTACCATGCCTCATGGCCAGGAGAAGTCACTGCTTTGGGTTTCAGCTTAAAGCGTCTACCTTTCTCCTGCTATGGCTAAAGCACAATGAGGAACAGTGGGCTAGAAAATGTTATCCATGAAACATTTAGTAGAAATCTACAAATCTGCTCCAGTTTCCGTATCACAGCCTATGCAGATCGCTGTAGTTCATCGTGTGAATATGACTGACTGTTCCTGCCCTTCAGCCTTTGGGCTGTAACTAAACTTTTTCCCATTAGAAAGTGTTCACAGTGTGGTGTAAGAAACTACTTCAGTCGCTGTCATGGTGCTGTCTACTTAGTGGATGCTTTGGGACATTTCTGCTGGGGAGAGAGGCTAGGATCCACCTTGTACTTGTCTGTCATTGCCCTTAATGCCATGCTGGACCTACTACTGAGTAGCCTAATCTTTCCCGGGGGAGGGAGGGAATACCTAAACATTTCTAGGAAACAGTTCCTTTGATTCCTCAGCAGCTGCCTTTGAGGGAATTCCCCACCCCCTGCAAGTGCTGTAGAGCTATGTCATAGGTAAGTTTGTTTTATGTAAGGACCTGAATGAGACTCTGGTGCCCTGTGCCTCCCTTCCAGTGGCAGCAGTTCAAGGTCCATGCTCATGGCAATTAGAAACAGTGCCAACATCAGTCTCTTAGCTTTTGAGATTGTACTAAGCTGTCTTGTAACCTCCCCCTTTTTGCCTTCTGTAGAGGGAGTGTGGAAACACCATCGCGAAGCTCTCCCCGAGGTTATAAATAGCCCTACTCTATCTGAATGAGTCATGTGTTTGGGCTGACAGTACTGGGCTCTGAGCACACTGCTTGTGCGTACAGGATATCCTTACACAGACTCTCTGCTCTTCCAGGCTCCCCCTGCTCAGACATCCTGCGTGCATCCTGGCTTTTACTTTGCAGGCCTGTTAAGGGCCCCTGAAATAACAGCTGCTGGAAGCAGCTTCATGCCCTCCCTTACATGCTGCATAAAGTGTGAAAGAACTACTAGTTTATCAGAACGCTGACCACTCAGAACAGAGCATGTGTTGAAACTTGGGGCCTGCCTCTTTCTTTCCCCCATTTGAAGGGCAGCGTGACCACAGATTTCAGGAGGGAGCACCGAGCGTTTGTTTAGATTGCAGGAATTGGCAGAATGGAGACTTTAGGCTTTTGAGTAAGCGGATTTCTAATTGCAAACTGCATTCATGCTAGTAGATCAGCTGTAGAAAGGTTATGTATAGCTCAAGGGCACAAGTATAAATTCTGGCATGGAGGTTATCCCATGGAATGCAAGGTCAGTTAGTTTCTGTAGTGTTTCAACCCAACTGACTATCTGTTTCTGCTACAAGAATGAACTGTGAGCTTGTCACGTGAACTGTCACGTGTTACAGTCGGGGCTTAGCTAAACTCATACTGCTTAAGATGGTCAAGTGTGCGCATCTTTGCCTTCTGGTCTAACATAATTCCTGCAAGTGCTGATGTCCAGCCCAGACTTTGTTGCATTTGCTGTTGCGTTTAGTGCTGTTCTGTGAGGGTCAGTGAAACAGTAGAGAAGTGTTAGGTGAAGGGTGGTTTTTCCCATTTTCCAGCTAAGAGTGGCTTCTTCTTTTACAGATGTGGTGGAGAAAGATCCAGATGGGGACTGCAGGAGGCTGGCCTTGCAGAACTTGCTACTAATGGAGAACCTGAAAAAGAAACTCAAAACTGTCCCTTCCTAGCTGAAGGGTAAAAGAAATGACCTTTACCTCATACTCTTGCCAGCTGGATGTGTGTAGGCACTGCTGGGGCCTCTTCAGCAGTCACCTGGCTGGAGGAGAGGAAGAAGGGGGGAAGGGTACAGAGCTGTAAGCCAGCGAACCTGACTTGACATCTGGACTTTGTAGTGGGGGCCAATTTAGTGAGCTATTGCTATCCGGTACGGAGTGTACAGATGCAGGAAGGTAGGCTAGCACTGCCATCCTCCCCACACCTCCCCAGCCCCCACCCCCAGCTATTTATAACCTTGGCAGGTTTGAGTGCTCTGCTAAAAATACAGGGAAGATCTCATAGCAGACTTCTTGTCAGAAAAACAGGAGGGTTGGAGAGGTCCACTTACCTCCCAGGGCTAGGTCTACGATATGCCGATAACAAAGGCTCCCGTGTCTTCTAGCAGTCAGCGTTTGGTGGAATAGTTACTGGTCTGCTGTTCGGAGGGGTGGCATGGTGTAGGGAGTGACACCGCCAATGAGACGCAAGAACCGAATAGCTACACTGAAGTTCTGAAAACGTGCCAAACCGTAAAGGCTTGAGCTAGAGCTGTGCTGTGGTTAGGAAGGAACAAAGCAGGAATTCTTTTTGTATAATCTTAGTACAGAAATAAGTTTCTATTAAAGGATAACTAATGTCCAGATTTTGACCTTAAAATCTCCCTCCACCCTTCTTCCCTGAAAGCATACAATTTAAAAACTTCATATTCACACCAAGTTTTGAAGCAAGTCACAAAACAGAAAGAAGAAAAATCACTCTAAGCAGAAGGGCTAGTTGGTATGAAATGTATGAGAGTGGCTTTATAAATACACCTTCGCGGGGCAGGGGAACAGGCTTAAAGGTGAGCAAAGCCTTGGTTGCTTACGTTGGGCTTCACTTCTCGTGGTCTTACTTGTGCCAGGGAAGAAATTTGCATCCTAAAGTCTGACTAGTACAGAGTAGCTCGACGTAACTGTGGTGTTTGGAAAAGAAGCTTCACAGTGAGAAAGAAGCTTCGCTGGCTCAAAGTGACCCTGCTTGAGCAGGGAGGATTGGACCAGATGACCTCCAGAGGTCCCTCCCAACCCCAACCATTCTGTGATTCTGAGGTTTAGTCCAGATTTCTGTAAGTGGTAGCTCTAGCCTGCATGACCCTATGGTGTATTTAAATGCAAAAGCTCTGGGTTGGGGGAAGTCTCCATTCTGCAGTAGGGGAGAAGTTTGACTTTTACCCAAGCTCCTACCCCAACGGGACAGAGATTGTTTTCAGAAGCTCTGACTTCTAGGGAACAACAAATAAGTTAGCACCTTAGCAGATCAAAGTTGTACTTGAAAATTTTGTCAACTCAGGATTTTCCACCTCAGTTACTCAGCTCTTTTTTGTACTCGGAAAAAGGCCTGCAGTTACAATATGCAGTTCTTGTTGGGTTCCCCCCCCCCCCCAGATTTATTAAAATACTAAAACCAGCTTCATTACAGGATATACATGTGAATCTTTGTATGTAGTGTTTGAGATAATACATTAACTTCAATACTGTTGCTTGTACAGTCAAGCAGGAGGAATAAATTTCTTGGTAATAACCAAAAAGCCTTGTTGCAGCAGTGTGTTGACTGATACGTGACCCCTAATGAGGACAGAACAAATGACCTAGTATTAAAGTCAACTTTGCGTTTGGTAAGTGTAAGTTGTCAAGGGTCCTCCACCTCGTCAGCCACTTCTTCCTCCACCTCCTTGTTCTCCACGCTGCTGTGGCGAATTTGCTCTGGAACCAGGGTTCGGCTTACGGGAATGCCTACTCCTCGGTGAACTGCCTCAATGGTCTGCTGAGTCACGTAGTAGCTCAGGTTCATGGGTGGAACTCTTTTCTGCATCTCTTCCAGATACCGGTGAGCCTAAAGTAACACACAGGGATCGCTGTTACGGGGGGGGTGCTGCTTACAAGAGTCCCAGCAAAACGGTGAAAAGCGTCCACCCTTAGCGCGCGGCTGAGCTCTTGACAGGAGCTCAGCGTTGAAGGGTGCTAACGCTTAGCCAGGAGTTGTAGCCTTTGCGAACGTGATGACCTTTCACAGTGACTTGTGTCAATTCTAACTTTTTCAGTTTAAAAAAGAAGGGGTCTCAAAGGCTGGTTTTACATTCTCCTGATAGCTAAAGCACTGTCAAAACAACACGTGAAAAATAAGGTTAATCAGCACAGCTGGAGAAGTTAGCACTTGGCAGCCTTATCTTTCATAATCAAGCAGGTTACGGTTTAGTCCAAACGCTGGCGCGTGTGTGGCACTTCTGCCCTGAAGCAGTGATTCACCGTTTCCTCAAATGACTGCAATTTCAAAATTTTCTTTTCTTCTTTGGCCAGGTGGCAAATGAAGTACAGTGTAATTGCTGAGACGGACCTAGACAGACCCTTCTGTTCTTGCCCAATAACTGGGAATGTTTAAGAATCCACTGCTGTTTATGCTCTGTGTCCTGTGCGCTTTTTCTCTTCAGTCCCATGAAATGAAAAATATATTGATACGGATATAGTTCCTGGGGTCTACCACACCCTGCTGAGCAGTTTAGCTCCTGTGAAGGAGCCTCTACTATGGAACGTCATCCTGTACGAGATAACCATGCTATGCCAAGTGGCACTGGCGTATAAAAAATACAGGCTCTGTAGATGGGAAGAATTAAGAATTAACTTACCATGTGGAAGTCCTCCACTTGTACGTAATGTTCAACCAGAAATCCCAAGACATCGCCATGACGGATGGCGTTGTCAAAATCTTGTTCAGCTAGGAGAAGTTCACACTGTCTGACTGCTTCTTTGGGATCTTCAGAGTAAACTCTAGTAAAGAGCAAAAGGAAACTGTTAACAGTCTGGGGGAGAGCATTCGGCGTGTCATGTGAAGAACAGGGAAGATTTTTTTTTTTACTGTGTTACGTTTCATAATCGCCTTTCTGGCTACACTTTCCTTGGTCAATACACTTGCTTATATTTCAGGTTACGTTTTCATCTTTAATGTCAACAGCACTTTTAAAAAACACATAATGGTTTCCCTGCTAGAAAACTGTTAACAGCAGCTTTTAGAAGTGAGTCTGCAAATTATTTATTAAACTGTAGGTACAGCTTTTCTTCTTGTCTGGTATTTCTGTCATTAGTTTACATGCTCTGAATACTGCAGCTCACCTCCGAGCGTGGACGAATCGCTTAATCAGGGTCATCTTGCTTTGCAAAAGTGCTAGTTTGCTTTCCTGTTCCAGAGGGCTTCTAGTCTTTGCTTTTGAAAGGCACTTATATGCTTCTGTCAGTGCTCCTTGTGCTTTCTCATAGTTCTGATACTCATCGATTTCTACCTGCAAGAGGAGAAATGAGATGAACGTTTTGCTCCAGAGCTAACAAACCAAACAGCTTTAGCAGTCACAGAAGGGGGATGCACCTGAGCACATGCATCATAGAAACCTGCCAACAGGTCAAGGGCCCTTCCTTTAGTGTAGAAGCTAATGATGTTCTTCATAATCTCGGGGTCCTTGCACCAATCCAGTGATTGTAGATAGTTGGCTGCCATGATATAAATCTCTCTCTGTCTGGAAACTCCCGCAAAGAAGACAATTTTCTCAGTATCTCCAGATTTCAGCAGTGCCCTCATCGCCTAGCAATAGAAAGGGGGGCATGGGGGAAGAGGGGGAAAAAATATCAGTGTGAATGCAAAAACACAAGGTATACTAAGATGGCTAGGGATCCTCCTCTGGATAGTCTACTGTATGAAGACTGTTCCAAGATTTACTTCTCAAAATACCCTTGTTTTGAGAAATCTTAAGGAGGTAATAGGCTCAGCCTCTCCAGCTTTTTTTCCTATGTATCCAGGCTGACCTTTAACTTGTTTCCTGCTTGCGTGTATTTCTTGGTTGCCATGTGGTAATTGCCTTGTCTCATGCAGCAATCGGCAATTTGCTCCAACAGCTCTCTCCGGGACTCCTCAGAGAGGTCCTTGGAGTCTTTAGAGACCGTCATCTTCTCAGCCATCTCCTCTGTGATGGTCAGGTTCTGCTTCAGGCAAAGCTGCAGAGCTTCACGGTACTAAGGGAAGCGAGAAAGCAAGGAGATGTTGCAAACACTATAGTGATACTTCACGTTGCTCGTGGTGTAACCTACAGAAATTAGCTCTATGAAGGCACAAATGCTAGCAGCTGTGGATGCTCTGTCTAGAATGTTGTTGGGTAGTTAAGCATCCCGACATCAACTCCTGTTCATTCTTTTGTTCACTAAGAATGCATTTGTTCTTCCACAAAGGCCATTGTTTCTCACCTGTTTTCTCAGCGGACACTAATGCGGCACTGAAGATTCGTCCATTTCGTCTCTTTGAACATGACATTCTCAGAGACGTACCAGTCAGGTTTATTAGGCATGATGGATTATATTAAGGTTTTCAGCAAATACAAATAAAATCAATACAGGCATTTGAAAGGTTTTATTAAATATTTTGCTACTTCCCATATAGGAACAAATTATGAGTAGAATATATAATAGCTTTTAGCCCAGAAAGGGGCTACTGTACCCTTGCAAAACATGGAAGAAAGCAAGACACAGGCGCTCATTAAAGAGGAGGGAGTGCAGGACTGCTTTGGTACCCGGCATTTTTGGTAAGGCTGAGTTGCCAGCATAACAATGAGGGCGAGGCAGACGTGTGTAAAAGTTTAGGTGCGAAATGAAGCGCCTTAGCTACGTTGGTGGTATGACAAGAGGGACAGCATTCGGGGGTTTTTGACTGATGATGTTATAATTTCCCTGTCTCTCAATATGTTAGTTTAGAGAGTAGGAGTTTTTCTTTTCCCAAGAGTGCAAAATCTGCAGGTTTTAAGCCAGAAATAAGACAAAAAGTCAGGAATCCATTTCTGGAGTTGAGCCCAGTGGGCTACCACCCCCTGAGTCGCTGGCATGAGAGGAAACATTAAACCTTAACAAAGATAAATGTATGTGCATGCACACACACACACCTGTTGTGCTCCTCTTTACCTGTGCGTGGAGGGACCAGAGAAGCTAGAGCTTACCTTTTTGGCTGTTAGTAACAACTCCATTGCTTTCTCATACTGAGCATGTTCAATAAAAAAATCAGAACAGCGGGCTAGCAGAGCTGGGTCTGAGTGCTCATCCAGGTCTTCAGCAATTAGCTGTAGGGCCCCAAACTGCTGTGTGGCAAAGGCTAGCTCCAGTGCTTTGGAGAAATGTCCTGCCTGCAAAATTAAGAATGAGTCTTTGAAGACTAGAATAAACACTGCAGAATCAGTTTACAGGATACCCTAGAGTGGAGTAATAAAGCATTACCCGCCATGAAGAAATGAGTAATAAACTTATAGTAAAAACTACAGTTGATTTAATGTTCCTCTGTGTCCTGGCTTCGGCTGGGATAGAGTTAATTTCCTTCCTAGCAGCTGGTACAGTGCTGTGGTTTGGATTTAGGGTGAGAACAATGTTGATAACACACCAATGTTTTAGTTGTTGCTGAGCAGTGCTTATACTAAGTCAAGGACTTTGCAGCTTCCCATGCCCTGCCAGCAAGGAGGTGCACAAGAAGCTGGGAGGGGGCACAGCCAAACTGGCCAAAGGGACATTCCATACCATGTGGCGTCATGCTCAGTACAGAAACTGGGGAAAGCTGGCCGGGGGGGCCGCTGCTGGGGACTGGCTGGGCATCAGTCGGCAGGTGGTGAGCGATTGCGCTGTGCACCACTTGCTTTGTGTATTCTTCTATTATTACTACTACTACTTTATTTTATTACAATTATTAAACTTTTTATCTCAACCCATGAGTTTTCTTACTTTTACTCTTCCGATTTTCTCTCCCATCCCACTGGGGTGGGGAGAGTGAGCGAGCAGCTGGGTGGGGCTCAAGTTGCTGGCTGAGGTTAAACCACGACACTTTGCTGTAGGAACCGCTTCAGTTTAAAGTTTGGTATTTTTTACTACAAAGACATTTACCTTGTGGTATAACATGACAGCTCGGTCCATTTGCTCCCCCTTTTCCTCATAATAGCATGCTGCCTCTATCATGTCTTCCGGAGAGCTCAGAAGAGCCAGATTCATCAGCTGATCATCTAAATTGTTCTCCTATTCAAAAGCAAAGATTTGGCTCTAGGTACGCAGCAAACAGATTTCATAATTCTGTCTTCTGGCAAGCCTATAGCTTCACACTGTCACACAGTAGCCCACCAACCCCCCTTCTGTGTGAAACCTATACCAACCCAAGTAACTCTGAGCTGCAACAATGATCATTTCTTTCAAGCAGTTTTCTGTTGAGATACACAAGAAAATAATGTCCCATACAACCAAGCCTGTACTGATGCATCTTTTGTAGACGATGCAGGCAGAAACTGGGAGCATCTTCATAATGGGCTCCGTATGAGCAAGAAGCATCTCACAAGAGAGAATGGGCACAAACAGCTTGTACCGCTTTCATTCTGTATGCTGCCTAAGGATAGAATCCTACTTTGCTTTTGGACATAAGTGTACCTCTTCACATACCTTACACAAGCGGATGGCGTTGTTAAATGCCTGGGCCCTGGTGTAGAAATGTACAGCCTGCTTGATTTCATCCTGACTCTCATACTGGCGGGCCAAGTGATAGGATGCTGCCCAATTCCCCGTTTCGTTTGCTATTTCAGCAGCCTTGAAAACGAAATTATATAGCTTTACTTTGTGCCCATACTCATCCCAGGAATGAGAATTCTCTGGAAGCAGATGATGGGAGCAGGCTGCCTTACCTTCTGAATGTTGCCCTGAAAGCAGTGGACACGGACTAGGGAAAAATAATCCTGAGCCAGTGCATAGTATTTTAGCGCAGATTCCATATCCGATTGGCTCTCCAGATACTGTGCCCACCATTTCCACAGGCTCCTAGAAAAGCAACAATATTAACTGCAGTAACAAGAATTGCCAGAGACTGCATTTTTCACTCCTGGAGATCTTGATCTCAAGACTAGATACATTTTTTTAGAATGTAGACAAGGCTTTACCCCAACTCAAGGGTGATGTTCAAAGGTCTGCACTACAAGGGAGTTCAGCCTAGGTATCTAATGTGGCAGCTCTTGAGCGAGATGTAGCATAATCCTGAAAAGCTGTAGGAGGATCATAATGGATAAGGCAGTGGCTGAACTTGCGGCTGAGAGGATTCATACTCCTCCTTCCCTGCTCTCTTCACAAGTTGTATTTCAGACCTGAAAGTCCCATTCGGGAGAAGGAACAAGCATAGCACTGACTTGTCTTTCATCTTGTTGACGTAGTTCTCCAGGGCTTGTAAGTCTTCAGAGAGCATTCGGGGTACCTCGAACCTATGTGTGTCTGACTTCTCATAGCTGTAGAGAAAAAGAACACATTCGATGTGAAATGACTACCTCCTTATTAGCTCACTTCCTGTGTAAAAAAATCCATTTAATGTTGTTTGACAGCTATAGAGTGACAACACTGGTAACACTGCTTCATTTATATTATTACATTCACTGTAAGGCCAGTTGCAGTCTGCCAGCACCATCAAAAATAAAAAGGTCGATGGTCCTGCAAGGCACCTGGAATCAGGGAGGCAATGTGATCGCAGAACAGTAAATACTTTAAAAGTGCCAGTGATGGCCCAAAGAAATAGCCCGGAAAGCTCCCCAAACATTAAGCACATCCCTGTGCAACTGGCTGAAAAGGTCACAAGAGCCCTGGGCTCCTCAGCTTGCCTAGTCCTTCTGCCATCCACTGCCACTTCAGCCTCTTCTCCACTACCGGGAGATCACTGCACTTACACCACCATCCACCGTTAGAGCCTCTCCTCACCACCCTGCCCACCTTGCTCATCTAATGGGTCTGTCTGATCACATCAGAGCTCTACTTTGACTCTGAACAGTAGTGACCTTATTATATTATTATTATATTGCAAGGCTTCATATAGTAAAACTCATACAAAAACAAGATTTCAAACAACAAATACAACACATTAAAAATCACCTCCCTTAACTTCTCTAGGGACTCATCAATCACAGGAGAGGACCAGGCGCCAGAAGCACCCAAGTCAGACTAAATTCTACCACAGCAGTTGTGTCTGGGACTTTCAGGAGAAGTAAACAAGTGGTTTTGTCATGGAAAAGGAAGGAAAAGAGGGCAGTGGTCTTCCAGAGACAAGTACAGAACTGGATATTAGTGGGGTTCAACTATTGGCCCCGACAAGACACTTAACCTTTCCAACGCTATTAGCCTGGGAGGGTGCTGGGAAGTTTATTGTAACAATGCTTTCACTCCGTGAGATAGAAAGCACCAGAAATGGGAAAAGACTTTAATTAATTATTAGCAGTCATCACCAGACATCCTCCTTAGCCTGCTCCCAGTCTTCACAGGGGAACAAGGCTCCAAATCCCCTGGGAGCCACAGGCTGGTGCTTACTGGGCGAGTGCAAGACTGTGCTCTCCGGTTGCCTCCAGGTGCTTAGCGTAGTTGTAGTACGTGGTGCGTAGGTGAACCCGATCGTGAGCTTCTGCTGTTTCGATGGCTTTCTGCCACTGGTTTGAGGCTTGATAGAACTTGTTCAGGAGGTCGTAGCGTTTGCAAGCCTTGTACAGTCGCTCCGCATCCTCCTGGAAGGAGAGCATACAAACACCTCGTTAGCTCCGACCGGTGTTTCGTAGGTGTCCTTCACAACAGACACTGCACTTCTGAGTAGTTTATTAGTGCAGGTCATTGTAATGCAATTAAAGTAACAATAATTCAGGCAGGGGGTTTAACCAACTAAATATACGTAGCCTGGAATAGCACATTACTGGGAAACAGGATGTTTATGTGAAAATAAGGAAAGCACTCAGATCCTGGCATTTACTGTACAATATCAACTGGGGGTGATATGAGCAAGCCATCAACAATTAAACGCTGTCATCAGGAGCGTAAACCATTTCAGAAAGGGGAGATATGCTCATGTGGGGCTACAGTTAATGGCCACGCAGCCTACCCAGAGGTGAGGTCCGGGAGACAGTCCTAGGCACTAGGGGTTTTGGCAAGAAGGTGTTATGTGCCAGGGGACCCCCTGCGACCTCCGAGCAGGTCTCAGAGGTAGCAATGCTGTTCGTGGATAACTGAGATCCATTCCTGGGAATAAACGGTGTTAATTTAAGACAGAATTAGAACAGGAGGATTTTGCCGATGCTGACGCAAGGGCAGGCAAATTTGGAACTATTATTTTTACGCTTTGAGAGGTACTCCTGTGGAAGGAGCATTTTCCTGCTCCACCCAACTGCTGTCCAGCTAAACACTATATTTAGTAAATTGAGATTATCTGTCCAAGACAGAAAAATAGTTTCTGTCTCTTATTGTTTCAAATTCAAAAAAGCATAGAAAGTAGAGATGGAAGATGCCTGCACTATGATTCTGTATAAGATGAAAAAAAGCAACAGAACTGCATTCGTTTTGCTACAGTTCCCCTCTGCCTCTCCAAATAGATCTAAATATCCAAAATAAGGAGTGTTGACACTTTTCAGCCTCATAGCTTTCTCTGCCAGGAAGCTTTTCCAAACATTTAGTTGGAATTTTCCTTTTCTTCTTCACTTTAATTCAGAATAGTTCCTCTATCTCTCTAGCACTTATACTCTTAAAATTGCTGTAGCTTCATAGAATCATAGAATAGCTTGGGTTGGAAGGTCATCTAGTCCAACCCCCCTGCCGTGGGCAGGGACATTTCCAACAAGATCAGGTCGCTCAGAGCCCCGTCCAACCTGACCTTGAACGTTTCCAGGGATGGGGCATCCACCACCTCTCTGGGCAACCTGGGCCAGTGCTTCACCACCCGCAGCGTAAAAAATTTCTTCCTTATATCTAGTCGAAATCTACCCCCCTTTAGTTTAAAGCCATTCCCCCTTGTCCTGTCACAACAGGCCCTGCTAAAGAGTTTGCCGCCATCTTTTTTATAAGCCCCCTTTAAGTACTGACAGGCTGCACTAAGGTCTCCCCAAAGCCTTCTCTTCTCCAGGCTGAACAACCCCAACTCTCTCAGCCTTTCTTCATAGGAGGGGTGTTCCATCCCCCTGATCATTTTTGTGACCCTCCTCTGGACCTGCTCCAACAGGTCCGTGCCTTTCTTACGCTGAGGGCTCCAGAGCTGGACGCAGTGCTCCAGGGGGGTCTCACCAGAGCAGAGTAGAGGCGCAGAATCCCCTCCCTCGACCTGCTGGCCACGCTGCTTTGGATGCAGCCCAGGGTACGATTGGCCTTCTGGGCTGCGAGCGCACATTGCTGGCTCATGTCCAGCTTTTTGTCCACCAGTACCCCCAAGTCCTTCTCGGCAGGGCTGCTCTCCATCCCTTCATCCCCCAGCCTGTACTGATACTGGGGGTTGCCCTGACCCAGGCGCAGGACCTTGCACTTGGCCTTGTTAAACCTTTGATTGCTAAACACCTTTTTAAGCCAAATTCTAATTATTTGGCTATCTTAAAGATTTCCTTGTCTGTGAAACCTTTCCAAGAGCTTAACAATTTGCACTGATTTTCTCTGAACTTCTTCCAGTTCATCAATGTTTTTTTCTGGTAATGAGATACTTAAGGGTGGAAGTCAATGTTCCAGCTGTAGCTGCAACAAATACATAGACAGAAGTTATCAAACCAAAGCCCCAAGATGTGGCGTCTCCTCAAATGCAGCCCCAAACAGATTTTGCTCTCATAGCACCTTGCCATTTTTTATCTAATTCATGATTTCCTATGAACTGTGGGGTATTTCATCAATTCTCCTTTCCCAGTTTTTCCCTCTTACAGATCATATGCCTGGATCTTTTATGGTTCCCAAACTAAAAATCTCTGCTTTTCTTACAGATCATTGATGAAGACATTAAATAAAGGTGAACCAAGTCGAACACATGCTCTTAGCATTCATCTAACTCAACAGCTCTCCGGTCAGTTTTCAGTCCACATGATAATGCTGGTCTCAAACCCATTTTAGATCTCAGTTCTGTTGGTAATCAAGGGGAGTGGGTTCAGACTACAGTAAAGACACATGGGAAAGACAAGGTCCATTTTGGTATGTATTTGCTGCCAGGACGGGCTCCAGATACAGGTACAAGGGACAGTCGCCTCGTGCACCAGACTACAGGGAGAAGAGCCTGATCATGTCCCCTGGCTGTGCTGGATCCAGACAAGTTACTGCTCCCACGACGGAAGAAGCTGGGATGGAAATCTGGGCGACTGTGGTAGAACAGGCATCTCTGGGACAGCACAAGCAGCAAAAGTGACTCGCCAGAGCTCTCCAAGCCTTCAGGAAACATCGATTTTGCCTAAACTGCTTAAATGCCTTAAGCCAGCCCTCGCTCTCTGGCAGAACACGGCTTTAGCCTTTCACTCTACAAACAAACATGTCAAAACGGAACTTGCGTTTCCCATATTGGACCTTAATGTATGTTTTTTGAAACAGTTTAGCTACAATACTTTAAAGTACATCCTTTTTTTAATCCAGTCAAACTTAGAATGATTAAGCTTGGAAGGATTATGCCCCAAGAAAACAGTTTTTCTGCTTAATGTTTCACACATAAACCATCCTTAAAAGATGTTTCCTTCATTCAGCAGTTTCCCTCATTCAGCAATTTTTCATATGGGAGTAAAACTCCCATATATAAATTCTGTACAGCAGTTAAGAAAACAGACAAATTAGTTTGCTATGGCTCCTGGTACTCTTATTTCCAGGCATCAGATTCTGCCACGCTCATTCTCATCTACTCTTTGAGGAATGTGAAAAGGGCTCAGGGGACTGCTGAGCCTCTGGAGCTCAGGGAAAGCCCCTGGTCAGTGTCGCGCAGGAATCGTGCAGCACGAGGCTGTGCAATGCTGAAGGAGATGCCTATTTCCCTAAGATAAAAACTCAACATCAGGAAAATAATTGTCAGAATTATTCTTCATCATTCCTTGGAAACCTGGCAATAGGTTTTACTCTCCATTAAGGGTTTTGCATTTCAGAATTTTAAAAAAATTACGAGTTTCTCATTTTTGTCCCTAGTTAAGTGGGGTGGATATTCCTGGATGCGTATGGTTGGCGGGGTTTACCAGCATGCCCAGCTGAATGGCCAGCACAGCCACTCTGGCCTCCGGCTCTGGTTCTTGTTCAGCCTCCCTCAACGCCTTGGCTCCTCTTGCGTGACCCATGTTTCCAAGGCAAATTTTGGCAACATCGAGCCTCTGAGTCTTCACACACATGCGAGCCATGCTCTCCCAGACAGCCTCACTGTGAGAAATGGGAAAGAAAAGGAGAGCTGTTATGGTGTCACCTTTAAGGCTCGGGTACTAAGCAGGTAAGATGCAAGGGAAGAGGAGTGTGAAATGGAAAACCATTAGTACATTGGACACTTGCTGGACATAACAAAGAGACTCCAGTTGCTGTGTGAAGATTGAAGAGGAACAGAAATAGGCCTCAGACATAAAGGTTAGTTCTGGAGCTGAATGCCCACAGCCTTAAGGAAATACTGCGGGTTTTGTTTTACATCAATGTCTAAACAAAAGCAGTTATGTTTGCACGTATATAAACATTCATCATGCACCCATCACCGTGCTTCTTGCTGTAGCTGCAACATATAGACATTCACAATAGCCCCACGTCGATGTTCAGAATTTAAAAGAAAAACTATGAGAAAAGTGTTATATACATAAACCTTACAGTGGCAACGTCCTGCTACTGTCCTGCATAGTTCAAACGTGGAACAGCTATTAGGAGCCTAATAGTTGCACTCAACAACAGGGAATGATGTGTAGGAAACAACTGATCAAACTACCATGTTCTAATTTAAAACTTGCATAAAAAATGGCACAAAGAAAAGCTTTGTGGTGCTCAGAATGAGAACTCCTCAGGGCTAAGAGCTTACACTTAACATTGCAAAATCCTCTGCCAAGACAGAGGCAGGGACTGGCTGAGCACCGCGCGCCCATGCAGGAACGTCAGGTCTCAGCAGGCAGCATTGCTCAACAGAAGGACCGCGACACAGTTGACCATTACATGGGGTGACAAGCAAAGATTTTCGTAGATTCTATTTACATTTGAGGCTCTTCAGAATAAAACGCAGTATGTTTGACTAATAGAAACCATAAGCATATGGGGTTTTTTCAGTGTGTGGACCTCAGCGGAGGTATGGTCCATACAGTTCTCAGACACCACCACAGCACAAAATAATGATCTAAATGATAAAAGCAAGAAAAAAAAGAAAAAAAAAAAAGAAAAAAGAGTTGAATGACACTTCAGGTCCTGCATCTGCAAGCAAATCCCCTTCCAGTTTTCCTATGATTAAAATGTTTTTTGCTTCCCAGTTGCTGTGGGAAAACCCTGCACAAACAGGGGAAAGTGACTAACCGGGAAGTAGCGAAGCAGATGAGACACGACGTGCTGTCAAACACATACAATAAAGAAAGGCAAAGAAAAAATGCTTTTCCTAAGCTATTTTACAATTAGATCATCTTTTATTTGCAACTACAACTGGTATAAAGTTTTCAGGTAGTAATCAACATAAATATGTGACATAAACTTCATTAAGGCCAAACAGTATAGAGAAAATAAAATAGGATCAGAAGTGATAAATCGGGGGCAAATTTCAGATAGGTCAGAAATTTTGCTTGTTTAGAAAAGCAAAAATGCATGTCTGAATATTTTACTGAATTTCTTACATCTGCATGTCCATGCTGAATGTGGTTCAAACGCAGCCTCCTCTCATGCTCCGCTCCGACACGTCCAAGTCCCACAGACTGGGGAGCCAAAAGGAACATTGAAACAGAGCACAGTAATTTCTGAACTGGAAAGGCCTTACAAAAACTTCAGCGCTAGATCCTTCTGAGTGCAAGTCTATGCATCGCCACCCAGTATAGAAATGCTGACTTATATCAGCAGAAGATGTGACCATCCTAATTTTTGAAAAGTTGGAATTGGTTTCTCTTTTATTGCAGCCACTGCCTGTATCTGGAACTGGAAATAGCAGGAAAAACACCTTTAAAGAACATTTAGGTCTTGGCAGATATTGCCACCTGGCTTTGATCAACAAGGACAGCGAGTTCTGTCATTAGTAAAAGATGTCAAATCTTGTGCGTGTGGGCATGGCTGCGCTCCCCAACACACAAGGAAAAGAAATATATTTTCCAAAATCTGTAGCATGCCAGAAGAAGTTGCCAATAGCCGTTTTACGCTGGGTGAAGGAACACACGCCTGTGCTGTGCTTTGTCAAATTGACTAATAGCAAGTTTCTGAAAGGAAATCAAAATCTTTATTTTTCAGAGCCTTGACAGCTCACAATTCCCTCAATGCAAGACGATGAAAGTTCACGGGCTCGAACAGAGAAGAGCGGATGAGAAATCTTATTTAGACTACAGGGAGTGGAAACTTTTGAAAGGAAATAGACCAAATAGTGTATTTTAAAGTACAAAGTTAAAAGACAACAGTGTGCAGAGACACACAGCAGGACTCAGAAGATGCTACTCATCATCTATCGGCTGCGTTATGCTTTCCTGACTGGCAATGGCTCCTGCCAACTTCAAAACTCGGTGGGAGCTGCTGCCCCAGGGATTCCTCTTTGGGAGCTCTTGCCCCACGCACAGTCTGCCCGTGGGCCACCTCGGCACCCATGCCAGCCATATGCAGTGGAGCACCCAGATGTACTTCTGCCCTGAGGAGCTGGAGCTCTGCCATCCCACCTCTTCCTCCTCCACTCCAAACCATTTGCAAAACTAACCTGAGAGGCTCCAGCAGCGGGGTACCACTTGGGTGCAACAAATACAGGGGAAGAAACATCTCCAGTTGATGTGCTCTGCGCTTAGTTTTACTTTAGCAAGCACTGCCTTCCCAACAGCCCCAGCTGTGCAGATGGTGAGCACCCACCAGAAATTCAGCACTGTGGTCAAACCGGACCAAAGACACTGAATTTCGAAGCGTTCACGGCAGAGCAGTGCTTGCACGGACTTACCCAACGCAGAGACCAAAGCAAGAGACAGGCTAAGAGCAGCTCACCAGCACAAGTACCTATGAAACGTGAAAACACTGGCTCCCTCTGACCATCCCTTCTCCTGCCTCTGCCCTCCAGAAGCGCTTGAAGGAATGTTTCATCTAATGAACCTGGCCCTGCTCTGCACAGAGGAGTTCCCATTCTCCCACTGGAGCTAAGGACGGCTTCGTTAGCAGCTGCATGCGGGAGAACCCACAGCCAAACCTTCGCCCCTGGTCCACGTGGAGCTGCAGCACAGGCTGGTTCTTTCCAGTAGACAAGTCCCTCACAAGAAGGACGCTGCTCTGATAAGGTACATACATGCATTATTTCAATTTTCTTCCTGCAGCAAAATGTTAGAAAACTCTTTCTGCTTTGAGAGACCTTTCATTTTAGCACCACACTCCATATACTGCTGCTAAGGTACGCAAGTATTTCTGACACAGCAACATACTATTTGCTTGCAAAGACCACCTTCATATGCATGTATTATATACTTATTAATATATTTGTTTGTATTTATTATTTTAATATATTGTTTATTATAACTTATTTAAAAACTAGAAAGGTACCAGAGTAACACCACCCTGTGAAATGCAAAAGAGCCGAAGTACTTTACAAAAATAAACGACCACACAACACACAGGTCTCGCTGCCTAGTAGAGGCGCAAACCGCAGAGCTGTTGACCACCACAGAGCACCACAACCAAGCCTCGGCTTGGCAACGGCACGGATCGTGTCTCACCGAAACCACGGGGGGATAACGCAGCAGATCCCTGCTCCCAAACCTGGGCCAGGGCCAGGGCCAGGACACTGGGACTGATCCACCCACAGCTCCTGCAGAAAGATCAGGGGACCTTTAGCCAGAACCTCAGTTTTACCTTCACCCTGAAAAGACACCTCCAGCCTCTCCACACCATGTCTGATCACAGAGAACAGACACTTTTTGTAACACCAAATTGTTTTTTAGACATTTGCCTTGCAAACTATTCAGCTTGAGGCACCCGGCAGGCTTGCTGGCAGGAGCGGGCAAGCCTTCTGGCAAGGGATGGGTTCAGAGAAGAGAACGATACGGGAATCATCAGCAACATGCTTCCATGTTTCTCCATATCTCAAGACAACCAGCTTCGGCCTTGGGATGGCCCAACCTCCCTAGCAGGCGGACACCTCCAGCACCAGAGCAAGAGTCCTGCCCATCAGTTTTGCTGCCCCTCGGGAACGTGGGCAAATTAATGCAGAACTGGTTAAGGAACAAGAAACAGGAGGTGCAGAACAGGCTCACTTAAACCCCAGGCAAAACCACGGTTTATCTCTCAACAGTCGTCAGTGTAGCGAGAAAGACAAATCTGTCCTTGCATCCCTAAAAAACAGCAACTCTTCTTTCCAGGCCTGGCCCCGCTGTCGCATATAAAATGCCAAGTAATGATTTACCCTGCCCCCAGCTCATGCTCTGGGAATTTCCTGTTCTTCCCCTCCTCCTCCTCTTCTCCCCCCTGCAAAGCCGCTCGCATCTGTACTTCGTCAGCCGAAGCTGGAAACTTAATGAAGACCAGATGCAGCAACAGCGTGAGCAGAGCCATGAGAATGCGCTCCCCGAGCATCCCGGGGGAGCAATGCCTCCCCATGCAGCACACGAATAAATGATCTGCTGCTGCACCCCAAACTCCCAGGCTTCAGGCCACAGCAATAGCAGTATGGATTTGGAAAGCAAACTTTGATGCCTCTTAAGACTGGACAGAAGTTTTATCACATATTTGATGAAAAAGCTTTTCTTCCTTTATATCTGATCTTTTGCATCTGTTTTTCTATAAAACTATGTTTATAGCATCTAACAGTCTGATTTTACAAACCCTTCTGTTCCTATATATTTTTCATTGCCCATTTTTGCATGAAAGTTTAAAGAAAAAATCCAGTAAATGGAGTATTATTTAGAAGTGCTGGAGATTTATATGTCTGAAGCATCTCACTACAAAATCTCTCTCCCTCTATTTAATGGGGTATATTTGGAAAATGAACATATGTTCCATCTCTTGTCTCTAAATATTTTCATCAGGAGAAAAAAAGCAGCTTTCTTTCCAATTTGGGCCCCACTTCGTTGAACAGGACCCTAAGCATTCTGCTTTAAAAGACTACTGTATAATGCAAAGAGAAATACTAATGTAAGATATAATATCTATAACGCCAATATCAGGTATAATAGCTATAACACTGTATTATATATAATCTATAATAATATATTATTACATCTCTATAACACTATTTCATATATAGTATATCATAATATATTATTACATCCCTAATGCATACATCTACCTGGAGCAGGTGGGTGTCCCCTTGCGCCTCAGGCACAGCCTGGGCCGTCAAAAATGGAAATAAATCCAGCAAGAGGGAGAGCTTTTGCTGACCCAACGGTGGGGACAAGGAAGCTTCGCTTCCCTATCACAAAATAAACTGTACAAGAAATTCAAAGCAGATTCTCGGCAGCTCAGCCAACTGGGACCACAGTGGATGTACCGTTCTGGTGCGAAGTGTTTACTACGAGACTTACCCTAATGTAAACGGTGTCTGGGCTGGCCTGGACGAACGCCGCAGGGCACTGGGCACCACCCTTCCCCAGCCTCCACCCGCTGCCTACGTGCTGCTCGGGTGTGTTTTCTATGCTAAGGAAAAGGATGGGACAAAGCAGGTGCTGCTTCCTAAGGAAAATTAACATCATCTATTACTATCTTTCAAACGTTAATCCCTTGCCTGGATTTCAGTAACTTAAAGTTGCACCTTCCAACCCCTGAAAAAACGTGTTAGAATAACGTCATCTGGCTGAAATGTGCAGCGGTGGCTGATTCTGACCAGGTAATTCCTTTATGATCACCTTTACATACATGTGATGCGACAGACCTGTCATAGGGTAAAAGCATCACGCTGTGGACGATAACGGCTACAGAGGGCTTGGACATGGTCAAATGAGACAAACTACGTGACGCGTAAGGTTAGCAGGCATGAAAAGCTGATCGTTTAGAAGTACTATGTAAAATTTTACACACGTCTATAAAAATGGACACTGATCTTATCTTCAAACCACTGCAAAATAAATAGAGAGTTAACATGTCAAAATTGGTGGCTTACTGTCTGTTCTCTTGTAACCCAGAAAAAACTCAAGACTTGAAAAAACAAAGTTTTATCTGATGTAGCTAAATTACGTTAGATGCTTTTAAAATGCATTTATGGGATTCTGGTTATCCCTGTTCAGTGGGACTAAAAGATAACAAGGAACTAAATAATATATGAAAAGTTGCAACAATATAATGAGATTCTTGATAGCGTTAATCATATTAAATAAGTGCTTCTTTGAGAAATATGCCAGGCATTTTTCATGTATGATCAAAACATTAAAAGCTGTCTAGATTATTCCTAAAAACTTTTCCCTGGCAGAAACAGAACATTTGATAAATCAACAAAAGCTTTACAGAATAGGATCTGTAATATCATATTAAATACATAGATTTGTCTATTCCAAACTTATCCTGATAAAATCAACACCAAGCTATTGTTCAGTGTGAATTGTATCAAACGAAACTCTTGTGTCCTAAGGAATGCAGTAAGTACTGCAATTGAATATACTTCTGCACATTTATCAGTAGAGAAGTGTTTATTGAGGTGATTTTTTTTTTTTTTTTTAAAAGGATCAGAAGGATTCCTGGACTGTTTTGAACTGGAAGCACAAGATCTGAGTGAAGATAGAGAATGTCACTGACTGTGAACGTGCCAACAAGAACCATTTGATTAAAACTGTAACAAAAAAGGAATAACTGAGCCATTTTGGTATGAGCAGGCTAGGAAAATTTACCAGATCTTTGCAAAACTCATTTAATTTTGACTTGGTGCAATCTACTCACTTGGGGAATTCCCCAATTTTACATCTTTAGATATTGTTATTAGTTTAATAGAATGATAAAAAGCCATTTGCCTATTAAAAAATAATAGAAAAAAGATTGTGCCCTGCATAAACAACTGTAAACAGAATTTATTAGGTAGTAAATGGATAAATCCAGTATGGAAGAAACTAGTTATCTGATATAATCTACATTATTGAGACTCTGAAAGTAAAATTACATTTACATAACTGATTTCTCACCCAGAAAGACCCAAAATACTTTATAAGCTGCTATGCAAATTGTATGAAGTAATTTAACCTACCACTGAGCAGAACCACTCTCTAGCATGGAACAATCAATTAGCAAACGGGTACTTCCAGACAAGAACATCCACCAGAAGTTTTGCCATGGGAAAAAAATTCATCGTGTGCTTGCTGAATTACTGCAGCCAACAGCAATTACTACTGCCTTGCACTGCCCCTCAGATACTCTCCATACTGGTGTATTATCTGGGCCGGCTGAAGACCACAGTGCTGCTGTCCTTTCTGCTCTGGAAGTCATGATCAGGGTTCCCAGAAAAATTTCCATCATCACAAAAACTAAAAGTCCCAAATCATTGTGATGTGGCAGTCCCCATCAACAGAGAGACAATATGGACTTGAAGTTATGCAGCCTTTTTGGAGATGACCACCTCAGCATGGCCAGAAGGATGAAGCATCTGATTTAAGGCCAACTTTGTCACCAGTCCCAGCGCCACCTCCTGTGTTTTATGTGGCAGTGAACTGATCGACTTGACTCGTCCGCATCCGTTCCCAGCTGCAACTCACCACGTAGCCACCCACCCATCTGCGGCCACAAGAAGAGGCACTATGGGAGAGAGAGATTTATTTTTTTCCTCTGGGAAAGCTGCCTTAAATGCAAACTCATTGACTTGCATGGATTTGCATATGTAACATGAAGAATTTCTCAAGTATCATATATCTCAAACCACAAACTAATGCCATGATGTTTAGATCACCTGGTCCCTTTGACGCTCAAAGACAAGTATGACTTAGGAAGAATATGATTTATTTTTAATGTTGATGGAATTCAAAACAGTTTGAATATTCTCACACCAAATAATTGGTGTGGAAAGAGGAAGAGATGTGACTGAGTTTTAAATGATTAGACTGATTTGTTCAGCCTTTGTAAAATACAATCGCTATATTTTTTTTTACATGTAACACGCAAACAAAGTTTGTGTCCTTGTGAAAATACATGCTCAGACTTCAACAAATCACAAAAATCGAAGACAGGAGGGGGCAGAAGCAGGTGTCCGATTGGGTAGAAGAGTTTTCCCTAAAGGTAAATCTCTCCTGGCATTATCTGTATATGAACATCATCTGCCTTGCTGCTGAATCACCGGCTTAAAATAATAACAAATAATCCATGGGTTATAAAATATGAAAAAATAGTCATTGTTGTTAGGAAATTTCTTTGAAGAATGGCAGGTACCAGTGTGTTATTTATATTGAAACTTCCAAAACCAGAGATGTATAGAAACCTGACCAATCACAGGAAAAAAAGAAATCAAAGATGCTGTACTGCTGTCAGAGTATGAAGATACTCAAAGTACCTAAAGCTTAATCCATTTAAGGATTAAAAATGAACCAAGCGCACAGAGGAGGGGTGAATTCATAGCCAGATTTGTACATTCAATTGCAATAGCTGAAACCTAATTATAGGGGCATATAAACTTCACTGAAATATTTTCCACTCCTCTCAGCAACAAGTCTTAGAAAATAAAACACTGACTTTCAAAAAATTTCCAACCAGTTTGTCTACACGTATTGGGTCAGTACGGATCTGTTGACTACGGGCAAAAGTAACTTAGCTGGTAAGACTGAACTGCTATAGAATTAAATCCGTTTCTAGTGTAATTTTATTAATTACACTGATGTGAACTCTTGTGCCAACATCTCAGGTGGGATGGGTGTGGTGCAGCTGCGCCTGGTGATGCAGGTACTCTGCCACGACTTCTCACTACTCCCTCTCCAGGCTGTTGACGAGAATGTCACACCTTTGTTTCACAATATACTATTTAATACTACACCTTGTACAGTACTTTTTCAGCCTAAAGAATTTTGACGGGCTCAGATCAAGGAAGGGCATAACCACAGGCAATAAGGCCCAGAGGGGCAGGGGAAGCTGGCAGCCACAGCAGCAGCAGGGCAATGCCTGCTGGGGATCACTGCCCTCGTCCCTGGCCCCGCGGCAGCTCCTGCTGTGGCAGCTGATGGAAACATGAAACAGCGAACAGCCATTTGGAGAGCCGGACTCTGCAAGACCTCTCTGGAAACAGGGACAGTTTGAAATGTCCTCAACAACTCTTTTTTAATCTGTTAATTAGAGCTGCTTTCCTTGCAGCTTTTGCAGCACCAGTGCTGCGGTCCTGGCTTGCTGTATGGTAGTCGATTCTGTACTGGATTGTGAACAGAGGCATTATATTAAGCAACTTAATATAAGCTTTTCCATCCTCTGAGCACTGAAGGGAGGTAGCCAGCCTCCTCAGAGGCACTGCAGAGCCACCAGCGTTCACAGCACACCAGGACGTGGGGCTCAGGGCTGTGCCAGCCCTGCACAGTCGCAATGCAGCGATTTTCAACTCCATTCACATTGTAACACTTGCAACTGCCTTTTCAGACACCCCCAAATTTGTTTGTTTGTTTATGAGGTTGAGAATCTCGAGATTTTATATTTTCTATGTATCTGCCATGCTCCCTTCTAGGGTTGCAGAGAGGAAGGGGGACATCAGTGGACCCCCACACACACACCGCTTTCGTCATGCTGTTCAACAGCTAACCCCAATAGTGTTTTGCTTTCAATAAAAAGCGTTTCAAAATCCCCCTCCTCAATCTGTTTCTGCAGACCTGATGCTCCGAAGGTTGAGGCTGGAGATTTCTTTTCTTCCTTTCAAAGAGAACCTCTGATTTGCTCCCGGGCTCCCCTGCGATGTGCCGCCCGGTCCTCGCAGCCCTGCTTTGTGCTGCTGGGAGGGTAGGAGGAGTGAGACGGGGAGGGGGGCTCTCCGAGGGGAGGAGGTACAACTTTAGAAGTCTCCATAGTCTTTTCCTTTCAGGAAACACATCCTGTTAATGTTTGACTGCTGTGGCAGTGGCTCTGTTTGTTGCAGTCGACTACGCCCTGAGGCTCACCAAAAACAGCCACAAAAACAGCCATTTCCTCTTCGTGGAGAGGTGGGGGGGCCTTTTCCTCACAGCAGTGGCTGTTCTCCGATCCCTGCACTCGCAGCTCGGATCTTCGGAGAGGGACACGGCAGAGCAAACTCCTCGAGATACTCCAAACTTGCAGAGCTCCTTTGGGATGACAGCATTCACCTCCAGTTCGGCTTGGCTTTGAGAGAATGAAATTTGTCACGGTTTGCGGGATATTCTGAAGTCTGCACCCGGAAACAAGGCTTTCGGAGCGGCGCTGGTTGACTCGGAGGACCCAGCGCGCTTGGCACGCTGCTGGCGAGCATCCCCGCCTCTGCCCCGGCAGCAGCTCAGGCTCTCCTGCCTCGAGACTGGATTCTTTCTGGACTCGCCTCGTCTCACAAGGAATGGACCTCCCTATCGTTCAGTTCATCACAGGACTGGCATTACTTATCAAAGTGCAAGAAGGTGGATAAGCCAAAGCTGGGAAGGACCTAAAAAAGCTTCTTCGTGTTCTTATTTTATGGAATTCTCCTACCTACCTCACAAAATTCTCATTTCCTCGATCAGAAACACCTCTGGAGTTGACTTTGAGAATGAACGGTGATGTCCTCTAGCCATTCGTAACACCCTAGCGAAGCTGCCTCTGTTTCAAGTCCAATTTCAATGTGCTGCAGCTGATTGAGACCTCGTGTCTTCTGCAAATAGAGACTGGCAGCAAGCTGACAGTCAGATATGACTGTCCAGAAACTGGTAGCCACAGCTGTGTTGGTAGCCCTGGTCTCACTTATTCTTAACAACGCAGCTGCCTTTACTCCCAACTGGGTATATCAGACCCTGGAGGACGGGCGTAAGCGCAGCGTGGGGCTCTGGAAGATGTGCTGGCTGGCAGAAAAGAGCAGAGGAGGTGCAAGCACGAGTGCCAGGCATGGGCAAGGGGAGGAGCGCGAGTGTGAAGCCCTGGGCTGGGGTTCAGAGTCAGCTGGGTTCCAGGAGTCACGCAGTACTGTCAAACGTAAGTTCAATCTCTTGTCTTCTCTGCTTATGCTAGGTCATGATTGATATGGTGTACCTGGTCCCCAGGAGATTTATAGCCTAGCAGAGCATCCTGAAATCATTGTTAACTGTCTGATTCTAACCATATCTTAACATTCATCCCCAAATTAATTTATTTGGGAAAATAAGAATAATTATGTCCACCAATGATGACCTAAACTCCTCCTCCTCCCTCCCCAAAAGCAGTAATCTACATTGCACTGTCTGATTTATACAGACAAATAATCTGTGAAGTGTAAGTCTAAAGCTTTGAGACATCTGCTGCTCGCTTTTCCCTCTTGGGTTCCTGCTATAAGCATATCCCTTCCTGCTCAACACATTAAACCCCAACCGCAGTTGCTCGGAATACCATAAAAATAAATAAATAAATAAAAAAGCCAAAAAAACCACAGAGAAAGTATTCAGATGCCATGCTAAGTTATTTCTCCCTTCTGTTTACTTTTGCTGGAAGTGCCAGAAGCGGAAAAGACAGAAATAGTTTTGGTAAAAACATGTAAAATTGAGATAGGCCTTAATGTCTGCAACTATTCTTCCTGGTGAAAAAACACAATTAGTATACTACTTGGAGAACATGAAAAATCATTAAGCACGGTGTAATTCTCATTTTGCAAATTCACAGACTGATGGGATCTGAAGAATGCATATAGCTTAAACTGAGCTAGTTAAAATTTTTTAATAAGATGAAACCTGTAAGCCAATGTTAAGAATTACAAAGCTGAATAATTAAAAAGTGCACCTTACTTACCACATTCATAATGTTAACGGCATGACCCTGCTCTCATTAAGAAACTAGAGCAGAACTGCGCTGGGAATACCTGCGGTCATCGTGGACGCCATGGCTGTGACCACAAGTAACCGCGGTGCCGAGAGGTTTGCTCCACTAAAGCCCCTGCTTCCCGCAGCTGGCTTCTAGGCCGGCGCCTGGGCAAGCTGGTAACAGGCGAGGGCTGTGAGCAGCAGTGCCTCGGGGCTGCTCCTTCAGCCAAATCAATGCTTTCACTGAATCCTTCACGGAATTGAATTTAACAGAACAAATGTCTATAAACCTCATGCCTTGGCAGACCAGAGGATTTCCCCGAGACTTTACCAGTGCTCATAAACAGCTCTGGTGCCTCTGAAGGACGGTAGCATTAGTAACACAAGTGATTTCAGATAGATTTTTTTTTTTTCATGGTTTGAAATGTGGAGAAAGAAAAAAAAATCCTCTGGTCCTCCTCAAAGTCTCTTATATGCCTCTGGAGACGAAAACAAAGAAATATGAGAGGAATTTCTTTTAAAAAATGCTTTAATGTGGACCCATTCCATATCATGTTTTCCAGCCAAATTGTGCAGTAACATTTTTTGCACATTTGCTAATATTAAACCTGCATACATCACAAACATAAAGCTTCTAAACTGTTGTAAAGCCCTAAACCTAACTTTCAATTCTTTTTTAACTGAAAGAACTTCTGTAATGACAAATAATTATAAAAAGGATTAGACTGTTGAAAAAGTTACTTGATGTGTATCTGCAACTTAATCACTGGAATCACTGCCCCAGTTAATATTTGTAAGCCATGTTCTAACTTGAAAAACATGCATACCATTCAAGAATTTTAAAAGTACCTGTTCTATATTCAACAGCTAGAATGAGCTCCTGCATATTGAATTTGGCTCCTGCAGCATTTTAAACACACAAACCTGTATTTCTTGCTGTGCACAGGTCAGAAGATGGGTGGTGCTATAAAGATTGGCACAGATGTATCAGTTTCATAGCAGAATTGCATGGGCAGCAATTTCTTAGGTCAAACAGAAGCAAAATAGAAATTTTAAAATTTCAAAGTAATAATTATAGCACGATCAAGTCCCTGGAAGAATTCTCTAACAAACACTCTTAAAAATTCTAATTTAAAGGAGGACTTTGAAGCCCAGTGACTCAATTTGTATAGGAATAAAGCATCCATTCACTGTTTAATCTGGAAGCAAATAGTAAGCAAAAGGCCAATTCTGAATCTTTATAAAGCATTTAAAAGAAAATCTCACCTCTGCAGCTGTGCCATGACAAACCAAGGAGGAAACAAACCTGTTGCACATATTTTTAAGACAAATATGTTTCCATGGATTGTACACAGTCAATATGAGCCTGATTCTGCATCCATGTTTTTGTAATTTTAAAGAATTTCTCTAACAAGAAATCACACGTTATTTTAGTAATGTATGTGGCAATCCTCATCTGTCATTTATAGACAAATCACAAACATGTATGTGTGTGTATGTATATACATACATATAAAAAATAACTTTCTGAACAAAGAAATTCCTTCCTCAATGCTAAGAGTTAACGTGGTTTTTTTGGATGCCATTTGTAGAACAATAAACAGAAAATATGTTCTTCCAACAGCAATGCAAAAAAGGCCACAATCTTGCTCATATAAAAAAAATTATTTACATATATACACACATACATATTTGGGGGGCAAGTTATTTATCTCACAGTTCAACAGAAAAACTGTAAAACCTTTGAGAATTTGCTTTTCCATATCCTGATGACTTCTGTACAAGTAGTATGTAAATAACAGCCAACTAAATGCACTACTATAAGCAGGCTCGCTCACTGCCAGAGAGAAGCACATTCTTAAAACCTGTTTTTCACTGACTTTCGCTGCCTGCTCTTTCTCCCATTGAAATCATTGGCAAAGCTCTTTTTCAGGGGACACAATAAAGCTGGGGTGGTTTTTTCTTCCCCTCATCATATACACAGCTCAAGCAAAATGATTTGCAAAAAAAATTACACAAGTAGCTCATTGTGTCAGGACTTCAACTAAAAATACAACTACAGCAAATTGAAACAAATAATAATTGAAGTTTTGCATATTTTGGGTAAAAGTCATAGTAAATGATCTGTTAAAAGATCGCTCAGGGAACGAACAGAAAAAGTCAATGTGATGGAGCACATTTGCCAAAAGCCTCTCTGGAAACGCAAAGTCAAATTCCATACCAAATACCTCTCTGATCCAATTCCCCACTAACAGGACATCTGTGTGAATTATTTCACCATAACACAAACCACTGGAACAAGAGGAAAACTGAGGCGTTTTGCTTTCAAGTCCTATGATGTAAACACTGCATCAAGGATATTAAAGTGTCAGTAAAGGACCGCCGGTATAAATACCAAGTGACATAAAAGATGTCAGGGAAGATTACAGATTACAGATGCTGCAGCAAAGAGATGCCATGAGCAAAAAAGATTAGAAACAGGAAGAAAAAAAGAAAGCCAGGGACAGGAATAAGTGACATTAAAAATATTCTATGGAAATGAAGCGTCTCAATGTGAACTATTTCAACAAGGCACAACACAAGAAACATGGATAACTTTGGTCCTAGGGGAAGGCACCTCAGCTCTGTTCTTCAAGCTCAAGCCTCGCTGCTCCTGGAAGGGGGAGATCTCAGGCCCTTCCATCTGTCTTTATCCGCTTCTTTCTTTCTCTCCTTCTCGCTGTGCGGTCCTGCACCCTTCTTTAAACCATCTGTGATGCTAAAAAGCTTCTGTGAGACAGTTCAAATGACTAACAGCAAGAAAATACTCAGGTTTGGAGTGGAAGGTTGGGGGGGGCGGGGGGGATGGCGTTATTTGGGTGGTTATTTTCCTGTTGGATTAAGCGGTGGTATCAGGAGTCCAACAAGTACTGCTTCTAGCACAAGCTGAGTGATGCAAGTGTGATGATGGGTGAGATAGCTCCCTTTTAGTGGCAACAAACTATCAGATCTGAAATCTTTGCTTATGCTGAGAATCAGAGCCCAGTTATGAGGACACCAATCAAAGTTTTTCTAACATGGACAAACCACTAGACGATAAAAACTTAAAGGCTTCACTGAGAACTCAGATGGCACTTCCCCTCTTCAAAACAATTTAAGGAAACCTACCCAGGTAGCCTAACTCTCCTGTCACCTGAGCGAGGGCAAAGAAATTTGCCAAAGGTTATGGAGATGCAGTTTCAGAGCTGTTGCAAAATTTTGGAAGATTATGCTCCTGTCTGCATCTCTTAACCCTTCAAAAAAAGACCACATGTAGTAGAAGCATACACTTAGTAAGATCTTGGGTAGGACAGCGTGTCTTGAGTACTCAATACTCAGCTTTGTGCCCACTTAATGCATGAGCAGACACAGCATACTGAGCGATGCAGCATCATGCAGGGACGCAGAAGCTACCTCAAGTAGTGAAAACATGCAGCTACACCACCAGTGATGCCCTCTCAGAGCAAACCAGACCTGCTCAAAGCCACCATTACCTATGTCCTGGCCCAGCACCAGGCCAGTAATACTGCGTTGCACTGTGTGAACACACCAGATTACTTGGAATCAGCTTAGGTATTTTTAACCATGCTGTGCGGTACAAATATGCCCTTAAGTCCTACTGTGCTACAAGGCTATCTCTGGGTGGACAGATGGAGCTGATTTATTCATTAGCCGAGGTCACAGTCTGTCCCTTTTTGTCTAAAGAACATTACGAACAGTGTGGAAACACAGGAATAGGGAGGGGTTTAAAAAGATAAAAACCTTGCTTGGTTCTTCAGGGCTCCAGAAGACGTAACGAAAATCCCAGCAGTGGGAAGCGTGTATCAACTACAGATGCCTAGAGCAAGATAGCTCTCGCTAATTGTAGTTCTTACAAGGAAGTATAACCAGTGCCAGGGAGAGGCACAGCATCATGAGCGACTACGTGACTGCCATAGGGACCAAATATAAACACCTGTCCAGTCTAAATGTATGATTTATGCAAACACATGTACGCTATGAAATATGGTGGCTAAGGCAGGATGCTGCTCGGTGTGGGAATAAGGAGCTGACGTTTGCTCGCAGAGGCAACAGTTCGCTTGAGTGCCCATGTCCACTGTATTTACACAAATTTCCAATGTCCACAAATTTCTCTGAAATTTGGCTGGACAGAAGCCAGGCGGAGTCAAGCAGCTGAGCATGTTGTAGACATAAGTTACTTTTTCAATATATACAGATCAAGAAAGGAGGCCCACTGCATTTGGAGAAGACAGGAACTACCATCAGACTAAAGAAAAGCCCAAAACCTTATTATATACATGGTTATATACACCTTATTATATAGCCTGGTAAACTGCTCAGGCTCTTACAGAGAGATGGAGGCAGTGCAGACAGCTGGCAGCTCAGGGCTTGTGATTTCCCCTCCTAACATCTATGATATGATCAATATTTAAATAAGTGAAATTACTAATTTAATGGTGGAGGCCAATGAAGGTGAATTGTAAGAGGTCTGGCTCTTCAAATTAGAGTGAATGCTCATTTTAATGTGGATTTTACTATGCTGTGTACTTATTTTGGAAAAGTTCAAAACTTTTCAGGATTCAGGATAGGTAAGTGAACCTAATATATGTTTCAATACAGTACCTTCGCATGCGTTGCACATAAATATTATCAGAGAAATCAATGTTTGATTACTCTCACTATCAAGACTTTGAATTCAGTTAAAGCATTAAAAGTAAAAATGGCTATGGAGCTTTTGAAAATTTCCGATTAAATGCATTTATTACAGCCACCAGCACAGAATACCCTACTGATGTTTATAAACAGGAAAACCTTAACATGTAGACAACTAACATCTCAACAGAAACTACATAACAGCCTTGTCTGTTAAAATTGATCACTGTATAGAAGCGTTCTCATTCTTGAGTTTGAAAGGTCCCCATCATTTAACCATAAGCACTCGTTTATGTTGAAAATAGCTGATGTAGCTATGTCTTCACTCCAAAAGTAACCGAAGCTGTTAAAAAAAACCCCACCAACCAACCACCCACCCAACCACACTCTTGTCTCCCCAAACAAGATCTGTATGCCTTTCAAACTAAATATTCAAACATGAAGTTTCATGCTCAGATGAGCTCGATCATAAAGTTCCAAAATACCTAAAGGGATAGAAGATTTCACCAGTTTGTCACATCAGAACATTCTTTTAATTGTGCCAAAAGAGATTGGTTTCTCCCCCCCTTCCCCCCCTTTTTTTTAATTATTATTTTTAACTGAAAAAGCATAAATTGCATACTTCAGAAAGCTGCCCAGGAGACAAAACCAAACAAAGTAAGTGACCGTTCTCATTTTTAAGATATCCATCCAGCAACAGAAGGTATTGTGGACTCCTTGTAGCTGAAAGCTATATGGCTGCTTACGGAGATTTAAAAATAGAGAGGGAGAGACTTTCCTTTTCAGGATGAAGTCCTGTCCTTACAATAAGACATGCGAACAACATCCTCATGTGGAAAGGGTACAAACTGATGAAGAAAAAACTAGATTCAGATCTGTTTCACTTTTAAGAAATTAGTGTATATTCAGACCATCAAAATATATCTGTATCAACGAGGCAGTGCTTTAATTAAATCTTCCCACAGTCTCGGTTACATAGTCATGCAAAGGTGCACGTAGATACTGCCAGCATTTAACTGGCATGGATAAACTGATAGATGTAATCAACTTAGCAGCAGCCTAAGGTGGTACTATCCTTCAGCTAAGCATAACAAATTCCTGCCCATCTAATTACAAAGTTTAAATAGCGTTTTTTAGATGTAACACATTTTGTGTCCCACAATAACAGCCTGCTCACAGTCAGCCCCTGCAGCGTAGATGACAGGCAGGAAATGGTGAAGCCACGGTGAGATGTTCAGAGTCAGTTCTGTTCCTATACAGTGAGTAAACGCGCGGTCACTAGACTCTTCCCAGGGCTGGTAACTTAATAAGTTACAGAAACTGGACTTAAGTTTGCACTAAAATTTTTTTCACCAAAAGTGGTATTTCTCAGGGGAAGTTTTAGACAAATATTAAAATATCTTGGGCCATTTAGTTTCCTGCATACATACTCTGTGCTTTAATCAGTCAAAAGCTTGAATTCCCACCTATGACTGTTTTTTCCCTATACACAGACAGAAAAGGGGAAGAAAGCCTCACATTTTAAGCAATTAGCATAATCTGATTTTTCAGTGAGATCATCCTTCCTCATTATCCCAAAACACTGCAAATTACTCTCCGATATGACTAACCTACTTCTGCAAAGCACAGATAGTCCTGGGGCTATCATGGAACAGAACAAAACAAAATTGCTGCTTGCAAATAACAAAATCAAATCAACATTTCTAATCCAGATGGATACATCTGGTCTAGGAAGTGAGCAAGACAACAAGGAATTTGAATTGGTCTCATCCCTGGAGTTTGGGTTTTGACCCTTGACTGATCACTGTGTTTTAAACAAAGCAGAATTCATTAGTCAGTACCCCCAGCTGTACAAGAGACCCAGCTGGATACCCTGTCCATAAATTAACTACTTCTCAGAGTAAACTGGAATCAAGATGGTCTTCCAGAAGGAATAAATCAAAGAGGCTAGCATTTTATATTGATGAACAACGGCTCAGAGTTTTGGAGCCATTCAGTATCTACCCCTTTCCAGTTCTCGACAGCCAAGTTGCATCTTAAGGGAGGTGAAGGAAGGGTATGTATAAAGCAGACGTATACTCTGGATTGCCCTCCCTCCTTCACCTATGTCAGACACGCACAAAGGAATAAACACTTTCTGCAGTGTCCAGTTCTGTTCTGCTGGAAGCATCCACCTCTAGCTATAGGAAACTCCTTTCACAGTTAAACTTCAGGAGACAGGTGACATTAACAACGAGTTCAAAACAAAAAAGTGGGACAAAAATACAAAATAGTTATGTCATGACAGTCTTAGACAATAGATTCGAGAAGCTAATGGTTAACACAAATGCCACCAGTAATTGTGCAGACATTATAATCATTATGAACCTCTTGTTTTACAAATTGTGGCTAACATAAATCATTCCGCAAAAGTTCATGAAGTCTGCAATGGCCACAGAAAGTTACAATGGGATCATGGCTACTGTAAATGAAGCAGAAACAGTTGAAATGGTTGAACAGATGATCCTAAATTCATACTAATTATAAAGCCTATAGAAAACATATCAGAATGGACTGAAGCTGGCTACTAAGGAATTTCTGGTTTACATATAATTTAAAATAGCAACAGGCAGAGTAAAAGAGCACAAAGGTAAACACTAAATTTCACAGCTCTTACGAAAACTATATTGCAGCCAATTTTATAAGAGATGAGAAATATTTATTCCTCAACCGAGCAGTTCAAGCACGAAAAGAGCTTTGCAGCCTGGCCTTCCTCAACATGATTTACATCTTCAACGTCTTTGGGTACAGGCTCTGAAGAAATGCTTTGAAATGCACACTCAATTCCCTTTTTTGATCAGTATTGTTCATTGGTTATCCTCAATAAAAGGAGGCCAGAGCTGCTTTCCACAACTACCACCTTTTGGGGTGGTAGGTTTCATGTTGCAGAAGATCAGCTTAGGGATGCATTTGTACAAAACAGAATTGCCATGTGCTGAGCTGACGACATGCAAAGTTACAATGGCTACGAGTAAGAAAGCATAGTCATCTGCAGAGCGGCACTTTCAGGCTGAATACCATTAACAAGCTCTACTGCAAGAAGAATGGAGCTTATAAGAGTTATACATTATTAAGTTTGATTTTTTCCTCTCTGAGAAAGAAGAATCATTACAATTCCAGACCAAAACCAAAAGATGACAGATCATACATTAAACCTGTTAGAACAAAACAACAATATCCTAATATGAAATATGGAAGGGTACTCAATTCTTCTAGTACCTTATTCCATAAAAATAACTGTCTTCACATTTAATGAAATCATACCAGCTGCTTCCTCCTTATCCTACCCATCATCATCCTGTTGCAGTTCCAGCCTGGACCACGTGCAACCTTCTTTTTGGTTAAAAGAAGCAGCTATGCAAAATACCAGTTGCACTTCTGCATCGCTCTGAACAGTGTAGTGTATTAGGCGAATAAGCATCCTTAAGTCTGCAGTTTTTACAAACAGTAGTAAAGATCATGAACGTTACACATCCAATGCTACTGCACTCTCCAGTTGCAAGAGACAGCGATCATAGAACCATTATTTTAAAGACTAAGTTATTACAAATTCTGTTGGAATTCAACTGAGTCACAGTCATAAACTTACTATTTTTAGTATGCTAGATATAAAATCATCTATGGAAAAGCCAAAAGAATTTATAATACAATTAAGTGTTAAAAAGAAGTCATGAATAACAGTGAAGGCAAAAATTTGGTGTTTGTTTCTATGCCAAGGGGTAGTATGTATTTCTGGGATAAGCTTCAGACATTTAGAGGGTATATAACAACGGAGGCTTTTTTTTTTTTTTTTAAAGCTCATGCATACTATATACAGACAAGGCAACAGAATTCATTATGGCTGTAAACCAACTACTTTTTTAATTTGACGCTACAGATAACTCTGTCGACAAACTAAAGTACTTTAATAATAATGGCTGCAAGCCCGCTCTTTACTTAGTATATTTCTCCTTTGAAAGTCCTTACTATCTCTTCAGCAAGCATTGGTCCTCAAAGTATTACGGAAGTCCATTCAAGTGGAAAAACAGAAGAACACTCTAAATGCTCAAAGTTTTACTGATATTTACAAAGATCAGACATCTGAATATGATTCTGTTATCAGCCAACATGCCTCGTGACCTGTAAGCATTCAACATGGCAAGAGATCTAAATGCTCCCAATGCTAGAAAGGACAACTTTGAAAAGTTTAACACAAAATCTTTGAGCAAACTATTTTTTTGAGTGAAATAATTTTCCTCTCTGGTCAAAGATGAACTCACTAGGAAAAACCAAAAATACTTAGTATGTTATCATCTTAACATTTTATTCAATGTGAAAAAGTTTAATGGACTATGGTTCTTAACTAACTCTTTCAGATAAAATTTAATAGAATATGGTATTGTAATTAAATCATGAGTTGTTACTTAGAACACTGGAAGCTAAAGATGACCTATGAGGGGAAAACAAAGGGTAACTCATTTTTATGACTCACAAAAGTAGACCAGACTCAGTGATTACCACGATGAAGTCTACTCTTGCTTCTTTATATCAAGGTTCATTTTCTGCACTTCCTAGCAGTTTCCTTGGAAGATCAGGAATCAAATTCTGGTGGTCAGTGCACCCACTAAACATATAACCGATTAAGTCACTTTTGAAAATCTGGTGAATATTCACGTCCAGAGTCTTTCTAATATATGCCAACTTAAACACTGAGCTGCTTCTATTTCAGAATAGCAATGACATATTAGCAAGAGATGTTGAACTGGCACAATGATATTTACAATTCCCACCTTTTGCTAGAGAGGAAGGAAAAGGATGAAAACAGGACATCCATCAGATTAACAGGAAAAGTAGGAAAAAAGCCTGACTAAAAGTACCCAACTTTGCAATGAATATATTCCATTCAGTAACCAGCTGGGAGACATACTTTAATCAGGTTTCCAGCCAAGACTCCAGATATCTATGTCTAATCATTTCTGCATTTGTTGTTTATATTTAATATAGAATCATAGAATATCTTGAGTTGGAAGGGACCCATAAGGATCATCGAGTCCAACTCCTCGCTTCTTGCGTGACCACCTAAAAAAACCCCATATGACTAAAAGCATCATCCAGATGCTCCTTGAACTCTGACAGGCTTGGTGCCGTGACCACTTCCCTGAGGAGCCTGTTCCAGTGACCGACCACCCTCTCAGTGAAGAGCCTTTTTCTAATGTCTAATCTGAACTTCCCCTGATGCAGCTTCACTCCATTTCCTTATGTCCTATCACTGGTCACCAGAGAGAGGAGATCAGCACCTCCCCTCTCCGCTGCCCCCCTTGAGGAAGTTGTAGACTGCGATGAGGTCACCCCTCAGCTTTCTCTTCTCCAAGCTGAACAAGCCAAGTGACCTCAGCTGCTCCTCGTAAGTCTTGCCCTCGAGGCCTTTCACCATCTTGGTCGCCCTCCTCTGGACACACTCTCATAGTTTGATGTCCTTCTTGTATTGAGGCACCCAAAACTGCACACAGTGCTCGAGGTGGGGCTGCACCAGTATGGTATAGAGTGGGACAATCACCTCCCTTGACCGGCTAGCAATGCTGTGCTTGATGCACCCCAGGACACGGTTGGCCCTTTTGGCTGCCAGGGCACACTGTTGACTCATATTCAACTTGCCACCCACCCAAACCCCCAGATCTCTTTCCGCGGGGCGGCTCTCCAGCTTCTCGTCCCCCAATTTGTACGTATAACCAGGATTACCCCATCCCAGGTGGAGAATCCGGCACTTGCTCTTGTTAAATTTCATACAGTTTGGTGGTTGCCCAGCTCACTAGCCTATCCAGATATCTCTGTAAGGCCTCTCTACCCTCGAGGAAGTCCACAGCTCCTCCTAGTTTAGTATTGTTGGCAAACTTAATGTACATTTGATTCCTGTGTCCAGATCATTTATAAAAACATTAAAGAGCATTGGCCCTAAAATTGAGCCCTGGGGAACCCCACTGGTGACTGGCCGCCAGCCTGATGTCACCCCATTTACTATAACTCTTTGAGCCTGACCCATCAGCCAATTGCTCACCCAAAACATGACGGACTTGTCTAGCTGTGCACTGGACAGTTTATCCAGAAGGATACTGTGAGAGACAGTATCAAAAGCTTTGCTAAAACCCAAAACCAGCACATCCACTGGCTTCCCTTGGTCAACTAGATGGGTGACCTTGTCGTAAAAGGCAATTAAGTTGGTTAAGCAGGAATTTCCCCTCATGAACCCATGCTGGCTCTGGCCAGTAACTGCATTGTCTCTCAAATGTTTTTCAGTAACTCCCAGAATAACCTTCTCCATAATTTTACCAGACACTGAAGTGAGACTGACAGGCCTGTAATTACCAGGGTCTTCCTTCTTACCCTGCTTGAAAATTGGGACAACATTGGCCAGCTTCCAGTCAACTGGGACCTCTCCAGACTCCCAAGATCATTGAAAAATAATGGAGAGAGGTCCCATGATGACATTGGCCAGCTCTTTCAGCACCCTGGGATGAATCCCATTGGGCCCCATAGATTTATGCACATCCAGCTGGAGCAGCAAGTCTCAAACAAGTTCAGGGTCAGCTGGGAGTTTATCATCCCCCAGTCACAGTCTTCCAACACAGGGCTCCGGGGGTCCCAGGGCCCATCATCGGTGTTAAAGACAGAGGCAAAGGCGGCATTAAATGTTTCTGCTTTGTCTACATCCCTATTTGTGAGGTGACTGACCTCATGAATGTAATCTCTGGTCGTCCTTTTGCTGTTGATTTATTTAAAAAAAAGCCCTTTTTGTTGTCCTTCACAGTGCTGGCCAGCTTGAACTCTAATCAAGCTTCGGCTGCACTGATTTTCTCCCTACAGTGTCGAACAGCATCCCTGTAGTCCTCCCGTGTCGCCTGTCCTTGCTTCCAACGTCCATACACTTTCCTTTTCTGCCTAAGTTCTGGAAGAAGATCCCTGCTCAGCCAAGCCGGCCTTCTGCCCTGCTTGCTTGACTTCTGACACTTTGGAATTGCCTGCTCCTGTGCTCTTGAAAGATGGCTCTTAAAAAGTGACCAGCATTCATGGACCTCAATACCTTCAAAAGCAGATTCCCAGGGGACCTTACTAACTCCTACTAACTAACTTACTAGCTCCTTCAGCAGCCCAAAGTCTGCTCTCCCCATATCCACGGTCAAAGTTTTCCTGGCAGTTTTTCTCCTATCACCAACAATTTGAAACTCAACTACTTCGTGGTCACTGTGACCAAGCCAGCCACCAATCACCATTTCACCCACAAACTACAAATCTAGGAGGGCACCTTTCCTAGTTGGTTCCCTCAGTACCTGCGCCAAGAAGTTATCTCCAACGTGCTTCAGAAATTTCCTGGACCTGTTTGTGTCTGCTATACGATATTCCCAGTTGATGTCTGGGAAGTTAAAATCACCCATAAGGCCAAGGGCAGTTGAACTAGAGATATCCCTTAATTCCTTGTAGAATAATTCATCGGTGTCGTCGTCCTGGCTGGGTGGTCAATAGTAGACCCCCACAACAACATCCACTAATATATATATATGAACTAATATATATATTAAAAAAAGTAACTTTTTACTTATACATGTAAATTATGCCATAACACCTCATTCAGAACTGCCAAGCACCGACATCTTCATTGTAACCGTTTCCCTCATTACACAGATAGAAATACAAGGGTCTTTCCAGTGCATCTAAGAGATTAAAAAAATGTTAAAAGAAGGAAAAGTTAAGAATCCTCCATACAAGCTCCCTTAAACCAATAAGATGTTTGAATTAACATCCACAGGATGTTTTCTAGGACAATACAGATGGACTAGGTGAAAAAGAAATTCAGGGTGTTATAGATTTGTCTTTGGGATGATTATTATTTTAGGGTCTTGAAAACCTATTTATGAACTAAGGTTCCATTTCAGTCAGTGCCATACAAATGCAAAACAAACACCATTTCTGCCCCAAAGAATTCTGGCTACTAATTGTAGGTAGAATCTTCACAGAGCAAAAGTCAAGCACCTCCAGTGGGCCATCCTTGGAAATTAGCTGCTTGTTTCATACAAGATTGTTTTGCACTGAAGCAATAGTTATGGGATGCTATGCAACAAAAGGAAAGATTCAATACACATCCTAAAGAAAATCTTTTCTTAATCAGACCACAGGGAATGCAGTTAGAGCAAGGGACTGCTGGGAGTAGAAATAGTGTCTGAGAATCATTTTCTGTGGACTGACAAATTTTACATACCTGCTCAGCCAGGATTTTCTTTTTCCCAATTTTATATCATTTTAACTTTATGCTTACTTCTTATGTTTCCCTAGTGCAGTTTGACATGATGCGTGCTTGTAACCTCATTGCCACTGTTGCTCTGACTGCTGGCCAGCTCATCTTCGTCCTGGGCCTGATGGAGCTACCTATCATTTCTCAGGATACCCAGTGGTGGGAGGAAGCCATAGCTGCCGTGTTCCAACTTGCCAGTAAGTCCACTTCTTTTTACTGATGGAAAAATACTTAGTCTCTATTAAATCCAGGTGGAAAAGAGTTTCTTACTTTATAAATCTTTCAAGTGACAAAGAAGAGCAAAAAGGCCTAAATCTAAAAGTAAGCTCATTGCCTCTTAAAAGCTCTCCTCATGAGATTCTACAGTATATGAATAGAAGCTTTTATCTTGGATATATCAGAATGAGTCTTCTGCCAACCAAGAAAAACAAGCCTTTATTATTTCCTATGAAACCAGGAAGGCAAACATGAAAGAAATAAACTAGATGCAATGTAACCCCACAATTTAGCAGTACAAAATATACCAAAGGAACTGTTTGAAAGCAGAGCAGAACAGCTGAGCAAATTTTTGAAGTCTTGCTGAAACTGATTATTTGCTTTTAGCTAACTGAATTTTACTCAATGACCATCAGCTGGATTTTGATAGACAGATACGTCTGCAATCTAGCAAAGAAAGCTGAAGTCAATTCATAACATTGACTGCTATAAATAAAATTCCCACAGTAATGCTCATGGACACAGACTGTATACAGAAACGAATGAGGAAAGGAGGAAATGGTTTTATCACAATTTCCATATTGACAGCAGTGGCAACAAACTGTAAACATTTTGTAATAATACCTTTCTTTACTACATAAAATAAGGCACTCAGTGCTCATTACACCAAGAGTCCAATCCTATAAAATATCCATGCATGAAACTCATTAATGGAGTATAACATTCAGGCTGCTTACAAGATCAGATTAAAAATATATCATTATTATTAATGTAAACAGCAGGTTATAATAAAGTAACACCATTTTATTTTAAATTTTAATTTCAACTTTAAAAACTCAGAATATTTAGAATGGTATAAACCTACTGAGACCTCAGGTTTACACTGCTGCAAGATCAGAATCTCGCCTAGGTCACTTAAATACAGTCCTCATAGCAATAAACACCCATTAAGGATGATGAACCTGAAATCCAAACAAGAGGAGGAGACTGCAGAGGTTCTGTAACTCTCAAAGCATCTGATCCAGCTTCCAGGTGCAGCGAGACCGTCAAGCATCAGTCAGTGCTACCAAGAGACAGATATATAGCCTTGCCATAACAAGACCTTCCTACAGCCTCTTCACGTACACCATGGTCTTTATAACTCTGGATACTTTCTGGATAGTTCTCCCCGATCATCGGTGTGATGCCTGCTTTACTCTCACTCCCTCCCATCCTCTCCAAAACTCGACATGTCTGTTTTTCCCAGAGAGGAAATGCATTCTGGCCCTGTTTAGACGTGTTGTTTCATTGACAAACAGCACAGTGGACAGCCGTGTGCCTTTCTTCTATCAAGGCTGCTAATTTTAGACTAGGGGGTTTTTTTTCTTTTTTTTTTTTTTTTCCTGTGCTGGAGTCTGTTTTAAACACAGTCAGAGAGAGACTGAAGGGCGCCAGGATATCCCGACACAGGAGAAGGAAATGCCTGCTATTACCTGTTATGCAAGCTGAACCTTGAAATCCCCAGTGCTGGGAGGGGAGAGGGGAGGAAAGCCAGAGTCAGAATGATTAACAAAACACTAATGAGAATGGCTGAAGAAGCTGTTGAATCGAGGAGTTCGTCTGCCTGCCTGTGTTCAAAAGGTGTGAAGAGATGGATCTGGCAGCTCGTGACAGTTAAAGACAGACATTGCGCTCTATGAATCAAAGGTCTCCCATCTGCAGAAATAATGCAATGACTTTGGTGGCTATCCCTGCCCCCCTTCCCCATCCTCCTTTGCAGTTATGCCACGGTCTCCTTCACAATCATCAGATGGTTTTCTGCCTTGCAGTCAGTAACATGATATTCATTTTACATCTTCATTATCCTAATGAAAGTTTTTTGTTTAAACAAATTCCTTCCTGATATCCAGAACAACCAGCTGAAGTCTTCTGGAATGTATACTTTTGAAAAAAGAGGATTCATCGTATGTGCCATTATCCCAATATAAAATAGACTTCTTGGAGACCTCCATAGTTTTCCAGGCCAGTGGTACATCAACTGCTGACTACGTGGGTAATCAAGGGTCTGCACTCACAGGACAGGCGGTTTAGAGTCCAGCTTATGCTGACAAAAGAGGTTGTTTCCTCTTTCACAGAACCCAGCGTGTGCTCTGTAATATTGAGCCACTCAAACTGGCCACAAAAATCAGCCCCATCCACCAAATTCCCTGGATTGGGCCCAGATGACAGCATTTTACAGCTGAAACGTCTTTGATATCAGACAAAACACATGTGCAAACTGTGAGCAAGTCCAGCATTTCTGTTGCTCTGATGAAGGATTGCTGCTACATCTAGAGGCCAAGATTTCTTTATTGAAGGGGAGGAGAGTGGCTGCCCCTTATCCTGTAAGCCACAGGTAATACTCAGCCTCTGAGCCTCCACTCCAAGATGGTAACCTCTCATCTATTTTCAAAGTAAAATAGCAATATTAGGCAGAAATGTCAGAACAGCGGATACGAAGCTTGTATTTAAAAGCACTTTGTCCATGCAAAACAGCCCGAGAGAAATCACTGTGAAGCTCTCCCCTACTTCATTTTAAGGGTTAAAGCCAATGTACTTCAGGCCAGACAGATCATTTGTGTGAGAAGAGCAAACAATATTTAAGAATATACACACTTAGATCTTATTAAATAACTCGAGTACTGGCTGGGTGATTTCTGTTTATTACACTTTCAAATACGTTACTGAAAACACAAGCACTCACCTCCCTTTTTTTCCATTTCAAAATCCAAATCATCTGGAGAATTGTTCTGCAATTGCTCATCCTGTCAGTAATTTCAGAAAAAATTCTCTTGAATCATGTCCCCTCTAATTCCAACTTCTGTTTGATCTCTAACTTCCATCCTGGAATATGCCAAGAAGTGCTGAAGAGAACTGCAATGGTCACTGGTAGAATGAAATCTAATATTATGGAGGAAGGCTTGAGTATATGGCTCAGAATCATAAGTCAACCTACAATTTACTTATTTTTAGTCAGAGTTTACCCACTGAAACATTACGTGTGGGTTTCATTAGAGTTTCCCAAGGTCTGAACAAAAGTCCTTTTTGTTTTAGAAAACTAAGTGTACTAAGTATTATCTTCCAAACCCTATCACAAGTTCAAATCTACCATCTCTGATCCCACTAGAGCTTGCAATCACTCCAGGCTCCACTGCTTTTTCACTGCTGCCACCTGCACAAGCATTTGACAGTCATTCAAAAAGGATGGACCTCTGACAGAAAATAAAGCCCCAGGAAGCAAAGAGGAAGGAAAGAAGAGAGGAAACAGCATTGCTCCTGGGACAGCAATGGGATTCACACAGCTCCAAAGCTCCGCAACCTCACATCTCCCAGTTAACAGGAAAGCGAGCTGTTTGCTTTGGAAAAGGCATGTGGTGAAAATGGAACCAGCGTCGTATGTGGAATTTTGTGTCAATGCTCAGAAGTTTCCCTCTAGAGAGTTTTGGGTTTTCTGGTTTTTTTTCCAAGGAACTGTTACAAACTCAGTGTGGTGAATATAGGATGGATAACAGAGCTGACAGAAGAGCAGTTGGAAAGGGAAATCCATACTAACAGGATAGGGAATAAAGGGCACTGCAGAGAATACTGAACTACTACAAGCAGTAACCTGCCAGACTGGATCAGACCTTAAGGGACTCTAGCTAAGTCTCCAATCTTGTACAATGGTGATTATCACAGACTTTAGAGTTAAATGTTAGAACCATAATGGGGAAAATCCAGGATAAAATATCCCTTACATTAGATCTCATCCTAGTTTCTGAAAGTGCAAGATTGGAATAAACCTGAATCATGATGATTAATATTCTTGCCAACCCATTTTCAGCATTAAATTACTTTAATACATAATATCCTGAAGATTAAAAAGTTTTGTGTTCCTACTGAGCTTGTCATTTACAGCCAAATAAGTTACAATCTCACCTCTCTCTCGAATTTCAAGCATTGCATTCCAGCTTTTCCTACCGTGTTTTTCTGCTGACGGTGTATTTCACTCCAGACCCCTAACGCATCACAGGAAATCTGAGTTCAAGCATACTCTCATCTCTGTGCTATTAAACCTAAATCAAACAATTGTTAGACCATTTACCTTCTCTCCTCTTTCTGGGTACTACAACTTTAGATTGGTTGATATCCAGAAAATCTTAATGCAGAACAGACCAGCAAAGCAGCCATTGGAGAATACAGCTGAAGATATTCATGATAGCAATGTGATCCTGATTTCTGTATTACTTCCTTCCACCTTTTTCCTTCACAACACCCTCAAGCCAGATCTGTTCTAAGATGAAATCTATGGAGCTGTAAACCTAATACTTCCTGAAATGGAAGCAAATAAATGAGACACTGTAAATAACCTAAAAATCATAACAAAAAGAGAGAACTTGACTGCTTGATTTGTGCTAAATGTTTTCATTATTTCTCCTCAGTGCCAAACTTGCACACTCTTTATGTGGACTGCAAACCTCACAATAAAATGATCTTGTTTTCACACGTTTGCAAAATGAACCGCATTTGCAAAGATCTTAAAATATGGAAGCCTACCCCACTTATTTTGACTGAAATGGTTCATGTAAGCAGCTGAACCAGCAAACTGAGAAGGGCAGTAGCTCACAAGAAGTGTGTTGAACTCTTCAACTGGTATAACTGCAGCAGGGAGAAGATCTGCGTATATTCTTGTTGTCTAAATACTGATATGAGCAGCAGGCGATTTGTTGTAGCATCTCAATGTCAAGGGCATGTATTCTGATTAGAAATACAGTAACAAATATATTCCCAGATAAATATCATTTGGCTATGCAAGTATAAGGAACATGTTTTATTACAGACACAGCATTAGAAATAATGCAGTAATGCAGAAAGAAGCGTGTGAAATGAAGAGTTCTTCAACTCAAATATTCACTTTATTGCTTATGAACATGCATATTATATATACATGAAGATGTCTCCTAAAAAAGTTTCAAACTGAGTTGCCTAGCTAGATCCACAGTTATGCAACTCTTACCCTTTGATGCATCAGGAGATGGACAGAGCATTTGAAAAATGGAAGCAGAAGATGACCACTGAAACTTCCAGGAGGATCACTTGTCAGTAACTGCTTCTCTCTGCACAAGTTGTTTTTGCTCAGGCTGACAAGAGCTCTTACCTGTGTCTAATATGAAGTTTACTGCAATCAAAAGCAGAGCTTTCATTGACTCCAGCTGCCTCTGAATCCAAGGTGCCAAGAAATGTTTGCCGCTGACTTTCAGTGTGAAAGTCTGCACATTTATCCTTATTTAAACAGCTGCCCAACAGGAATTATGTCTAATTCACAGGGAATGCTTTTCAACCTTCAGTTCAAGGACTGGCATAATTTCTAAGGAAACCTCCAAAAGGTAACCAAGAAAAGCAAGTTCACTGTTAGTAGACCTAAACATGTTAAACAGTGCTCTGCACCTCCCTTTGAAGACTTCCAACCAACATAAAGTAGAATTAATTGCCTTACACTGACTAAATCTCCCAGCCTTATCAGGTTAAAGACAAAGAGGGACTGACAAACTCAAAGAACACCACAAGTAGTGGTGTTCACCATTGTAAGTCAGTGGTGAAAAGTGAAGGACAAGAGGGTCTTATTGCCCCTGAGAAGCTTTGCTACTCATAACTTGTTTCATTCTAAGAGATGTTACGTTCTACCAAAATCCTTGGAAGGAAATTTTTATTGTACTCAACAATGTACAACTGAAAACTCAAAGGCCACTAAAGTCTCTGTGGCATTGTAAACCAAAGCAAGCATACTTCTTCTACAGCTTTCAGCCTGGTAGTACAACAAAGAGCACACAACCGTTACAGAAGCTCCACATTTGCCTTGCACTGTAACAACTCTCTTGTGCCAAGCTGACACAGGAGAAGGTGTTAATTGATTAATCATTTACATAAGTCCTGTAGCAATCACAGTTTGGGAATCTATCTCACTTTGATAAATACAGTTGAGCTCCTACAAGCAGCTTATTCAGGCTTGTGACTCATCGCAGCTAAATCATTCCCTGTAAACATCTACAGGGTATGTAGAGATGCGGGGTGAAAAATTTCCCCTCCCTGTTTGCAGTTTTGCTGCACAAGCATGGGCTGTGAATTCTGAACAGTCTGGCTGCTCTATTTTCCTTCTTCTCCCTCTTCCTGGCAGCAAAAGTCATCCTATAGGACAAGCTGTAAAGAGGAGGATTATAACTCCCAATATAGACTTTCTACCAACCCAGAAAAAACATAATATAGATTTCTTCAACTGTACAATCAATGTACTAATAAAAAGGAGGAATGCGAATCAATGGGTGTCTGGAAAAAAAAAAACCAAAAACAAACTATCACAGAAGTAAAAGAGTGACTATGAGAGTTCTTTTAAAATGCTAAAAATCTGTAGCTGGCTTGCAGCCAGCTACAGTCAAACAGGAAATTCAGTATACAGATCTGAAATGTAAGTTCAAAAAGTAACATTCTCCCAACCCACCCTCACTCACACAGTCAATACTGTCCCAACCAAAAGTCTTCCTAGTGAATTCGTTATCTGTTTCCTTCCCCAGCGGAAAAGCCCCCCCATCCAGGCTTGTTTTGCTACGGATGGGAAACAACTAGAGATAAACAGCGTCTCTATGGGAAAATAAAGTACTTTAAGTAATCTCATCAGGATTTTTAGTGAAGATGTGGCCTCTGTGCAGACTTTAGACAATACACAATAAAATGATCTGAAATTGACGTACATAATGAAATTAATTCAGGGAAATTCAGCCATGCATCTAAAAGTCTTGTCATCGCTACAAAACAGAAATGAAACTAAACCAGATGAAAATGTTTAATATTTTCATAACTAAATTTAAAGCAGTATTTCCCATCTGCAGCCCTCCTCAAACTGTATTGTAAATTAAGAGATCAAGAAGACTGATGGCAAGTAGAGCAATTTTCTGGTTATTCTTAGCAGAGTTACCTTTGGGAAATGGTCTGGAGGCCAACTGTCTCCCTCCAGGTATTTTATTGGAATACTGAAACGAAGTTGTTGCTTAATGTTACAAGTATCTATCTAAAAAGTGAAAAGTCACCACAGTCAGTTTTAGTCACGCAGACAGAAGCTATTCTTAATACAAGGTTAATTTTTATAGATGTACTTCTAACTGTTCCGAATACAGAGCCAAATTCTGCATTGGTATATTTACATTAACAACTGAGTTATACCCATATTACACAACCATCAGTAGAAGTAGAATTCCAGCACCGTTTTTCCTACACTAAATTCTCACAAGTGATACACTAATTGAATATTTAACAATATTCAAAGGCAACAAATTAAGATGTTGTCAAAGATTTCCTAATGCTAATAACACTCACAGTAAGCAAAACAGGAGATACCAATATCATGAAAATACTCTGCTTTAGCTATGTTAGTAAAAATAAAACATTAGTCAAACTTCAGTTTCATTCGCTCTCCTTTCCGAAACTGAGTATTATTGCATCAGTACACTAGGGTTTGCAACCAAATGGTACACACATAATTATTCATAAAGTTTCATCCAAACTAGGAAGACACCACTCCTCAGATACATCCATATAACAGAGGAATTAAAAAAAAAAAAAAAAAAAAAAAAAAAATCTACTTTCCCTAAGAAAGAGGAACCACTGAAGGAGAAGGGCCAGGCTGGCACAAATAAGTGAATTAGATGTGTTTGCCCAGTCATTTAGAGAACAGCTGCTAAATGTTCCATCTCAATTCTTGGCTGGTGTACACCACCACCACTCTAAGGGCAAGGAAAACATAAGTAGCACATTGGAATGCTTCGCTTCAAAAAGTCTAATTTTGATTAAGTTATTACAGACAAAATCTCTCCAAGCAAACTTTGGGGGTTTTCACACAACATCGTTACAAAAGCAGCATTCACTGAAATTTAAATATCATCCTATGCAAACTCAGTCTTTTTGGATCAATACAGTTTCTTCACCCTTTGCTCTTGATTTCCTACATTTATAAATCCAGTATCAGGTCATGCTAATATGAAATAAGAATGCCTGAAAATAATGTTCACAGCGACATTTTTACCCTGGAGCTCACTTACGCTGGTATAACTGTAAAACTAATTGTGGAAACTCTACAGTAACATGCTTCCAACTCTCCCACCTCTGTCATGTTTTTCTCTCTTCTCAAATGTCAGTTCCTGTCTAGGCTGCAGCAAAGTATTCTAAACAGACCTACATTTTTCACTCAAAAGCTCCAGTGACTCACTCCTGCTATCTGCCAAGTCGGGGAGCTCTCAGACCCATTATCTCCCAGTTCCCCCCCGCCCCCGCTCAGACACTGGCACAGAACTGCAAAAGGAGAGAAAGCCTCTTGCATGACTGGCTGCTCATCTGATCAGGGTTCAGGCAAAGGGCCTGCGAAGGGAAATAGTCTTGCTAGCATAAATAGTTTTATTTTGGGACCTGTAAGGAAGCCTTAGTGCTTTTTCCTGGTGGATAATTTCTCCATTGGATGGAAGGGAGCTCATGAAGGTGGCTGGTCTAGCATGAGATGTGAGACCATTTAGGACAGCAATTGGCCATAAGTGATACATAAGCAAGGAAGAAAAAGCTAAGTAATTTAATTAAAAGCTGGGTGTTTGGAAAAAAGTTCAAATATTGAAAATATTCCTACAGCATTTATTTACTTTTACTGTGCCATAAAGGAATGTGTATAGACCACTGCTGCTTGCCTTGGCTAAGTGAGCAAAGAATGGGGCAAAACTTACACCCAAGGGAGTACATCTCTCACATGCACCAGGAACCCTAAAGGTTTTTCCCAGCAGGTTTGCACAAGCAGACCTGAATTTCAGTAAGGAAACTAGAAGTGCTAATCATCCATTACTTCTCTAAGCTAGAGATAATGGTAGAGTAAATACCTGTAAAGCTGCAGTGGGAAAGCACCAGTCACAATTCAGTAACTGGAAATTAAGCTGCAAGACACGACACAGCATCAGGGTTACTCTGTGTATCTCGTGTTCCTGAACCTAGCTCCCTCTGCCAAGAGAGCCTCAAACAAATAATGCAAGATAGTGTAAAATGGACTGTTGTTAATATTTATAACTATCCCTTAGAGGTACCTGTAAGTGGTCACTGGTACAAACAGCTTAGGTTCAAAGTTCTTCCTGCTTAAGGTTTTATGATTTGCTTCACACATTTATTTAATGGTTTTTGGATTCCCTGTGAAAGTGTATGTGAACTGGAAAAGAGTTCTGAAAGGAAAACTGAAAGGAAAAACTGACCACACAAAGTTGTGTCATGTGCCAGACTCATCAGTAAGATGGGTCTCTTGATTTGTACCTCAATACCCTCCTTCCTGAAAATTTTAAACCAGAAGGAAAAGAAACAGGTCCACAACTTGGCCGCAGGAGGTGCAAGCAATCTCCCTTTCTCTCAATTTCCTACCTTTATGAGAAAATTGGTATCCATCATCCTTTGAAAAGTGGAAGAGCAAAGGACTATCAGTGTTTATCTGTATTATAAGACCTAAAGATGTCAAACGTAGATGTAGAGATACACATTCTCTATAATCACATTACAACTAGCACGCTCTGCTCCCAAAGCCCTGAAATACAAAGAAAACACAGAGGAAAAGAAGTTTTATCATCTTGGTTCCACAGATGGGGAACCCAGCCATCTCAGAGGAGAGTTTAAAAAACCTGATGTATTCCACAATGAAGGATCTGATCTCCCCCTCTCTTCTCTACCATGTGCCTCAGGACAAACTGAACTCGGAGAATGACACTGGAAATGAGGGAAAACTATTTTGTTTCCCAGCTCTGCTGCAATTTTCTTGTATGCTATTACTTCTAACAATAAAGAAATAGATTAAAATCATACAAGACCCAGATAACACCAAACAGCAAAGTCATGAGAATTCAAAAGCAATTCAAGGAAACATCACAGAAAAGGAAGAGCACAATTAACTGTGGCTTTGGGGACAAAAGTAGTGTTCTGTGAATGCTAAAAAAAATTTGCAAACTTCAGTGAGGATTTTGAATGCACAAGGAGAGAACATTTCCACTTTCACGTGGTGATGAGCTAAGCATATAAATATACAGAAAAATTAACTCCTTCAAAGACAGATGATTTGCCTTCAACAGTCCATCCAAGGATGTAGATAACATCTGCCTGGCTTCAAGAGAGCAGGATTTTAAAAAGCATGCATAATCTGATATAAGGTGTGTCATCCAACAGTGATTACTGAAAAAAAATGAAGATTTAAGCTTTGTCAAAAGCACAACTTCACAATTTTTCTACCTCAACTGTAACTCAGCATTTTTTTTGAACAGGAGTCGAGAAGCAACTTCCAAACCCGTATACTTTGAAATAGGTGACCACCTATGTATTGGGATCTGATGTGGTTTAACCCCAGCCGGCAACTGAGCACCACACAGCCACTCGCTCACTTCCCCCCCCCAGTGGGATGGGGGAGAGAATCGCAAGGGTAAAAGTGAGAAAACTTGTGGGTTGAGATCAAGACAGTTTAACAGGGAAAGCAAAAGTCGCGCACACAAGCAAAGCAGAACAAGGAATTCCTTCACTTCTTCCCATGGGCAGGCAGGTGTTCAGCCATCTCCAGGAAAGCAGGGCTCCATCACACGTAACGGTGACTTGGGAAGACAAACGCCATCACTCTGAACGTCCCCCCCTTCCTCCTTCTTCCCCCACCTTTATATGCTGAGCATGATGTCATATGGTGTGGAATATCCCTTTGGTCAGTTGGGGTCAGCTGTCCTGGCTGTGTCCTCTCCGAACTTCTTGTGCACCCCCCAGCCTGCTCACTGGTGGGGTGGGGTGAGGAGCAGAAGAGGCCTTGACTCTGTGTCAGCACTGCTCAGCAGTAACTAAAACATCCCTGTGTTATCAACACTGTTTCCAGCACAAATCCAAAACACAGCCTTGTACTAGCTACTACGGAGAAAACTAACTCTATCCCAGCCAAAACCAGCATAGGATCCTATCTCCAACTTGGCTAACATTAAAATGGCCTCCTAAGTAAGTCTGCAGGCTCAACTTGGGAGTGCTGGCAAACAATTATTTTACAGATCAGCGATTTCTGCAACTCAATTAAGTCAGCGTGCTCCATGTGGCCACATTTTTCCCAGATGAAACTTGTTCATTTATAATTAAGCTGAACCATTAAATAACTACTAGACTTACTGATAAAATCAAGGAGTTATTCATTGCTGTCCTTACAACTGACTTGACAGCCTAAAAACCCATCCAGAGTACGTTAAGACTTTTTTTCACAGCAAAGGCTACTGCAGAGTGGCAAAAGAGCAGGAAAGAGCTACTCCTGCTGTAAGAACCTATTTCCTCCTCATATATCCTTAGGAAGAGATGCCTCACTTCAAACCCTCTCTGGTACATGCCATCTGTGGGACAGTGCTACTTCAGGAAGAGAAGGTGTAGCAAGCAACCGAGTTACAAACCACCTTCTAGGTAGACACGAGAGCTGAGGATGCCAAACATCTCCTGAATTAATACTCATTCATTGCTTATTTTATTAGGAGGGGGATTCAGCCTTCACATTATTGACTCTCAGAATAGTAAAAGCGCCACATCTACTTAAGTAGTGATTGATTTTTTTTTCTCCTATTTGTATTTCATTTCGCTCCTCTACATTTTTTACCTGTACACGATTTGTGTCTTTTCCATCTTCACTGCATTATTAGTACCCTTTTTAGAAAGAAACTTGATACAATGCATACTCAGGATGTGCTCTTTCATGGACAATCAAGGACCATGGTATCATGCCATTTTAGAGCATTGCCATGTACCTGGGGGAACAGTGTTTGCAAGCACTGCGGCTAACTGAGAAAACAGCATGCAGCCACTAGGACTTACTTGCTCTTGACTTGTCCTTGCCCATGAACTTAGGAAGATAGTATCTACAAATCCTCTGGCTGTTTATGGGCATTTATTTATTCTAGTCTTCCTTCATAAAGGGGTCCTTTTGTCAATGATATTTCTTGTGTTATGGTGGTGGTGGTGGTTAAGGAAATGTGTAGAACAAGGAGAAAACCTTTTTTCGGTTAGTGAGGCATATTTGCCTCTTTGTATGTTTGTTTCAATCTAATCACATGTATAAATTACTTCTCTTAAAAAGCTGAAAAGTAGTTTTATTTGAGAGTAGGGACAGGAAGAGAGACTACTGCAATAAACAGGGCAGAAAAGTAATTGTGTGCTTATTGATGCATTCTTCAGGGAAAGGACAGTAACAAAAAAGTAGGAGTCAAGGGATACAGATTCTGCCCCTTGTTCTAATATGGACCTTCTGCATGACTAGAAAAGTCACCCCACCTCATCTCTGAAATAACATTACTATTCATCAGTGGTGTCTACCAAAAAGAATGTGGGAAATATTTTTTTCATGTTTTTTGCAAATCACATTGTGACATCTGGATGGAAATGCTGGACAAGTGCAGTGTTATCACTCAAATATTAACTACCTTTTAGGGAACTTACTACTGTGCATAAGGTTAGGAAGGGAATGGAAACCTTGCCTTTGGTAGCTTCTGGAGGCATGATATTACTCCTGCCTCATAACACTTTTTTCCAGCATAGAAAAAGTAGGACCATAAAGTCCCATTTATTTCACCTTCCCTTTTTTTTAAGCTTCTGTACTTTTTTTCTTATTATTTCTGTAAGATATTTAGCTATTCATCATCTTTGCAGGTTACAATAGTGGCCTGCCTTAAATAAACATTTTAAAATTTCAGAATAAGTGTACCATATTTGGAATAAAAGATTTTCATTGTTATTATTATCATTAATATACCAGTTTTCTGTGTTGGCAACAGGAATAAGCAAGAGGACATCTGTGTAAGTGAGACAAGTGGATGGAGGAAAAAAAAACACAACATGAAATACAGCTAAGCGGGATTAAGAAATTTAAATAGAATGAACAGATTTAAACCTAACATTGAGACCTCATTTCAGACACCCAGTCTTTGCATATATCATCATGCCCAAATATGCCTTCAAGAACACATACAGCACATCGTAATAGGAATGGAAAGGCTTTACAGACTCGTGAATATTGGCCTATGGCATCTTGCCACTACAGAAACCCAAGAGAATAACACATTAAAAAGAATTCTCTCATTCTCCTTGCAGGTTTTGTTCTGGTTATTGGATTGGTGACTTTCTACCGCATCGGCCCATACACCAACCTCTCTTGGTCTTGCTATCTGAACATTGGAGCCTGTCTTTTGGCCACGCTGGCAGCTGCCATTCTCATATGGAACATCCTTCATAGGCGTGAGGACTGCATGGCACCCCGGGTCATTGTCATTAGCCGTACCCTGACCGCTCGGTTTCGCCGTGGCCTGGAAAACGACTATGTTGAGTCACCGTGCTGAAAGAGTGGACTTGAAAGGGGAAGGATCTCCAAGGAGATCTACATTAGAGTTGTTTTCTATAAATATATGCTATAATTTAAAACTAAGGGTTGAAAGACATCACAAAGCTCACTCTTGTGAGCAGAGGCCCTCAACTATTATTTGGATGGGCTCCATCTATATACATATGTATAAAACACATAATTTTATATATATTATATTATATTGCCCTCTCCCTCTGCTGTACAGCACAGAATGTTGGATTGTCAGAATCCTGACAGAGCATCACAGCTACATGTCAGCAGGGTCAGCTGTAGCAGACACAGAATGTATGCAATGAGAATATAGAAAAGAGGCAACCAAACACGTTTTCTCTGTCTGCATAAAGTTATCCTGCTCCCTAATAATAATGTAAAAAGCTATAGGAGACCAGTGGCAATAGCTTTAGAGTTAACAGGCAATCTGAGAAAGCAGAAAACTCACTATAGAATTAGTGATGACTTTAACAGCTGTTTAAATTTCATGATCTTCAGTCCTTCCATCCACCCCTTTTCAAAGAACTTATTAGCTGCAACACCTGCTCCCCAGCCACAGCATAGCCCAGACAGTAAAAAGCAAAAGCAACTCTAACCATTCTAATTGTAAAGTAAGGGAATGCAGAAGAATTAAGTTGCATTTTTTCAGATGCTTCTTTTGTATCCTGAGACAATGGTTTGGGTTTATCCTATATGTAAACAGACATGCCATTAAAAATTAAAAGGGTACGCAGCTAGAACAGGTCACACATGTCACTGAAAAAATCTACTTCAGTGTTACAATGAGGACAAATATCTGCAGAAAAAGGTTACCTGGACTCCTTAATAATCACAGATACTATTAACTTACATTATTGGAAATGATTATTAAGAACAGATATTTCAGCCCAACTTAACCTCTTTTCTTCCCAGCTTGCTTTAACATTTGCTGTGACATTTTCAGATTAGAGTGCTCTGTCAGGACACCCAGCTCTGCCCAGCAATGCTCAATGGCACATAACACAGTGAATATTGGAGAATATAACTGCCACTCAAGCACCCAAATTGGAGACTAAGACACATATACAGGACTTAAGCATGAGATTTAAAAAAGACCTGCCTGGTAACTTAATATGGTAATGAAATGAAAATAATTAGTACCTTTGGAAATAGGGATAGTGTTTATAAGCCTGACCCTGAGAAGCACATGGGCTCACAGAAGTCACGTGCACGTAACTTTCAGGAAGAAAAACAACAGGTCAAAAACTATTATGCAGAAATACTTAGGATACAGGAACTAGAGGCAATGACAGATGTTTAAAAACTCTAAGGATGCTACTCTGAGCACAGTTACTGATAGGTTTGAAGGACCATGAGCTGTGAATGTTACAAATTCTTTAGGACTGTTGTGTCGCTCCCAGCTGAGTACACTGCTTTTCTTTATCATTATTTCCACCATACTTTTCCACACTTTGTTAAAATGTGATCATCAAGCTGGCTCTTGAGTTCTGTTCTGCACTCAGTTCTGATGTAATAAGAAACTCAACCCCAACTGCTGCTCTGCACCATGTTCAAAGTGAGCAACGCTCTGCAGAGACTGATGCTCTAGAACAACTACATTGTTCTAGACTATCAGGATAGAATACCATAAAGCTGACAAAGAGTTTCTTCTAGCAGTAGGTTTGTAAAAACCAACTAAGATTTGTATTCATTTGCCTGCATTACTTTCTGGAAAATCTTTTCTAGAAATAATATGCTATGATTAATTGCAGGGTTTTTTTTAAATAAAATATTGGAATATTTAAAAGACATTATATTATTTCTTCTAATATTGCAATATCCATATTATAATAATGTACATTTAAATTTAAAAATCAGCTATGTGGTCGGTAAATTTGTAATACTTGGTATTACTGTGATTATTTTAGATGTATAAATAAAGTTGTGAATGTTCATTTTCTTCTAGTGATAAGGTGAGATTTTTGCCATTCAGACACAGAATAAGGTTCCTTGTTATCAATCATTTTTCCCATTTAGTAAAAAAGAATCCACAGAGCTTGCAACGTCTTGTAGACCAAGAATAAGCAGAGAATACATTAAAATGTCTGTAAGATAAAGATATTTCATCTTGTTAAAAATGAAAGGGAGAATGAAATCAGAGAGGAAAAATGTCAGGAGAATTTAGGAGGATCAAAACTTCACGCAAACTTTTAATTGAAAACAAACTGTACCCATAAAGAAATACATACAAATACTTACAATACCTTTTTATCAGCTTGATGGATTTGAAGGCCTCATCCATGTCTCCAGCAGTCAGATAGAAGCTGAAGTTCAGCATGGCATCCCGGGTAGTCTTATCACAGTCTCCTAATCCAATGAAATCTCTCATGGGTCTTCTCGCAACCATCTGAGACACCTTTATTGAGCCAGACTCTGCTTGTCCTTTCTCAGCTTCTCCCGGCTACAATGAGAATGTTATCATTTAGGTATCAAGTAGGTTGAAACTTACTCCTTTGTACGTGTAATTAATTACATTATTTCCACTAAAGTCCAAGTTTTCTATTTCTGCAGGACAATGATCAATAGTGACAATAGTTGCAATGTTTCAGAACTTCCTAGAAAATGCCCCAAAATATGGAATGTCATAGAAGACATTAGTATATCATAACGAACAATCACAGTATGTTAGTGATAGTTTGGAGGTCGGTAAAATACCACAGGAGAGGCAGCCTCCTATTACTATAGTCATAACTATTATTATTTTATATATATTATTATTATTATTATTACTATAATAGCAACTATTATTTTAAGTCCCCAGATTTCTGAATATTTCAGATAAACATTTCTCTAAGGTTAGTCTCTTCTCAAAAATGAGTCTACTGTTCTGAAAGTTAACTATATAGACCCAATTCTTTTATTCTTGCCTTCATGTGAAGCTTATGAATGCTAAAGCTCAGATTCAAACCCTTCCCCATAAAATGGGCAGTTCCGGAGCCTCTGGAGCTTCAGTGATACTTTCACCAGTCATTGAAAGGCAGCTCAAAGCAATTTAACCATTATTCAGAAAAAGAATAAAGATAAAGTCAATCATCAATATCAAATGATCTGTCTAGAGCGTAACAAGGAAACTTTCACAAGCCAAACACAGTGGAAGATCATCTGAGTCACGAAGGATACCAAATTTCACATACACTCTACCCCAATTGTATAGTTAGATGAGATAACTAAATGCTTTACAGAAGCCAATTAAAAAAAATAGTATTATATTCTTATACAATGAGAGTATTAGATGCACTTTTGGTTTCTTTTACTGTAAATGCGTTTGACTACAATTTGGGGAATTTCTGGAACCAGGACAGAAAAGACGTTATAATGAATAAGGAAAAACCCTGGAATGAAACCTGGTCAAAACAGACTTGTTGAATCAACTCGACTTGCTATATTTAAAGCAGACTCTGTTCATATACTAAATCATGTTTGCAACATGAATTATTATATAACAAGTAACCTAGTCACTAAGATACAGTAACCTACTGAGGGAAGAAAATGGAAACAGAAGAGAGAAAAGCAGAGAATGAAGGAAGAGTAACAAAATAATGCCGATACTTACAGGTTTATAGACACATCCCCTCCGAAAAAACAACTAATGGCAGCAATACAGAGTTAAAAAAAAAGAAAAAACAGACGTACTATCAAAGTAAAATAGCATGACACATGATGGGGGAAGTGTTAAAAGAGATTAGAAAATGCAGCAGATCACTTTTGACCTTTCAAATTAAGGGAAAAAGGAAAGTAAAATAGAGTGCAACTCTAGAAGCTAGATCTGCGCAGGAAGAGTGACAACAGTCAGTTCTTTGGAAGGGGGCTAAATTGCAAAGTACCACTCTGAATCTAAATATATTAAGAAGAAAAACATCTAGATACATTCTCCCTGTTTAACACTGCGCCTGAACCACATGAAATTAGATTTATGTGATCACATTGGTCTGCCTTACTCAGAAGATTTAGAGGATTAGAAGTCTCATTAATATTAAGTTCCTGCAGATTTTACAAAAATAAATGCCTTCGTAGAATAAACAGACTCTGTTAAGCTCTCCCTACAAGAAGGGAGCAGTGCAAATCATCGTCTTAAGAGGCACTAAGAAACTCAGGTCAGAGCTTAACCAGAAAACCAATCTGTAGGTAATAGGCTTCATTTCTTCCAGTATGCATGGTATTATTTACCTAAGATGCAAACAATTTTGGATTCATATTCAAGTTTAAGAAGTTAAAGCATGCATTCCTGGTATTTGTAGCACATAGGCATTTGGTGATAGTGCAAGATGAGTATTCTCGCTCTCTTTGGTATTCTGTGGGGATTAAGCTGAATTCCAAGAAGGAAATGGGTTACTTCTGCTGAAGCTAGTAGGAAATGTCCCCTCTTATGGCCTACTTAAAGTTGACACCCCACCCCCCCCTTACTTGCAATAGGCACGGTGACTACATAAAGTAGAAAGAGAACTTTTTTCACATCCCTTTTTCAGTTGCATTCCCTGGTAATTACTGTGTCTCCTGTGTTCTACGTCACATCTGGTTTGCAACACCCATGAAAAGCCAATTCAGTACAATTTCCACAATACTGCCAAGTACACCTGCATTAGAATTATCTTTTTGTCATTTCTACACGTGATGCAGCAACTGCCGTTGGAGTTGCTCTACTTACCCCAGACTCAATTTGGTTAAATTTGATCCCTACACAGTGAAAAGTCTGAACTTCTGGGAAGGGAAGGAATTGTGAAAGATTTCCTCACCTTTTTTGCAAAATAATAATGTGGCACCTCTATGCCCAGAAGAACCTGGTAGGATGAAGGCAATGGAAAGCTGTCCTGAAGCAAAAGGCCATGCTCTTCAGTACTGAAGAATGATATAATCCAAACATCCATCTGGAAAAGGAAGCAAAGCATTGTTTTGTTTTTATGCTGCAATATCCTTCTTTCATTTTGTTTTTATTTTCCATTTTCACTTGGCAGAACCTTCTCTTGAAAATAGTATGACATATACATTCACACGCACACACCTGCTGGCGAGGGCAGAGCTGCACGCTTCCTCCCTATAGTAAGTAGCCCACGACTCATTGTACATTACTGTGTTCCTACTGCAAAGGGACCTCCACCTCTGCCTTTCAGGAACCAACTTCACTGACCATAAAGAGGGAAGTCCCTGGCCACAGATTGCTGCTCTAGAAGTCTCTCTGACAGATCTGACTCAGGTCAAAGAAATACTCCCAACTGTTTTCTTTTTTTTTTTTTTTTTTTTTTTAAATACTGTATTATTTCTATTATAAGTTCAGCAGCTTACTGACTGCTTTGAGTTCCCAGGGAATATACCAGCCATTTAAAAATAGTTTCTGTAACAGTTTAAATATTGACCTGACCTAAGTCAAAATGAAGCATTTATTTCCAACTAAAGTTAATCAGACTTCTCATTTCTTAAAGAATAAGCACACAGTCAAAAGTTCTGTTGAATAAGGGCCAAAAAGTACGTTACACTCCTTTTATATCTTTTTGTTTTTCAACTTTATATAGAAGCCAAACATTTTTACTTGTTTACATTGGGAATATGGGGTTGAAGTGTTCTTCTCTTTGCTAGAAGACCCTACCAAGGCCTTTTGAGACATCCCTATTCCATTCCTCCTTTCTACATTCATCTTCCCATGATTTTTCTAAGGTCGTTTCAATCAACAAAAGAAACAAAGACCTTTCTATCTCTAAGTGGAAGAGGTTTAACTAAAATCATGCACGAACCAAAAAACCTTAAATCAACATGGACATTTCAAATCAATGGAATATTTATGAAGCACAGGCAGTTCTGTACAGACAAAATGATAAGGACCGCTACAAGCACATTAGCAGGGGAAGCGGGGAAGAATTGTTAGTCTGATGAAAGAAATCGTTGATTAGATAATTTCTGATCAATAAAAATGAAATCTTTTTTCTAATGTAAAAAAGATCATAAAAGATAATTTGGGGAGTACCATAAAGATGTACAATGACTGTCCAGAAAAGCAAAAGATACAAGAACTGGGTGGGAAGTGTGTACTTCACTGTTCATCTGAATGGCAGGGTCCCTGTTATCCTATCAAATTAATTCTTGCTGCTAAAAGTGGCCTCGAGATATAAAATCTGCATTATTTTTTTAAAAATGAGAATAAGTATCAAAACTCTAGATTATCAATTCACCCAATAATGTCACCTGAAAGACTGTAGTCCAGATACAAGCTTGCATTATGATCATCCTCAAAATTCTAGCATGGATAAAGAAATCACCTCCTTTTCTTCATCACTGTATGCAAGCTAGGGCTAAAACAGAAAGCTAACGTACAGTGACTGCCTGAAGCCACAGACACCAAACAGGTAGTTTCACTGTTCATTTTTGTACAAAATAATGTATACTACCTACTCCCCACATCCTTAGTGGAGGACCAATGATTTATTACTTGGACAGGGAGAACTCCATGTAAAGCAAGGTAAAACAAACAAACAAAAAGACCATACTGTGCTCTCAGTCTGTTTTTTCTTCTGGTCTGGATATTGTAGGCCTGTTTCAAGAACTGCTTCACATACAAAAAGTCTTGGTTCACTCTGGTCCCAGAAATGGCAAGCAGGGACGTGACTGTGCAACTCTGGATAGTCCACAGCAGACCTACTAAAAGACAAGAAAAAAAATGTAGAAAGGGAGACAAAATAATTCCAGCCCATTCAGCATATGAATGTAAACAAAGGGATAATTTTCAGATGATGATCAGTTATCTGTACCAGTACCTCTGCATTGTAACATTAACCATATACATCTTCCCACCTCCTAATACCTTATACTTGGCAATGCCACTTTTAGTTTGTTCTGTATACATTAACCATAACTCTAGGACATAAAAGCATTTCAGTAGAAAAAAAGCTGGTACTGCCACAAATACAAACAGGCACCTGAAATCTGTCTCCACTGAGATTACGTGTCCTACAGAAATACTTGAACATCCTTCAAATGATCTACCTTAGCAACTGCTACTGGTGTAGGTACTGTAACATGGGGACTACCCTCAGCTCTGTCTTCTTCTGGGTTTTACAACGTGCCCCAAGGTGCTTATTGCCAGCACTGCTAGAAATGCCCAGCCAGGTTAAAGATAGCTTGAGTACACTGATGTGCATTTAGATTGGCAGTACAGAGAGTTTCTAGTACATATGCCTCACGTTCAAATCCAGCTAAGCAGCGGTCATAAGAGATCACAACTAGATAACTGTGATTAAACTGATGGGGAAAAAAAAAAAAGAAATTAGTTTATATTCTCAGGCAACAGATCTCTCTCTACTGAGAGTTCAGCAAAGAGACCTAGGCATGCAGCATGATCGATGCTTTGAACCGCTGAACTTCTCGGAGCTGAGGGAAACTCCAGAGTTGCAGCTGAACCTGACCTGCAGCTGGGGGACTTCAGTCCCCAGATATGCCGTAGTTCCTTCCCTTCCCTCAGTACTGTGCCTGAACTTTATACTGTGTATGAAGAATTCCGAGGCACTGTGAAATAGCACATTAAGCACAAGGACTACCCCTGTAGCCTTAGGAAAGCCACTCTCTGGCAGCAGTTTAAATAAGAAACATTTTACTGCCTCCTTCGGGCATTTAAATACTACTTCAGTGCTGGCCATGTTAAGACTCTAGAAATACAGAATTCAGACTATTTTAGCAATGGCTTAGGATTCTTCTGAAAAAATACAGAATATAAATAGGTGTCAAATTTGAAAAAAGAGAGAAGCCAAAGACATCATTAAAATATTTTTCTCATTTGGTGTCATGTCGTGGTTTAATTACTAAATCCAAAACACAGCACTATACCAGCTACTAGGAAGAAAATTAACCCTATCCCAGCCGAAACCAGGACAGGTCACCACTGAAGGGTGGACTTTGTGAGGAGGATTGGAGTAGGGCTGGAAGGCAAATTAAGGGAGAGATTCAGAGGGATGCAGAAATACACCATGTCCTATTCATGCCACTGAATTCAAAATAAATTACTTGCAAACTGAAAAACAGTATTTGTGTAAAAAATTGGGAGCGCTTAGATTCTGCCTCAGGAGGAGAGAGAGAAGGGGAAGAAGTGTAGATTATTATTATTATTATTATTATTATTATTATTATTATTATTATTATTATTATTTTCCCATGAGTTTACTCATTCCAATTTCAAGATACTCTAAAATGAAGCACAGATAAATGGATTATTCACGCCGACAACATCTAGCATTTAAATATCAGTGAAATAGCATTACTAGTTTGTGGTGGCCTCTGTTGGGCTACACAAGATACTACACTTGAAAACAACTTTCTCACTACTCATTATTACACTGTTTGCATAACTGACCAAGACATAAGGCCCCAAATTTGCACTATCCTTAGTTTTTGATGAGCTGGGTAGTTTCTTCTGTTCTTCAGTGATAAGGAGAGTAAATCCTTTTTTGCTTGTAATATCTACAGCAGATAGTTGCTAAAAAAGCAAACCACCTTCTATTCTAACACTGTTTTTTCTTAAGAAAAATACAGTCAAAAAAATTATTGTAAAACCAGATGGGAATTTGTACCCTAACATTCCACCGTAATTCCATGAGAATTCCTAGTTCACTGCATTTTGCTGCCTTGCTACTAGGATTTCTAATGTATTCGCCACAGAACAGCTTGTATGAAAACAAAGCTGTCAGTTCTAAATAGGCATTTCATGAGATTTTATCCATACAAAAACATCCTGTATTTGACTTAGAAATTAACTTTTTTCCTAGGAGGAGCTTCAGAATGTCCTCTTTTCAGTTCCTACCCTGTAAACTCTTCATGGAAGAGTAGCTTTCCAAGATTTCCCAAGATTTTTCTTTATTTTAAGATCAGGATCCTGATTCCAGTCATATAATACCTCTACACATACCCCCCCAACACCCAGTCATCCTCCTCTCAGAGACCTCTTGAGCCAGATATGGCTCCCACATATCTAATAACTCTCACTGCATTTCTCTTCTGTGAGTTTGTCCAATACCTTCGTGAACCCTTCCTTCATCACCTATAACTTCCTTTGGCAAGGAGTTCCTTAGCTCAGCTGCATGCTGTCTGAAGAACCGCCTCCTCCTGCTTATTTTGAGCTTGCTTTCTGATACCTTCATTTGACACTCCCTAGTTCACACATTGGAAAAGACAGGGATGCAGGCTGATTGACATACAATGCACCAGTTTTAATTAATTCTTTAGAAATAAAATAATTAAATTTGTACAAGATCCTACACAAAGGCAGAGGAATGCCAGTATCAAGGCGTTGCTTGTCTTCACAGGGCAGATTCCTATCTTAAATCCACAAGTAATACTTCTCAAAATAAAAGCTTCTTACTTGTCAATGCCTTGTCCGGAAGAAAGCTTCTCTCTACCATTTCCCTGTTCAGCCTTGAAATCAAAGAGCGTAACTTTGTCCATTTCAGCATCATAGAAACAGATCTTGGAATCAATGTTCCCATCCGCCTACAAGAAGGGAAAACAAAAGCTGCTGAAGCATGCAGTCAAAAAGAAAAAAGGTAAAGTTCAGATGGTATGTTTATCTCATCTGATTCACGCTCTCAGTTTTGTTTACTGGTAATCACATAAGAACATTCTTTGGAAGAACTATCAGAAAACTTCTTGCTGTTTTTCTATTCTAGCAAGTTAGCCTTTGATTTCTTTGAAATGCTACGAAGTAGCTTTTGTAACTGAAATATTGCTTCCTTTTCTGGGTCGTTCTTCTCACCACACGTACAAAACCTTAACATACCTTAATTTTAGCGTTTAGTTACATGCTGGACATGATATTTCAAGACCCAATACACTGCATAGAACACGTAGGTTTATTTCTGAGAAGTGAATCTTGTGTCTTCAGTAATCTTCTTGAACTGCACCAGTCTATTAACTGATGGTCAGGTCCTAGGGCAGTAAGCGAAGAGCTTTGCCTCACCTTGCTAACAAGGATGCTGACTTTATTGCCATTAGCGTTGCACTTGACAGATGCAATGCCTCCAAGGCCAGGAAACAGCTCAGAGAAATTCTTGCTATTGCAGTGCACTTTTGCCTCTCTGTAGAAAGGAATAAACATAATCATATGGTGGCAAGCAACTGGCAATATGCATCAGCCAAAACATTTTTCAAATTATGGGTAAGACTTTTAAAAACAAACTATTTCAACCTTATGACACCACTGCCCCAGACTCCAGCTTCCTCTCCAGAGAATTGCTGCAACCTGCCTTTCTTTCAGGAAGAAGTTAATGAGACACTCTTTCCTCAGTGAATCAGCAAGAATAAACTTCAATGTTCCTACAGGATTCCCAAAACAGGGCTATACAGCAAGAACATCCTACCAGAATTTTGAAGTTAGAGGTCTGTTTTTCCTGCATAAGTAAGTTGAACAGTACCATGAATGTTCAATATAGCCCATCACGTAAAAGTTCTGTCTATGCAAAACACACTGTGGAGCAGGAGGAAAGAAATGTCATTGGGGGGTGATATTTATATCATCTTACTGGTCACTTTCCCTCTGTACAAAAGTTCCAAAAGACTGTATCATCCACATACTTAACACCCACCCTTCCCTACCCTACCCCCCACTTTTTTATTATCTCAAAAGAATCTTACTGCCGGTATAGATACAAACCCAGTGATCATTCAGCAACAAAGAGGACAAGTCTTATGAATCAAAAGAATGTGACAGAAAGAAGTGGCAGTAATTTAGACCAATAATACAATCCCACGGAAGAAAACTTTGATTCTGTAAAAATAACATTCTTGGGTTACATGTTTAGACCTCTCATTTATTCTAAGCCAACTATGCTTGCTTTGAAATTAGAGCGCGCTATACTGTCATCATTTGAGAAGAGGTATTTTCATGACCAGCCACAAAAATTTAACATAGCATGCAGGAGTTAAGCTACTTTTTCTCCACTATCAAACATCATAATCCAATATTTGTGCTAGTTACAACCTGCCCAAATCCAATAACTTGCAAGTTGTGTCCCATGCAGAATTTGTGCCATCTCAACACAGGTAACGAGTTTCCAAGTGGGTAACTAACTAGACTTCAGCATTCCTCTGGTGACAGTATGTAAGGAAGAACAGAATCCATTTCACTCTTGAGGTTTTTCAGGTTTTCAAAATTACATTTTTCATTAGCAGATAAATTTTCGAACTGGGAGTCATGTCAGGCACATATCTTTTTCATGCCACAGCTGTTTGTCAGCATGGGAACACACAAAGTCAAATAAACTTCTCTCTTAACCTAAACAGGAGGAAGAACAGAGTACCCACAATTGTAGGTTCACTTCCTCCATGGATTCACTGAATCAAGTTTGTTGATTTATGAGGAGATATGAGACCTAGCTTTTTTTTTTTCTTTCTTTATTTCAACACTTCTGAGATTATGGTCTTGGTCAAGTTATCAGCAGAAACATGTGACATCCTTTTCTTGATCCTCCATAAATTCTCCACCCGCTTTCAAATACACAGAAATATCCCTCACAATATCCTCTTTTAAAAATTATTATTATTATTGTTACTCATCCCATGATTTGTCTAATAATTCTGTGGCTCTTCCCTTGCTTTAGGGACAGGCCATCAGTTCACATAGGCTGCATGTATTGTCTCAAGATTCAAAGCGGCTATCACTTTTCATCAGATCAAAACCAACTAAAGATTTCCCCCTCCCCACAAAATATACGCTCAATTATAAACAGATGTTTTTAAAAGGCTTATTAATACCTGCGAGAGAGATCAAAGATTTTAAAGTGAGCCAAATCAGTTCCCACAGCCAGGAAATTTCCACAGACGTCCAAGAGGCACGGATTCCCCTCTGCTTCAGAGAACACCAGCAGCTGTTTAACTGTGCCCTGAGAAGAAACGTGTAACACCAGGTTTGTGTGTTCAGAGTCTAACTAGAAGGGACTTATTTTGTCACCAAGTTAAGTAACTAACTGCTGAACTTCTATGTTAGACAAATCACTACCAGCAAAATGAGAGGAACTACACACACACACACACACACACACGGTCTCTACAAATGCAATCTGTGTTTCAGGTTGAAAGCTGGATGTATAGCCTCAAAAAAAAAAAAATCAAAATTTAGAAGTATCCTTCTACAACAATTTCCTCTTCAATAATACAACTTTTTCCAACTAGGAGGGATACAGAAATACAGGTCCCTGAAGGTCCTTTAATATACAGCTGCAAAAATAAATATATTAATTAAATCAGTCCTTATTGTGATAAATCCCACCCATTCTTGAATACAAAATTTATTTCTTAAATAAAATTATGTATCATAGAACTCTGATAATTAGATTTCTCTTTTTTGGAGGCTGCAAAGGTTAAGCAAAACCAAAAAGATTTTGTAGGAACACACAGAATATGCAGGGTGTATTTTTCATTATAAGAATATTCAGTATGTTCATTTTCCTGTCAGTAATATACATATACATATTCAACCTGCATGCAATTTTGATCCTCAGAGTCTGGCCCTTACAGAATTCTGTTTTCTTTTATAAATACTTATTAGTTACAGTGCAGTAGCATTTAAAGTGACAGACTTTTTAAAGAATACAAAAGGTCAAAGATCTTTCTGCTGAAATACTCAAAATATTTTTTCTATGACAAAGGTAGAGTTAATAGATTTACAGAACATCCAGTTAACTTTTAAGCTGTAACACCAATCTTTGAAGAATATAAGGCATATTCATTGCTTCATGGTTTCATCAGCCCTTACCTGCCAAGTGCGGACCTGGACCCGATACGGCTCAACTGTGTACAGATTTTCTCCATGCACAGACAGAACTGGAGAGTCACAAAGAAAAGAGCCTGGAACAATCACAATAAACAGATTTTTTTAAAAGAAAAAAAAAAAGAAAAAATGGAATTTTGACTAAAAGTATTCAATTTCCACTATCTTGCACCAAATCCTTTTTTCAATCCGTCAGTCTCTACTGATTCCCGAACTCCGTGGTGTTGCAGCCTTCTTCCATTCTGCCACTACAACCAAAAGCTGGGACTCCTACTGAAAACAGGTGTTTTGTACACTCTGCCCATGAAAACAAGTGGGAGAGGAAGGGGAAAGAGTTGATATGGTGGGTGAAAGGAAGAAAAAAGACTAGTGCAATGTGAGGTTCCATTAAAAGAATTCAATCCTTCCTTCATTGAACTACAACTGAAGAGTGATAAAGGAATCTCTGTCAGAAAAGAAGAGTGGCTCTTAAATAATTTCATGAGTGTTGTAGACTGTTGGGACCTTGGTGGTAATAATGCATTGATTCAGCATGGAAAAGTTATAAAATAAATGAGTAAATATAGACAAGTTAAGCCACTTCTCAGAAAACACTTGATGGTTCTTAAAAGACAAAGCCTAAACTCTCAAACTTTTGGATGGGATTGATGGAATTCTGCATAACCTGTTTCTCAAGGCAGAAATATTTAGGGAGAATTAATCACAGAAGAAACTAATGTACGTGACTTACCTGTTTATACAGCAATTTATGGAACAGATTTTCCTGACAGCTGGGACTAAAACCTATTCCTTCCCAGTTCCTATGTAAGTGCTATGTAACCTCGATTACACTTTCTCCCAAGCAAAACAGAAAAGCCTTCAATAGCCATCATCATGACCTATCTGTAGAAGGCAACAGGAGCTATGGCTACAAAAGTAGCAAAAAAAATCTGTTCTTGATCAACTGTTGGAATGATTTACTTAAAAGATAAAAAGAGGCAGCCTTATCCTCATATCATGTTTTGTGCAAGGCCCTATATGATATGCTAGTTCTGAGGATACTTTCAAGTCTAGGTGTGACAGTCAGGTGTACATCTAATCTGTGGGAAACAGCAACAAGATACTTGGTTTTGTCAAGGCATCCGAGTGGGTGACTGGCCTCAGGAACTCTATGAATGAAGCACATTTAGTCTTAAGGTACTTCCAGGATTGGGTTAACAGAGGTTAAGAGGATATATATTTTAATTTTATGCCTACAGATTCACAGCACCTTCAGTTTTACCTCTGTTGCTGCACTGCTACTCATATACAGGAATACCAACATATTCGGAGGTTAACCCACACATTATATCCCAGCATATTTAGTGAGTAAAGCACAGATGTAGGAGTTGGCATTTGAGTTCTGATTTTGTTGATGATTTTTATACCCTAATCTTTCTATTCTGCAAAATGGGAATATGAAGTCAAATTAGTGTTAATAACATTTTTCACTTTGCACTTATGATTACAGTCCATCAGCTATCATGAATGAAGAGAAAGTGTAACTTTGGAGGAAGAGAACCATTGCAACTCTGATCAGTGTTCTAAGTCCTACCTGCACTTCTGAAGGTATCTCCTGAACACTCAAAGACAGTAACTTGCTTCCCATTCCAGAATACTACAGCATCCTAAACCAATCAAAAAAGCAAAAGAATATATACATTCAGTTTCTTTTGGAATCATACAGGAATTCATGCAATAACAGAGCAAGACCTTCCACACAATAGCCACCATTCACTAGTTCCTCTGTATACTGAGTTGGAAGGGTTTTGGTAACCCAGAAGTTCTCTGGTCAGCACCCAGAGAATTACTGAGTCACTGTGCTATCTGAAAAGCAGCTCCACCACAGCATCATTGCTACCATCGTAACAATACTTCCATTACACAATAAATTGAATATCAGAGAAGGGTTATATTAAAGACTTAGAAAGTTTGGTCTCCATACACCTAACCAGGCAAATGATCAAGCAAATAAATGAAAAACCCCAATTAACCTTAGTAGCGAAGACTCCATTAACATTCATATCAACACGAAGACTGTGTGTGGTTCCTGTGCTGAAGAAGGTCACATTAAACAGGTTGGGAGACACCTGTACAACAGCCACTTGCTGATGAAAATGAGATGACATGGCCTGCTCACTGAGGATCACCACAGAGCTGATGTTGTTCACTGCCAGCAGATTTTTTCGGGAGCCCCACTGCACACAATGGGAAGAAAGAAGGGAAAAAAAAAAAAAAAAAAAAAAGCAGCACAAATTCATCTCAGATCTTGATAGTCACAGCAATGTCCCAAGACAGATGACAAGGGGTAGGATAGAATAAACATTTTTATACATATACAAAGTCCTACTATCTAAACACAACTATAGTCAATGACTAGGAATAATTACAGATTAAAACTATTATGCTTGTTACCCAGCTACTCAGACTCCCTTAGTCTAACGGAGGAGCTGTTTTTTAAATTAAACCCACTTTTCTTTCTTAAGATATTATTGCACCACCTTATATTTACTACTGCAAGACAGCATCACATATTTAAAGGGCTTAATAATGCTGCGATCCGTAAAAGCAAGTTGCATGCATAGATTCTTTTTTGATTACCATATTCTTTTCTGCAGTTTTGATAACCCTTTCAGTCAATGTAGTTCAAATTCCCTAGCAAGGAGTGCTAAATCAGATGGATAAATAAAGGGGTCCAAAAGTACACTTCTCTCCTTATAGAATCATGGAATAGTTTGGGTTGGAAGGAACCTTTAAAGGTCATCTAGTCCAACCCCCCTGCCGTGGGCAGGGACATCTTCAACTAGATAAGGTCGCTCAGAGCCCTGTCCAACCTGACCTTGAACACTTCCAGGGATGCGGCATCCACCACCTCTCTGGGCAACCTGTTCCAGTGTTTCACTACCCTCATCGTAAAAAATTTCTTCCTTACATCTAGTCTGAATCTCCCCTCTTTTAGTTTAAAACCATTCCCCCTTGTCCTATCGCTATGGGCCCTACTACAAAGTCTGTCCCCATCTTTCTTATAAGCCCCCTTTAAGCATTGAAAAGCCACAATAAGGTCTCCCCAGAGCCTTCTCTTCTCCAGGCTGAACAACCCCAACTCTCTCAGCCTTTTCCCATAGCAGAGGTGTTCCATCCCTCTGATCATTTTTGTGGCCGTCCTCTGGACCCGCTCCAACAGAGTGTTGATACTGGGGGTTGCCCTGACCCAGGCGCAGGACCTTGCACTTGGCCTTGTTGAACCTCATAAGGTTCACTTGATCTTGTCCAGGTCCCTCTGGATGGCATCCTGTCCCTCAGGCCTGTCAAGTGCACCACTCAGCTTGGTGTAATTTGCAAACTTGCTGAGGGTGGACTCGATCCCACTGTCTGTGTCACATTAAACAGTACTGGTCCCAATACGGACCCCTGCGGGACGCCACTCATCACCGATCTCCATCTGGACATTGAGCTGTTGACCACTACCCTCTGGATGCAACTATCCAACCAATTCCTCACCCACCCGACAGTCCATCCAGCAAATCCATACCTCTCCAGTTTAGAGAGAAGGATGTTGTGGGGGACCATGTCAAAGGCCTTGCAGAAGTCCAGACAGACGCCATCTGTAGTCCTTCCCATGTCCACTGACGTAGTCACTCCATCATAGAAGGCCACTAGGTTGGTCAGGCAGGACTTGCCCTTGGTGAAGCCATGCTGGCTGTCTCTAATCACCTCCCTGTCCTCCATGTACCTTAGCATAGCTTCCAGGAGGATGTGTTCCATGATACTCCCAGGCACAGAGGTGAGGCTGACAGGTCAGTAGTTCCCAGGGTCCTCCTTTCTACCCTTTTTAAAAATGGGTGCAATGTTTCCCTTTTTCCAGTCATCAGGGACTTCACCTGACTGCCATGACTTTTCAAATATCATGGAGAGTGGCTTGGCAATTACATCAGCCAATTCCCTCAGGACTCTGGGATGCATCTCGTCAGGTCCCATAGACTTACGGATGTTCAGGTTCCTCAGGTGGTCTCGAACCTGATCTTCTCTTACAGTGGGAGGGACTTTGCTCCCCCAGTCCCTGCCTTGAGGTCTATCCACTTGAGAGGTGTGGGAAGAGAGGTTGCCAATGAAGACTGAGACAAAAAAGTTGTTGAGTACCTCGGCATTCTCCTTGTCCGTTGTTACCAGTTTGCCAGTTGTGTTCATCGGGGTGGGGGGGTACGCTTTCTTTGACCTTCCTTTTCTGGCTGACATACCTATAGAAGCCCTTCTTATTATTCTTTGCATCCCTTGCCAAGTTCAGCTCCAGCCGCACCTTGGCCTTCCTGGCCCCATCCCTACACAACCAGGCAGCATCCCTATACTCTTCCCAGAATACCTGTCCCTGCTTCCACTGCCTGTGCATTTCCTTGTTGCCCTTTAGTTTGATCAGCAGGTCTTGACTCATCTATGCTGGTCTCTTGCCTTCCTTTCCCGATTTCTTACATCTGGGGATCAAGAGCTCTTGTGCTCTATGGAGGGCATCCTTAAAGATCTGCCAGCTCTGTTCTGCTCCCTTGTCCCTGAGGGCAGTTTCCCAGGGGATCCTATTGACTAACTCCTTGAACAACTGGAAGTTTGCTTTCCTAAAATTCAGGGTCCTGACTTTACTCTCTGCCTGACCCATATCCCTCAGGACTGCCAACTCCACCAGTGCATGATCACTGCAGCCCAGGCTGCCTCCAATCTTGACGTCACCAATTAGCTCACTTGCTTTTGTGACCATCAGGTCCAGTATCACATTCCCTCTGATAGGGCTGTCTATTACCTGGCTTAAGAAGTTACCCTCAATGCTCTCCAGGAGCCTCCTGGATTGCCTACAGCTCACTGTGCTACTTTTCCAGCAGATGTCATGGTGGTTGAAGTCCCCCAGCAGGATGAGAGACTGCGAGCGTGATGCCTCCTGTAGCTGGAGTAAGAAGGCTTCGTCAATAGGTTCCCCTTGATCAGGCAGCCTGTAGTAAACAACCACCACAAGGTTCCCTTTGTTGCCTCAGTCTAATTCTTACCCATAAGCTTTCAACCTGCTCGTGGCTATTCTTCAGAGACAGCTCTTCACAATCTATTTCTTGATGTGGAGGGCAACCCCTCCATGACTCCTTCCTCGCCTGTAGCCATTGACAGCCACACTCCAGTCATGGGATTCGTCCCACCAAGTTTCAGTAATGGCAATTCTGGCAGCACGGTGGCTTCCAACTCCCTTCTCCTGGAAGAATCTCCATGTTCCAGCTATTTCTTTTTCAATGAGTTCTATGAAGGTTATCTTTCCCTCCCCTTTTAAGACTGAAAAATAGCACCTACACTGAGCAATTCTGAAACTGAAAATACCGTACAAAATTCAATGGGAGAAAGATAAGATCTGTTTCCAAGATGGCTTGCAAAGACACAGTTTCTAACACGCAGCTGATGAATTGTATTACTACAGAGAAAGTAATGCTCCCATTTTCATTCTTTCTTTCTAAGTTCACAGTTAAACAAGCGTGTCTGACATTATTTATGTTTATTCCTACCAAAGGATGATTCTTGTCAGAAAGCATTGTGGCAACCAGCTGACTACACGTGAACTCTTCGTACATACCACATTAGCCAGAAGCAATCCAAACTCCAGTCTGGAAGCTGTAACTATGCGTGGGGGTGCAGGGTGCTACTCCTGAGTTGCTACACACCATCAATAATGCTCCTCGATAAGCACAGTCCATAGTTCACTGCACAGCTTCAGCATAGGAGCTCCCTCAGGGCTGGGCCAGGGAAGACGCAGAGGGGTTTGGGGTTGGTTTTTTGTGTGTGGTTTGTTTTTTTTCAATCTGCCAGAGACCATTCATACAGACGTACTTTCATGGGCTAGATAAATTACAAAGTTTCTCGGAGCTGCAGAAAATCCCTTTGAAGTCCAAGAACTTCTCTGTCCTTGCACAACTGATAAGCTCTATAAACTCTAGGGATATGCCACGTCTAAGGCCTCTGCTTCCCTCAACGTTATTTGAAGTTTCATATTAATTTCCTGACATACTGATACTTCTGTGGCTATACCTTTCCAACAACACTGATTTAAATAGTTGTGTTTGGAAATAATTTTATTTTATTCAACAGTATGGTCTAAGAAATAAAGCTATTTTGCATGGTTTGTTTGAGGTTTTCTTTTTAATGGCGCTTAGTTACAATTAACTAGATACTGTGCTGCACAACAGATGAGCTAGAGTGCATTTCCCAACCACCTCTCTTTTGAAGCTACTGTATCAGGTTGAAAAGAGATGAGGTTGGCAAGGAGTCAAGTGAAGTTATTGCTGCCTTTTGACCTCACCATGGTATAAGGCTTTTTATCCTGAGTTTTTCAAGGTAATGTAGGAAAAGGCTTTTATAGGAATTACCAAAAAGATTCCACATGTAACGATTTTTAAAATCTTTTACAAAATATTTTTTGGAATGCAGGGATTACAATAAAAAATAATCTAGAGTTTCCATAATTAAAGACAGCTTTATAACATGAGATAAAACCACAGTGATTGTTGACAATTGTTTGGCAATGCTTTTGTTTATGCTAACAAACATTGGGAACAAGGTGCTATTTCTGGACAGCACTCCATATCCTGTTATCTGGAAAATGCCTGAATGGTCAAGCTGACATAAACACCTATATCTCTTCCCTTCCCTCAACTTATTAGCAGATGTATGATATACTAATGGCACACACTATTTCCTATATCCTGGACCTTTTGTTACTGAAGCATCTTAACAAAAGATTTGGGTTCTCCACTTTAATAGTACTTATGTTTTAATTTTGTAAGTAGGACTCTGATACAGACCCTCGCTATATGCCAACCCAGAACAAGCAAATGCCATTACTTTTTAAATACTTTCCATTCTTATGTGAAAACAGAATAAAAGAAAACATAAAATTACTTTCTCTTGAAAGGCACCAGATATATTTGTTTGATTTTCATTCCTTCCAAAAAATAATGGGTATTGTTCTCACATATTAAGCACAGCAACAGAATAATCTAAGTTATAACAGAAACTCTAAAAAAACCTAGAAAAAACTTAATAATAGGGTATAACAAACAAACAAAACAAAAAATGCTGGAGAACCTAAAAGCACAAGCTTTGCCTTTTAGTAGAATGGTGGTGGTCAAAAAAGCTAACTAACTGTTAATGTAAAACTTTTAAAATTTAAATTTACAATTGTAACACTCAGCATTTCTCTTTTGCATATATCAAAATGCTAATAAGTATAGAATTACATTAAGCTTACTGTGACAAATGAAATTATTTCAAATAAATAAAAATGCTGCACCCTAACACTTAACAGACAATGGGTTAAAAAATAAATATAATGCTGCTATGTATTGTCATAACCTTCAGCATTAAAAATACTGTAAATAGCAGTAGAAATGTTTTAAAGCAAAAAAAAAGTTTTGCAAATCTGTAAGAGAAAACTTGTCATCCACATCTAGTCTGACACTGTCACACATGAAGATATTATCTAGCAAACAAGAAACATTTTCTGACAAAAAAGCAGCTGAAAACATCATTTTGTGTGTAAAAATACAGCATTCCCTTCTAGATGGCACATCTCACCAAAGAATATTTGGTTGTAAATACATCTTTTTATTTTTGCAACTACTAGTACGAGCAAACTTTACATTGAGAAAGTGACTAAAAAGTAGAAAATTATCTACAAATAAAATCATGCATTTAGTCAGATTTTCTTGCTTGCTATTTTAATAAATTTATGTAAATTTGACATTTCTGACAATCTATCTTTTCCAGAAAATAACTTCAGGGTGCTGAATCCAAAGGGTTTGTCAATGAGACATATAATGGAGAGATGTTTGGATTTAAGGATGCCATGACTGCTAGTTCTCCCAAACAGAGAGATGTATTTGCATTTCAGTGTGTTATCTTGCTGAGCATTTCAACCCTGCCTGTAACAGAATAGCTACAAACAGGTAATATTTCTGCCCATTTCAATTTTAAAAGTTACTTGATCCTGACGGTTTTTCCTCCTTCTTCTGAAGGAGGACCAGCCTCTACTGGTGCATATATCTGTATGATAGCGATCATATTCATCTGTTTCACAAAGATGATCTATTCATCTAATGTTTGTGAAGTCCTACTAACATGCAAGACGACTCCTTCCTGTCTTACCTTTATCTGAATGACATTTCCTTCAAGTTCCGTAGGTGCCTGGAGCTTCCACTTCTCCTTGCCCTCCAAAGCCCGTATGCTCTGATCGGATCCTGCTGCTTTCCTCCACATAGCTATTCTCCCTTTGTTAGTACCAGCTGCTAAGAGACCTGCCATTCACAAACCTTTTAGGCATTTCATATCTTAAACTTCAGAAAAACAAATCCACATTATACAAAGTAGCAGGCAGCCTAGCTCTGGTTCTAAGGTACTGAGAAGCCTTCTTCTAGTAGCATCCATTTCTTTGCCTTCCTGCAAACCAGCATCCTAGTCCTGAACTGAAGAAACTTTCTGAAGAAACAATGGGAGAAGTTTCACATGGTAAGGCCCATTTTCTAAGCTACCAGATGAAGTTATCTTTTAAATGTATCAGACAATGATTTCATTTTAACCATATATTTTTGAATAGCTGGTTTTGTAGTCACCATGGGCAAGTCACCACTGAAAACCATACTAGCAGACACTAGCTATGCCTCCACTGGCAAACAAGGTGATGCACAGGAGTAGCTCTGTAGAAAACATCAGTTTTAAGGACCTGATGTCCACGCTATACATGTTTGGCAAGTTCTACTTCGCGTTAGCTCTAGTGTGGGCTTGTAGACTGAAAGCCTGTAACATGTTGGAGTGCATTAGGTATACTCCAGGAATATTGTACCAGTGCAGCGTCCTCAAAGGGAATCCAGCTTGTGTGCCGGGAGACAACTCCACACTGAGACAAAGCGTGGTGACTATTGAATGATCTCATTGTACCTTCAAAAGCACACTCCTGATCTGAACTAAAAGGCTTCTACATCACATGCTGTTACTGAAACCCTCAGTAACAAGACAAATATAGTGAAATGACTACAGGGCACTGAAGGCTGAGGTTTGACAAGGTTTAGGATCCAGAGATCACAGCTGCCATGTTATTTCTCACCTTTAGCACTGCAGTAAGAAACACAGTTAATACATTCTCCTCCCTCAAAGCCAAATTGCACATCTGGGGAGAGCACATAGTTCTCATCTCGGTCCAAATCCCAGAATCTAAGGTACACAAAACAAGAGTGTTAACAATGCTTTTCCTTCCAGGTGTCTTGCTAAACACAGTCAATAGGATGCTGTACATGGCATTAATTTGCTATTTCCATAATGCCCAGATCATTCAATTTTTAAAATTAAATTGCCAGCAGCTGCCTCTGGAATGTGAATTTCTTAGCAATCTCCTTCCTTTTCCTTTGACTTTTTAATCTACAGCATGTTTTGTGATATTCTCCTATGAAGAAAGGAGTCAGAAGCAAACCCAGCTTTAAGAAAAAAAAGAAAAGAAAAGAAGTGAGGTCTAGTTGCAATTTTCTTCCTCCCTACTTATGCTTCCTCCTCTATTTTAAGAATATTCCTTGGTTAACCAGTAGTCCTTTGGATTCTAGATGTATTTTCTAGAACTAAACATTGTCAAACATATTCCTTCTTGATACTTGGTCTTTATCACATTCTCACAAAATTAACACATGATTTTGTCTGATAGTAGCAGAGAGAGGCTCAAGAAAGTGAACTACTGATGTTAATGGAACCCCCCCACCCGCAAAAAAAGAGTAGAGGAAACAGGTAGAACAAGTCATAGTAGAGACAAGAAAAAAAGATTTAACACTTTTTTTAAAAATATGCAAAAAGATAAAAAATACAGACATGGTAACATAGCAGCATGGCAAAGTAACATACTTAGTTTAAAGAGTTAGGGATAGAAGTAACCCAAATACTTGTCTTATATTACAGTAACAGAGAAACATCCTGAAAAGCAAGCACTTTTTTTCCTGTTGCTGATGCTATGACTATGCTAAGAATCAGACAATAACAATGGACAGAACAGCAAAGTGGCTATCTTTTTCATGCAAAAAACCCAAATGGATATATTTTCAGAAGAAATCAATAACAGCACTCAAGAAAGGAACAGATTTGGGTAGTACTGCTTGACAAAATAAAATAACTAGAGAGAAAGAAAGAGATATAGAATTATTTTTTGTCCTCAAGGAAACAGATTTTTCATTTCATTTATCTATTTATTTTGAGAAACAAAATTAGAAAATATTGGGAGTTTTTTCATTATTGGTAAAAAAAAAAAACAAAAAACCAAAACCCACCAGTTCAGTAAAATATTCAGTGCAAACCATAAACCTTTTAGCTGGCACTTCTCACGGGCAGCCAGAACAGCTTTAAAACAGGATTCTTACCTGATGACCGTCTCGCCTAGTGCTGTAACAACAAGGCTATGGTCTATTAAAATGATGTCTGCAGAATGACCTATCTTCCCACTCAACTTCACCTGTTAACCATAAGTAAATAAATAACTTTACAGTAGGTAGGAGGAACACACTGAAAGACAGTAAGCATCTGAATTGCCTAGTTTGGCTAAAAAGTTAAAATATAAGAATAACTAGACCTGTCTGTCAGTTCAGATAGACCAATAGTTTCTCTCAGGCAGTGATCACTGCTAAATGCATCAAGTATATGATGTATAAATTCAATAAAAGAAACCTCGTGGTGGGTTAATTAAGTAGGTAAGGAACAGTTTTTTCTCTTGTACTAGATCTTCTCTTAGAACTTGATAAAGATTGCTTTAAAATGTGAAACACCAAATCTTACTCCTAGTCAAAAATAAGTAATGATTAATAAGAAGTGGACACTCCTGTAATACAGAAGTGCCCAGTCTTTTTTGATTTGGGGGGGGGGGGGGGGGGGCGAATCTTAGGAAGGTGAAGGTTTGGGTTCCATCCCCCCAAGCAGTATTTTATTTGAGCCAAGTTCATTATAAGTCTTGGATGAGGTCAGTTTGTTTTTTGTCCCTACACAGTAATTTTTGAGTCACTACGTTATTATTTGTGATTCTGTGACTTGTGAGTTGTTGTTTTTTAAAAGCTTCCTAGTCTTTGCAGCTGTGAAGAATACTTTCACAATGTGAGAACTAAACCATCTTTCAGATTTGCAGACAAAGAAAATATCACCAAGAGGAGGTACTGCTCCTACTAATCTGAAAGACAAGACAGCTCTGAGCGACTGATGATAAAAAAAAAACGAGGACACGGATTATTAACTATTTATCCACAAGACATTTTAACAAATATTTGATTATACTGGAATTTTCAATTCTTCTCTAATTCACTAAGACAAGGTAAATGAAGTGTAAAAGGATTAACATAGGGTCAAAATGAAAGAAACTAAGAAAAAACGGGAAGGCAAGATGAAAACCATCTTTCCAAGTTCAATAACACATCACTCTGTTCCACTTCTAAATGAGCATATATTTGCTTATCAAGGTATTATCTGAGAAACAAAAATGAGAGTTGATTCATTTGTAAGCAAAAAAGTGACAATCAAAAAAACCCTAACAACTTCTTATAAAGATTAAACATCGCAACTTTACCCTGTAGTCTGACTCTTACCTTCATGAGCTCTTCTGCCTCTCCCTCAAGAGTAATTGCATGCAAGGACAACTGCAGGTTCTCTGTTATTACAACTAAAACATCTCTTTCCTCCATGAACAGAAGCTTTTGGACCAGACCGTCTGTGGACAATACATGCCTTGTTTTTCCTTTCTCACTCACATAATGCACAGAACCTGTAGTACACATAAACAAGGTATAGTTTCTAGTTAACAGTTTTTAGCTACAAAAATCAAAGTTGCTGCTCTCTACCTTAATAAATTATTCCTCAAGTGCTGAAAAGGTAAAAATAATCACAATTCTTTTGTCTTCTAGTTTGTCTCAGGATGCAGACTATGATAGTTGACCAGAGCAATAAAACAAAAAACTTACTCACTTTTTCCCCGTCTAGGAAATCCAGAGGGGAATCATTTAAATAATTTTAAACTAAAAGTAAACTTTCTGCATATGTGTGCATGACTGATGGCTTCTGAAGTCTTCAGTATTAATAATAATTTGTGAAAGAAGAACAGTAGCCAAGAATTGGTACAGTTTACAGCAGCATCTAGATTATGGAAGACTGGATATGAAGTTCTTCATTGTTTAGAAACATTCCACCACACACACACAATACAGCTTTTCTGCATTAATTTCACAGGCAAACGGGATAGTGCCTTTCTAAGAACACTGACAACATAGTGTGTGACTTGGCAACTACAGCACATAACATTTTAAAAGCCATTATCATTTGGTTGAATTGTAATACTGTATAAATCACGCACAGGTCTACCCAGTGAAAAACCCTAGAATTAGTTTGCAAAGGGTATTACAGAAATCACCCAAACAAATGAAGTCATCGAAATCTGACAGATCTCATGCCACACACACACACACAATTCCTTAGCAAATCATGATATCATATAAACGTGGCATTTCAAACCAATGCAAATCAAAAAAACCTATGAAATAAAATAATATTTTCCCCCAAAAGCTGAAGTAGAAAACACAAATGTATAAGAAGGAACATTAAGGATCCATGCTAAAATGTTGTACCCAAGAGGCAGTATGATGTATCTAACTAAAAAGAATGTTTTAATTTCCAAAACTCTTGCAAATATATTATCACTTATATATTAGCAGTCAATGACCTGCTACACCACCTGGATGCTCACAAGTCTATGGGGCCGGATGGGATCCACCCGAGAGTGCTGAGGGAGCTGGCAGAGGAGCTCACCAAGCCGCTCTCCATCATTTATCAGCAGTTCTGGTTAACGGGGGAGGTCCCGGACGACTGGAGGCTTGCCAATGTGACGCCCATCTACAAGAAGGGCCGGAAGGAGGATCCGGGGAACTACAGGCCTGTCAGCCTGACCTCGGTGCCGGGGAAGATTATGGAGCGGTTTGTCTTGAGGGCACTCACAAGGCGTGAGCGGGACAACCAGGGGATCAGGCCCAGCCAGCACGGATTCACGAAAGGCAGGTCCTGCTTGACCAGCCTGATCTCCTTCTATGACCAGGTGACCCGCCTAGTGGATGAGGGAAAGGCTGTGGATGTGGTCTACCTGGACTTCAGGAAGGCCTTTGACACTGTCTCCCACAGCATTCTCCTAGAGAAGCTGGCGGCTCACGGCTTAGACAGGTGGACTCTGCGCTGGGTCAAAAACTGGCTGGATGGCCGGGCCCAGAGAGTTGTGGTGAATGGAGTTAAATCCAGTTGGCGGCTGGTCACGAGCGGTGTTCCCCAGGGCTCAGTTTTGGGGCTGGTCTTGTTCAATATCTTTATCGATGATCTGGATGAGGGGATTGAGCGCACCCTCAGTAAGTTTGCAGACGACACCAAGTTGGGCAGGAGCGTTGATCTGCTCGAGGGTAGGAAGGCTCTGCAGAGGGACCTGGACAGGCTGGATCGATGGGCCCAGGCCAACTGTATGAGGTTCAACAAGGCCAAGTGCCGGGTCCTGCTCTTCGGCCACAACAACCCCATGCAGCGCTACAGGCTTGGGGAAGAGCGGCTGGAAAGCTGCCCGGCAGAAAAGGACCTGGGGGTGTTGGTCGGCAGCCGGCTGAACATGAGCCGGCAGTGTGCCCAGGCGGCCAAGAAGGCCAATGGCGTCCTGGCCTGTATCAGAAATAGTGTGGCCAGCAGGAGCAGGGAAGTGATCGTGCCCCTGTACTCGGCACTGGTGAGGCCGCACCTCGAATACTGTGTTCAGTTTTGGGCCCCTCACTACAAGAAGGACGTCGAGGTGCTGGAGCGTGTCCAGAGAAGGGCAACGAGGCTGGTGAGGGGTCTGGAGAACAAGTCTGATGAGGAGCGGCTGAGGGAACTGGGGTTGTTTAGCCTGGAGAAGAGGAGGCTGAGGGGAGACCTCATCGCTCTCTACAACTACCTGAAAGGAGGTTGTAGCGAGGTGGGGTCGGTCTCTTCTCCCAAGTAACAAGCGATAGGACCAGAGGAAATGGCCTCAAGTTGTGCCAGGGGAGGTTTAGATTGGACGTGAGGAAAAATTTCTTTACTGAAGGAGTGGTGAAACATTGGAACAGGCTGCCCAGGGAAGTGGTGGAGTCCCCATCCCTGGAGGTATTTAAAAAGACAAGTAGATGAGGCACTTAGGGACATGGTTTAGTGGGCATGGTGGTGTTGGGTCGATGGTTGGATTCGATGATCTTAGAGGTCTCTTCCAACCTTAATGATTCTATGATTCTGTGATCATCCTCTACATTCCAACTATATAAAAAAATTTAAACTCCTCTCCCACCTCCTCCCACACTGCTTTATTTTCTCCCTGAAATAAAATATTGAACAGATGACTTGATTCATCTCTCTTGTTAAATCACAGAATGGTTTGGGTTGGAAGGGACCTTTAAAGATCACCTAGTCCAACCCCCCTGTAATGCGCAGGGACATCTTTCACTAGATCAGATTGCTCAAAGCCTCATCCAACCTAAGCTTGAACACTTCCAGGGATGGGGGATCCACAACTTCTCTGGATAACCTAGTGTTTCACCACCCTCATAGTAAAGACTTTCTTCCTTATATCTAATCTAGATCTACCCTCTGCCAGTTTAAAACCGTTACCCTTCGTCCTATCAGTATGGGCCCTGGTAAGAAGTCTCTCTCCATCTTTCTTATAAGCCCCCTTTAAGTATTGAAAGGCCACAAGAAGGTCTCCCCGAAGCCGCCTCTTCTCCAGGCTGAACAACCCCCTCTCAGCCTGTCCTCACAGCAGAGGTGTTCATCCCTCTGATCATCTTCATGGCCCTCCTCTGGACCTGCTCCAACAAGTCCATGTCTTTCTTGTGCTGAGGGCTCCAGAGCTGGATGCAGTACTCCACGTGGGGTCTCACCAGAGCGGAGCAGAGGGGCAGAATCCCCTCCCTGGACCTGCTGGCCACGTTTCTTTTGATGCAGCCCAGGATACGGTTGGCTTTCTGGGCTGCGAGCACGCATTGCTGGCTCACGTCCAATTTTTCACCCACCAGTACCCTCAATTCCTTCTCCACAGGGCTGTTCTCCATCCCTTCATCCCCCAGCCTGTACTGATACCGGGGTTTGTTAGGATAGTTCTCCAATGTAGCATTTTCTATCACACAGATATCTGTTTATTGTAGTAATAGTTTGCAATAATCGATCATCCACTGAATCTCAGTTTTATGGGATCTTTTACAAGAAATGGACAGTCCCTTGATTTTATTTGCCATCTGAAATTGTTTCATAAGTTAAATTAACCTTCTGTACTTGGACATTGCTGTACAAAGTATCAGGTATCACACAGATAACACTACCCACTATTTTGAAGCTACTTAGGTCGTTAGGGAGAGGGTTATAGCTTTCTGAGTAACTTTAAGAAAGTTTTCATGCTGTATCACACAAGAGACTAATCTCAAAAGTTAACAAATCTGAGCTAATTAAGTAGAGCAAATAACTCTGAGATTCAGAAGACAAAAAGCAGCAGAAAGTGTATGCAGTTTAGCAAATACAAAGGGGACCAGAAGAGGATTATTACTCGTGACCTAAAAAGTCTGCAGTGAAGATGAACAAGGGTGCGTTCAGTAAAAATATCAGGATTACTTCCACTATTCAGGTTATGTCCCAATACCTGTGCCAGTCATCTCAAATGCTCAGTAATTAAGATGATGCTTTGTGCTCATGGGAAGTGTTGCAAAACAACCTCTGAAAATTGTTATCAGTTCAGGTATCCTCTCTTCAGATAAGCATCTCGTGTAACATATTACCTGGATTGCATCTATTGTTTTACTGCAATGATCAGTGTTTTGGAAGCATCAAAAAATAGCTAGACTAATAAATACTTGAAACTTAGGAGTTTTTTTCGTTTTGTTTTGGGCTTTTTTGGGGAGCTTAATTGTTTATTTAGTTTTGCTTTAAAAGATGCTCTATTGTCTTTAGTCAAATCTCTTTTGAGATATTTAAAAGCACGCAATAAGAATGGGTTTTTTTCCAATTCATTTTTATTAAACAAGTTTGGGCTGATAATCCATACTTTAGAGGAAGTTTACAGGTCACATTTAAACCCTACGCAAACATTAACTGATTCTGAAGTTATGACAGATCACTAACTAGATTAAGAACTGGGTCCTAAATACATATGCCCAAATCAACCTAGGCAATGAGACTGCTCAAAAGAAACAGTCATTGTCATTTGACTGAAATTTGAGAAGTTTGAACAGGAGGCCCAAGAAACGAGACATGGACAGCCACTTGCAGGATACAGAGTCTGTCCCTAGATGGAGCTGCATACCACCACAACACTTGCTTTGAACATGAGGATGTAACAGGCACAGCTACTCAAAGATTCTCTTTGCACGTTTAAGAAGTGCCCTGCACCCCTTTTTCATTTAAATGGTTCACGTCTAGTAAAGAGGCTTGTAACCCACAAATCAAATGAAAGTACAGCCCACTGTTCTGCAAAACAAACATACAGCTGGACAATGCCACTCCTGCAATCATACAGAAGCTATACTGGTGTAAATGATGGGTCTGGTTCTTGATAATGTAAACACTGAATCAAACTGTAATTGAGCTGCAGAACTAGCATAACTTAAATGTTTTTTTGGAGTAGTTAACACTTGAATCGAGAGGATTACATACTCAAATCACCTACCAGAAACATACTCATTACAATACTTGTCACACACATTCTGGCTCCTGTCCAAAGAGTTAACAGCTTAGAGAGATAGAAGGCATCATGAGAACAACTGGGGTAGGTAGAAAATGACCTGGGAACAAACTAGTACCCAGAACAGTAAAAGGGAGAGGAAAAGACAAATTGCAGGCAAGAAACAATATTAGGAAGAAAACTAACAAAACAGATATTCAGACTTTTTTGCTTCTTAGACTGAAGCCTCATTTCAAAGCATGAGAGAAAAAGTAAATTAATAATTTATTTTAAAAGGTATGTTCTAGCAGCATTTGCCTATTTCTAGAAAAAAAAACCCACAACGCATTATTTTGAAGCTTTGCACAAAATGCCGACAACTTCTGATTTTATTTACACTTAGGTGTTAGAGATCACTTTCCTTACACCCACTTCTTCGGGAACCTGACTAATCCAATACCTATGGTGTCCTTCTGGAGACGACTCACCCTGAAGATGCTAAGGTTTTGATAGTTTTATTCATTTCTTCTTACCAAACATTCTTCAACTCCCGTGAATACTCTATCCTGTTGGATATATGAATATGATGGATATATGGATATACTCTAGATGTTGGATATATGCAAACAGGACAATCGTGCACTGAGCTATTTTGAAGGAGACAAATTTCCAGCAGACTGGAAAAGTGGTTTTGCTCTTACCATCTGTCAAAGTGATAAAGAAGGACAGTCCTTCCTGGAGTCCCATTTTCAGAGGTGCTCCCGTTCCAGCTTTTCTCCAGTTAAACATATCCAAGGCCTTCTCATCACCACCCACAGCTGCTTTTGCCAGCTGTACAAAGTCCCTGCAAACAGAGATACTTAATTTCCAATTCCTTACATAACAGAGTACTTTCCATCTCAAAGAATGGATAAGTAGTTAATAAAACATATTGTAAAGAGAGAATATAGATGTTTCATACACTGATTGGAAAAAGGAAAAACTCAAACAGATACAAAGTAAAATTTTAATACTAGTTTTCATTTGCATTGTTTCACCTTTTTTTCCATAAGCATTATTATTTTTACAGAGATGTGAAACAGAAATGTCCCAGACAAGGAAAATTTTTTTTTTTTTTTTTTACTACAGCTGTTTCCTATTTCCTGCTTGGAGAGGAAAGAAAAATAATGTTTAAGAACTGACTTTTAATTTAATTATTCTTGCCAATAATTTCATGGATAATTGTGTTTTCAGTGTGCTTTCTGCTTTTCACAATCAGCAACATTGCTAATTAGAAGAACTAAATGAAGAAGAGTCAACAGCAACAGAGAGAAAGGTATGAACAAAAAGATCTATTGCTGCGTACAGGACACAAATAGCCAGCTACTAGAGCAGGAGAAGAACTTGGAAATAAAGGGCAGTTAGGAGAAGAATTTTTTTTTTTATATATATATTTAAAAAAAGGGTTGTCTGTGAGTAGGATTTTCTTTCTGTGGAACAAGAGAAAGACCTGGTCTATCAACGCTCTGACAGGGCACAATACTTACTCGCCAGGAGGGGGTGGTCGAAAGACACAGTGAGACAGACATTTTCCACACTCTTGTTTCAGCAGGGCAGGACCCTGCACTCTGCCTCGCTGGTCCATTCTCCATAGAACCAAGACACCATGCTAGAAAAGACAACAGTTAATTCATTACACTTTGCACACAGATGAGAATCCAGACTCTAGCTACTCAGTGCACATGAACATTTTATTGACGGAGCAACACCTTTCCTTTCATTTAGTTGACACGTACAATTACTCCCACTTAAAACTAAGCCACAAGGAATAAAAATTATCTTTAACATTATATTATTTGCTAATTAAAATCAAGTTATCTAAAAAAGCTTGTTGGTCATATGCATTCTTAGTAAAATGACACTGCCAGAGCAATTAAATAGAACAGCCTTGGTTTTCCTCTGTAAGGAGCATATGCAAATATTTGTTTAGATAACTCCCCTTCCACTTTTTTCTTGCAAGCAGTCTGATTGCTAAAAGAAAAGATATTGAGATAAGGGATAGTAAAGCATAAGATATGCATCCCTGAGTAAGTGCATATAACACCGACATAGATAAGCATGGGTATATGATTAGACACATGTGAAGTCACAGGATGCAGAAAATCTAAGGAAAGAATTTCAGAGTTTCTAGAGCTTTCCTCCTCTTTCAAAGTAGACATTCAAGTACAACAAGAATTCATTTTTAGAAACAGAACTTAATAACTAAAAGAATCATAGACGCTAAAGAAAGGAAGACTGGTTAGCTAATTAATTCAACAGTAGTCAATATAAGTTGGTGCTCAGAGCCTGGCACAGGTTTTGAAGGTAACACACATTTTGCAGTGTCAGATCAGAATGAGCACCAAACCCCTGGTGACTGGAAAGAACGGAGAAGGCAGAGAAGCAAACAGACAGTTCAGCATGACGTACATGTTAACCATCCCAACAAACTGACTTACGCTACAGCCTCACAGCTGGAATTTCGAGATTATTATTTATTGTTGTTATTATGTCAGTGCTTAGGGAACCAAACTGCATTTGGAGGCCCTCTGTGTAAGCAGTACATGAAAAAACCAGCAACAATCTGCAACATCAAGTTCAATCTCATTTTATTTCATTAAGATAGATAACAATACAATGGTATTATAACTTCCTCTATTTTTCTTTATTGTTTTCAATGGAGTATAGTCTTTCTAGAAGTGAAAGACTAGTAGCAGTGGTACATTCTAAACACTTACTCTTCACAATCCTAACTAGAAGCCACACGAGATGCAGCTGAGGCCTTCCAAGGTAACATTTCCTGCTTTTTTTCCTAAGTATCAAGAATCAAAGTTCTAACTTCTTTTCAGCAGTAAGATGATAATATTTATACCACCCAAAACTGCGTATTAAGTGCAATGCTGTCTCTTACAGCCTAAAGAATGTGGCACAGCTGTGCATCTGTGAAACTGCTCTACTCCTGCTCCAGGAGGCCACTTGCAGTTCGTACAATGTTTGCTGGTTACCTCTGGAAATCACAGGATCCCATGATCTGAAAGTCCATGTCCTGTTGACTCCTCCTCTCACTTTTCCCTCAGCTTTAAATGTCACCAAATTCCAGGGATCCCAGCTAAGAACACCTGCACCATTTATAAGCTGGAGGAAAAGCCTGCAGCTTTATAAAGCTGCTGACCTCCTTTCCATCCCATTCTTGATGATAACCTAGTTGCAAACTCAATTCTGAGTTTGGAACACGAGACTGGAAATAAAAAAGCTCACTACCTCTTCTAAGTGTGACTGGTTATAGAAAGGATACAGAACTGGTCTCTTTTCACATGGTATTTGAAAAGGACAAAGGACATGACCTTATCATCTATAAGATTTACTCTTAAGGTATCCCATATCTTCCCGATCATTCTTAACAATCCAAAGCTTTAGCTTCTTGATATAAAGGCTATTTGCCTTACAAATAGGCTTTCATTATAGAAAGCACCTAGATCCTTAGGATTCTTTTGCATGAACGAAAGCTGGAAGTCATCTATGTTATTTGTTACTTAAAACACAAATTAAGAGCTTCTGATTTTCACAGCACCCTATTCCAACTTTAAGAAGTTATTTTCAAATAACTTTCTTGCAATTCAGGATTTATGATGACTGAATGTTCTCAGCTGAGCACTCTCAGTTATAAAGTCCCAGTGAAGATCAAACAAAAACCAAATCAGGGCCCAAATAGTTATGTTCTTTCTAAGGGTATTCCTCTAATATGAGCAGAGTATGATCCTGGCCACACTCACCTAATGGAAGTTACCTGAATAGAAACCTTCATGGGAAACATTTTAAAAATAAACTTAAAACCTATTGGAAAAGACATAGGAAATGAAACATACCTGTGCTGCGCATCAGACCATGGTACAATGACACTGAGCGTGCAACACAAGGGATGAGTGGGCCCACCCACCGGGCAGAGACACCATCCTGGAGCTAGCCACAGGATGCTGAACCAGCTGCGTGCTCAGCCTAACAAGCCTGGGCTCTTAGCAAGGCTGATTAGCTCAAGCTGGCCACTACACACAGCTGCAGGTTTTTAAAGACCCACATTTCATTGACCAGGGAGTACCTTGAACTGTGCTCAGCTGTGTGTTTCAATGTCTGCAAAGGGTAACACAGCTATTTTGCAATAATGAACTTTTCCGAGTTCAAATGTGCTGCTGTTCCATCTATTGAGGTTGGTCTTTCCAACTACTGCAATTGAAACTACGCGAATCTGAAGACCATTCATGTCAACACATGCATAGGCTTTGTTTCGTCATGTTAAGGTATTTCCTTGAAACCACTGCCTATTCTACTTTGATGAATACTCTCATCAGAGGAGCAGTTAGGATGAGTCTATAAAATTGTTAAATTTGCTTATAAGAATGGCTATATCTGTTTTAAGATGACTTCATTACTGTGATCTGACACCAAATAAATCAATTTGAAAAAAGTTTGTTCATAAATGTAGGGTTAATGTAAGCTGTGGCTACATTAATATATTACCTCCATATAAATAAGGCCTCAGTTACACTGTGCATCACCTTCTTTTGTCTGGACAGCATTTTCTCTCTTCTAATAAAGAAGAGGATAAATTCATTTTTGACTCAATTTTGAATTTCTGCATTTCTGTCAAATGCAGCAACAGAATTTTACAAACAATGATTTAAAATTGTATTTTCCTCTGACTCATACAGGTAAGAATTCTCAAAGAGCAGAACTGAAATTCTTGGACAAGCTCAAGTTTATATCAGGGAAAATATAGAAAAAAACACCTTTTTTTTTTTTCTTCTTCTTCATTTGCTGACTCAAGAACTGGCAAACCAGAATCTTCTATGAATACTTAATCCTGAATACTAAATATTCAATAGCTAGTTTCTCATTTCACTATATAAAAGGGCAACCAGCTCAGCAAGAAATAAAGACTATCACATTTCAAGTATTTCCACAACATATTTTCCATACAATAAGTTTGACTCATTTTTAGAGTATTAATAAAAACAGAACAAGAGAGATTAGCATGGGGGTTTTGTACTTAAGTGAGCATTGCTATGCACTCACTATGGATGAATATGTTGTAGCTGGAATTTGTTTCTCAACTTCTGGGCTTTATTGCTGAGTCTGCCACAAAATTCGTGCATAGACGGGAGCAAATAATTCAAATTGTCTATGCCTCAATTACCCCATCCATTAAATAGTCTTAAACCCTGATCTACTGCTCAGTACATACTGAGATTAGATACACTTTTATTTAAAGATAAATTGATAAAACAGCAATGAGTACTGTAGAAGTTAAGACACTGCAATTTGATTTTACTCCCTAACAGTTTTAAATTTCCTTGCTTTAGGTACAAATTATCTCCCCCGCAACTACCCCTTCCCCTAACAATCCATTCCATTATTCCTTCCCATCACAGGGCTTGCAACACCGTGTTCCACATCAAACACACATTTGGCATTTCAGCTACTCACCCTATCACCAGACACAAGGCAGGTACCATTTGTACTCCAGTTTAGGACTGTAATTTTGGCATTATGATTTGGAGGTACAGCGTGGTGCTCCTTTTCTTGTTTGTTAAGTACCACAACTTCTCCCGTCTCCCAGCCTGCTGCGAGAATTGGTCTGGAAGGGTGCCAGGAAAGTGATGCGACCTGAAAGCTTCTCTCAACATGTGCATCGGACACATGTTCTCCCTGCAAGTGGAAATAAAGTGCAAGCTCAGTACAATGGAAACTCAGTACAAGGATGCAGCTAAACCTTCAGATTCGCTTCCCAGTCAACAAGATGTTCTTCTGTGATAAAGGACTGGCATGTAATAGAGTTTCCTGCAAGAGATATGAAGTGGCTACACAAATTCTCCTTACAGCTATTTCACATGCATAAAAATGTGCTACAACATGCAGTACATACACTTGAAAATTGCTAATGAAAGCATGGCAGTCTTAAGTGACTGCCTCACTCTGCTCTTCCAGGCTATTCTTCCCTCACAGCGTATATGAGCAGCTCTCACTGAATATCAAGCTTTTACTCCCGTATGAAGGATAAGAAGGCTTCAAGCACATTTCAAGGTAAAAAAAAAAAAAAAAACACACAACTTTTGAAAAAGAAGCAGCTCACTGAGGACACAGAATGAACTAATGCTTAAACAGCTCTTATAGGTAGACACTCCTTTGTGCATGGTTTGCAATAATATTTCAGGCAAATCATTTAACTTCTCTATGTATTTATTTTTCCATTTGTAAAATTTGGTTGACAATTTTTCATAATGCACTTTGGAAAGTATACATTTTATAGGCTACTCATATTAACAGACTTAAATGTTTCCAGTACGTCTGCTGCTAGATAGCCTGTAGTACCATTTCCCTAAATAGCACACTTTTTTTCCTGAAAATTATGCAAACCAAAGTCCTACGCAAGCCTCTTGTGTAAACTTTAGAGTATGCAAAGGAAATATCTGTCTACAGGCAGAAACCATACTAGGAAACAACCTACTCAAATGGAACAAGCTGAGTCTAACAAATCAGCTCAGTCTCAAGGTGGAGGAATGATTTTTTTTTTTTAATTTACATTTCTTAGTACATTTTATTCATGTAGAGTTTAAAAAAAAGCAGCATGTGTCCATTTTAGTTTTAAGACTGAAATTCTCATACTATGAGAAGTAAAAAGCGAATCGGTAACCATCACAAACAAGAATGAAAGGCTGTAAAAATTAAATTTCAATGGAAGATCAATTTAATTCATGAAGACCTTTTTATAAAATACATGTAATCAGTAGTTGATGAATCTGACATGCCCTAGATAGCACGCGACATGGATAGTAATTAAAATCCAGGGAGAGGGATTCAAGGAGCATAAGTAAGGCTGCAAATATATATATATATATAAATATAAAAAAGTGAAGTATCAAACCAGCAACATGGTATCAAGCCCAAAAGCAAAGTTGCTGATTATTCACCTGTTCCAGATAGATATCCACACAGCCCCCAGATGCCGTGCTGATGGAAGCAACTGCCAGGAGTGGATGAAGTGGGTGCCATGCTATATGAGAAGGGGAGGCAACTGAATCGGGAGCTTCTGTTCGATGATCCACATACACAGCCATAATAGAAGCTGTCACAGACTGCAAACCTGTACAAGGAAAACAAACATTTCTAACAGGTATGCTTAAGTATGTAATATATATACACACACTCTAAATATATGCGCTATATTATATATAATATATATACTATTATAATAACAAGTATGCTTAAAGAATGGGGAAAAAATAAAGCTACAGCACCATCTTGTTAATACGCACTACACAGACATGAAAAAGGTCACAGTGGTATTTTTAAAAAAATACAGAGGAATACTGAGCCTTGTAGTCTGTAGATTCACAGTGCGCATTGGCTAGTACCAATCTGTCACCAGTGGCTTGTGCTGGCTTATTTCAGAGGACTCCAAAATAACTCAGAATTTACCAGAAAGCTACTTCCAGTACTTCATATCCAAAGATGTCAATTAATGTACAGAGTGATTTTATGTTGTAAAGTCCCATATCTGGGCTTTCAAAGCAAGTTTTAACAGTTGTCACCACTTTGGAGCTTGTACTGTTGAAATTACGCAAGATTAGTTTAACTTATACTGTTATCTACATTTGAATGAAAATACTCAATAAGCACTGATGTTCCAAGGAAAAGAACCTGAAAGCAATGCTCTTTTCAGAGTTGTGTGTCAGAAATGGAGGAAGTCACTAATAATCTTTAATATATACAGAGATGGTCTTTGGGATTTGTGCTGTGTGATCTTACCGGCTTGGTGTCAAAAGAAAAACAGCTGGAGAAAAACACCTCAAGAGTTATTAGCAAATAATGCCAAGACCTGGTGAAAAAAACAAAACAAAAAACCCAAACACTGTGAAAGGCTTAACATTCCCTTCACATTTCAGGGGAAGAGACTTTTTCTCCTGCGCAGCTACACCATGAGTTCAGAACCTGCAGGCACACATATGCACAGCAGTTAGATTTGCCTGTCACCAACTGGGCGCTAATGCAGGATGTAAAATGGACATAAACAGACTCTTGTTTTAAAGTCTCTTTACTTCAAATATTCTGTCAGTGCTTAAAATAAATATTTTGCTTTAAGAAGGCTGTCTTTGCCCCCCCCCCCCCCCCCAAAAAAAAAAAAAAGAAAAATGAAATCAAATTCTGCCCCTTTGATTAGACAGGTTAGAAAGGTGGGTAACATTTTTAAGTTGGTAGTTCTGTATCTTGCCTCTGATATTACAAAGAACAACATGAACTATCAAACATCAAAACAGAAACAAGTGTAGTTAGCCTTGTACAAGCAATTTGATCTTTCAACAAGATCCATTCACCTTTATCTCCACACTCCCTCAAAATCCTCCACATTCCCATAGTGGCATGTAGGTCTAGTTTTATTGCCACACAAAAAAAAACCCCAACAAACCATTCAAATAAAAATTGGAATAGTTTTCATCTTTATTTCATGTTTTTTTAATAGTTTTCTTAAATCTCCAATTCTGTTCCAAAATACTGTACCCATTCTACCACTTTCATTCTTATTTCATCTGTTTCATTTTACTCTAACAGGGGAAGAATTTAGTCCATATTTGAATATAAGCTTTATATGGGCTCAAACTTTGAACTAATAGAGAAATTCACTTCAGATTCAATTAAAATTTGAGATGCCTACGTGAAAAAAAAAGCACATTTGGTATGAAGTAATGGTTTTATCACACAAAACCACACAGCCGTAATGGCTTTTCTAGAGCCACCTTTTTCTGCTGTTAAGTGTTCCTTGCATCTGTAGTCATAAATATTACTTATTATTATTCAGTTATTTCAGTCCCCTTCAGAGAGGGAAGAAAGTAAGTTTTTCAAGCTTACAAACTGTGTCTCTTGATCAGCTCACTAATGGGTACATCAAGCCACCTTGTCTGCTTTGCTACAGGTGACTGTCAGCTGTTCCAATTAGGATAGCTATAGCTAACTATCCCTTTCAGCATTAATAGGCAGCAAAAAGTTTTTCAATCAATACTGTATATATTTAAAAAGGCAGACTAGCACCTACTAAAACAAGATTTAGTGATATTGTCATGTAAATTATGGGCAATCCCTAGTATAAAATACTTTTCACCATCTCAACAACTATAGAAAATTGTGCAGGAGACTGCTAGATGCAGATAAATAAATTGCTGATATAAGTGGATTATTCAGTGGTGTAAAAAAAAAAAATATCACTAAACCAACATTCATTTGCTTGTTGTAATCTTGGGAATTCATTATTCACACGTTCACTGTTGCTTCAAGCTCATGTACTTACACCCTGTAGCTTTGACAGATAATTCTTCAAAAAAAGCCTTCAAAGAAAAAAAATGAAAACCGAGTAGCACTACCTCTACAAATGATTTGGCACTGCACGTTCTATTTTTTTCAAGGTCTAAAAGACAAGAATTTCTGAAAAAGTGAACCACTTTGAGGATTGGAATAGAACATGACCAAGTCCAGACTTTGGATCTCAATAATCAGATTAGATACACATGATGGACACTTTTGAAACAACCCACAAGCACTTCATAAAAACAATGAGAGTTCATAGAATCACAGAATGGTTTGGGTTGGAAGGGACCTTTAAAGATCATCTAGTCCAACCCCCCTGTCATGCACAGGGACATAATTCATTAGATCAGGTTGCTCAAAGCCCCGTCCAACCTAAGCTTGAACACTTCCAGGGATGGGGCATCTACCACCCCTCTGGGCAACCTGTGCCAGTGCTTCACCACCCTCAGCATAAAAAATTTCTTCCTTATGCCCAAAATAAACCTACTCTCTTACAGTTTAAAACCGTTACCCTTCGTCCTGTCAGTATGGGCCCTGGTAAGAAGTCTCTCTCCATCTTTCTAAGCCCCCTTTAAGTATTGAAAGGCCGCAAGAAGGTCTCCCTGAAGCCTTCTCTTCTCCAGGCTGAACAACCCCAACTCTCTCAGCCTGTCCTCACAGCAGAGGTGTTCATCCCTCTAATCATCCTCGTGTCCCTCCTCTGGACCCGCTCCAACAGGTCCATGTCTTTCTTGCACTGGGGACCCCAGAGCTGGACGCAGCACTCCACGTGGGGTCTCACCAGAGCGGAGCAGAGGGGCAGAATCCCCTCCCTCGACCTGCTGGCCACGTTTCTTTTGATGCAGCCCAGGATACGGTTGGCTTTCTGGGCTGCGAGCACACATTGCTGGCTCACGTCCAATTTTTCACCCACCAGTACCCTCAATTCCTTCTCGGCAGGGCTGCTCTCAATCCATTCATCCCCCAGCCTGTACTGATACTGGGGATTGCCCTGACCCAGGTGCAGGACCTTGCACTCGCCCTTGTTGAACTTCATGAGGTTCACACAGGCGAACGTTAGACATGACATTAATGTCTGCCCACAGAGAAAAGTTAAGAGAGGTTCAAGGTCATTCTCTGCCCCTGTTCTTAACTGGCCAGACACAAGCCAGGTCTAGTCCAGACATCATACATGCATACTAATGTGGCCCCGTGCTCGGGATATCAGGTCCTTTGGGGAAATCAAGCCTTATTTCATACATCACCAATACAGGGACCAATGCAGACCGATAACTGGCCATCATCTCAGAGCATGGGAAAGGACTGTGTTTGTCTGCACCCACCAACACAGACATGCATAAGATTTCACAAGGAGTCAGTAATTTTATGAGTAGGGGAAGATTATCCTTTGATACAGGGTGATTTTGCTCCAGACAAACCTCTCAATTCATTACTTACAAGTTGGCAGAGTATTAAAAAAAATTACAAACCAAATAGCTTTTATTTGTTTGGTTTGAATTTTCTGGGCTTTAGGTAGGTAACCTAAAGATCCGTATTGCTACAAATGACAGTACTGAGCCAGAATACACGCACATATTTCAAAAGGCAATCGTCCACATTCAGGAAAAAAAAAAAATTAATTATGCTATTCTGTCTTTGGTGACAATTCTTAAAAAGTTACTTTTATGCTCTGTATGACAACATTGTCAGCACATTTAGCATCTAAGGGAGGCTGATTACGATTAGGTTCGCTATACTTGTGGAACTGCTACCGGCCACAAGCTTACCAGAAAACCCATCACCAAGCACGTTCATAAAATGAGTTTTCGGTATGCGTTGCCGTGATGTTTCCCCTGACAAGACTTGACAGGTACCTATGCAAAAGCACAGTTTTTTCTTATAATCCCTACCTATAAGAAATGCTAGTTTTTTAAATTTTAAAATGTTTAAAATAGCTAGCCCCAGAAAAAAATTAGAATACAAAATTGAGTTACGCTACAGAAAGATGGCTAATGACTAAATACTATTTCCTCTGACCAGCAAAACAGAAAGAGTAAATAGTAAAAATCTGACTAAATCCCGAACCCGCACCGAGGGAGACGGAGTGAGAAAACACGCACAGGGACGAGCCCAGCCCGCTTCTCGAGCAACTCCTCTGCCCGTGGGACAGCGCCTCGCGGGGGCCGAAACCTGCGTGGGTCCCCTCGGCCGAGCTGTAATCGCCGTTCCCCAGCACAAAACAACAACGGGCTTCTGCACCCGCCGCAGCCCGCCAGGAGCGACTGCTCCCGGCTCGGCAAACGCGCGGGTCCCGCCCGCCACGTTCGCGCTCCGCGGGCGCGCCGGCAGACCCGGCCGCTCCCGCCGCCCGCCCGAGCTCGGGGAGCCCGCAGGCGGCGGCCCGGCCGCCCCGGAGCCTCAGGCTGACCGCGACCGACCCCGCTCCCGCAGGCCGGGCCCAGAGCGACCGAGAAGAAGCCGGCCAAGCCGCTGAGGGCTCCCGGCGCCTTCGCTCGGGCCGACCCCAGCGGGCCAGCGCCCCCCGCCGCTCTTACCTGCCGGCAGCCCCGGAGCGCGGTCCCGGCGCCGAAGGCCGCACTCGCTCCGAGATGCTTTGCGTTACCCCTGACAACGGGGAGAGCCCGCAGCACGGAAACTCCCGACCTGGAGCCGAAGAGTCACGGAAACAACCGAAGCGGCCCGCCGGCACACCGGAGAGAGACGGGAAGTGCCGAGCGCGGCAGGAGCCGGGCGCGTTCGGCCGCGGTGCCCCGCGGTCCCCCGCCGGCAGGTCAGGGCCGGGCCGGCACTGAGCGTCCCGCCGGGAGCGGGGCGGCGCGGCCCGCCCTCCTCCCGAAGCGAGCGGCAACCGCTCCGGGCTGGCTCTCCTTCGCCCCCCCGAACGGCGCCTGGAAGCGGTGGTCGGAGGGGCTGGAAGCGCCTCTGCCCCGCGCGGGGCCGGGGGACCGGCCGGGCGCCAGCCCCCTCAGCCGTCACCCCAAACACGCTACCGAAGGAGGGCTGCCCCTTCCCCGGACTGGGCGGCGGGCCCAGCGCCCCGAACCACCACCCTGCCTCCGGGCGGGGAAACCAGCCAACGCCTCCGGGCAGGGAACCACCTCCACGCTCGGACACCCGCTCTCGGGGCTCCGGCTGGCGAGACCCCAAAGCCTAACAGGCAGCTTCCGAGCATCAGCAGCCGTCTTCAGGACTTTGTGAACTAACCCGCGAGGAACAACTTCTAACACAGACGATGGACTGTGCGGCTCCCCGGCTTCCTGGGAATCAAGATCCGACCACGAACTCTTCAGGTCCCTGAACGCGGATTAGACGCCCGCTGCAACAGAGCCTAATCCAACTGAAACCTACTGAAATATAAACGCATATCATAACCGTATGTGATTATACAGCCCACAGCTCATTAGCTCTTTCAGAGCTTTTGTGGGAAAAGTGATTTGGTAACTTTTTAAGATAGTGGCCAAGTTTTTCTAGTAACATCTAAATGAAGATAGCCCCACAAAGCCTCTCTGCCGCTGCCCTCACACACCGCCCCTCCTCTCCTCCAGCAACGCTGGGTGCAGCAGGCATGGCCCAGGCCAGGGACAGCCCAGCTCCATCCCCAGTCCTCGTCGGTGCTGGGCCTGCATTCAGCCGTAACAACCAGGTTTACGCCACGCATTCAAAAGAGACAGTTCAAGATCCAATCCTCATACCGCTGTGAACACCACAATCATTTGTGATTCCTCTGAAGTCACAACACTTCCACAGAAACAGATGAAAAGAAGCCACAGCTCTAGTACAGCTGTGACCAACAGTTTCTGCATGCGCTAACATGTTGACTCCGGCCATGTGTAACATGTTGTATAATTTATATGGTGTTTCACACTGTTTTTCAAGTTTACAGCATTTACTGGGACGCTTCTGACAAAAAAAGAGGTCAGTTTTGTTACCAAGTAGGAAAAAGTACTAGCTGGGAGGCAGACTGCATTAAAACATGCCGTGTCTCTTCCAGAACTTAAAGATAGGCTTTAGGTAGGGAGGCAAAACACCGGCTTTAGACCTTAGGTTGCTACAAGCTCAGCAACCCCCTTGAGAACAAACTGTTTTCTGAGCAGCAGAACTTAAAGCCCTGTTTCCTGTAGCTTTTTATCTCATGCTTTAATTATCTTCTCCCTTACAAGGCATCAGCTCTAACAAAGTCACTTATGGCACCTCTTCTTGGTGGATTCTCGGACATGTAATAACACCATTAGCTTACTCAGGTGCCACTCCCGAAGTAGAGTCAGTAATTCATTTCTTGGCTCTGCCCAGCTGACTTCTCACTGTTTGTGCCCATAGTATTTTTGAGATCATCAGACTTGAAGTTGAACATTTGAGCAGACCATGCGTGCAGATGCCTTGTCTTCTCAGACAACCAGGCTAATGAGGAAACTATTGCAACTACATAGTACAATCAAGTCAGAAATACATGGCCAGTAGGAGCCTCAAGCAATCGTCTAGTCTATCATCCCTTTCTGGACTGGAATAAAAATCATCTAAAAAAACCCCACCCACTGTTTCTGCTCAAGGGACCATTTTTTACAGCTTTCATAATCGCCTGGTTCAACGTTACACAAAATTTTGCCCAGTAACTAAACTACATATCCCTACTTGTGCAGGCTTAGCTGGAAATTAAAGTTCCCTGCCCTCCAATATTCAACAGAGAAGCCCTGCTGTAAAGGATTTATATCCTAAATAGACAAATGAAGAGAGCATCCTAGGATCCCAAGACCTTCCCTCCCGAGTACTGCGCTCATAAAAGACGCCTAACAGCTCTGAGTCCCTCAAGTCCCAGGACAGGCAAAGAACAGGCTTCAGTCGTGTAGTCACACACAGTGCATTTCATCCCTTCTTCTAAGGGCTTGACCTCAGATGCCGAGAGGGGAAAAAAAAAAAACAAAACGTTGCATGATTAGGTGCTTCCTATTTAGTAAGCCATAGAGGATTAACAATAGAAGTCTGACCTTCGGTTTAAATCCTCTTACCTGAATGGGAAAGAACGGCTTTAGTAACACAAAGACCATCCATTATCATTTGCCAGATTAAACAACTTAAGAGCCTTTTAAGAACAAATGAGTTATGAATGAAATGTAGTAGCTTCAAAGTAATCTAAAAGGAAAATATAGGACAACATCCACTACGTTGGCGGCTTTTACATCTAAGATCTTTGGAAAAGTATTTTCACATTATAATTAGTGTAATGATCACACACATTAGATGCAAAATTAAAAACACCTCAACATAAAACAGAAGTACTAACTTTGTGCTTCTGCTGGACAGTTCTGCATTGCTTGCTCTATTTCTATTAAGCATGCAATTTGTTATTCATACCTTAAAACACACAGGATGTACAACAAATCCAAGTTAATGTTCTTGCCTAGTCCAGAAAACCATGGCAACAAACACTGAAAGATTATTTGCATTTTGTATCTGTGCAGGTCTGCCAAAGCATGGTCATGGACCCTCCCTACTATTAAAAAAGAACGAATGGAAGTTCAAGTGTCTTTTGACATCTCAACCTACCCCCTGCCTCTCAGCTCTTGTCCAACTCCATTTTATTCAGTCTTTCTTTCACAAACATTTACACACATGAGCAATTTCACACCTTAACAGTCCACTTGAGGCAATGGAGCTATTCAAGCATATAAAGTTATTTACATACAGAGAGAATGGAAACCATCAACTCTGAGCTCCTTGGGGAGCTGAACATACCTTCGTGTCTCTCTGCAAAGCACCATGGAAATATATGGCACTGTAGGTGCAGAATGCATCATTTCCTGTCACTATTGTTAAATTTGGTTCTGGTCAAACCAAGCGGCAAAAATAAACCATATGATCCTGTGCTACATTATAACAAAACTGCAAAATACTCTCTCTACAAAAAAACTAATTAAGATGTAGATTTAAATGCAAAGCTCTACAGTGGAAACAAGATGATTAAACAATTAGGCTCTTTTTTGTTTACAAATTGCATTTATAGCAATACACTTGGTTACTCACAGCTATGCTTTACAGCATATTTATAGGAGATGATGCAAAGCCCAAGGCATCTTCAAGTTTAGTTCACCATCATAAGATAACTACTTGCAACACTCCATGGGAGCCCAATTTTCCAGAATTTAGATGCCATCGTGAAGTTTAAATTGTTAAAACATTGATTTCTAAGCTACAGCTTATGAAGATTTTCCTCAGAAGAAGAGGGCTGAGGCATCCTTTCCTGCTCTGATACCCACGAAGTTTCAAAAAGAAGATGATCTAGTGTTCTTCCCACAAATAGTATGTCAAGGGAAAAAAAAAAAAAAAAAAAAAAAAAAATCGCACACAGTACCAGCTGCAAGATTTTTAGAAATCATTCTTCCTAGCAGTTAACATGAAGTCACCACATAAAAGTATCAGAGAGCAGTCACTGGAAAATGGGCCAAAACATTAGGTTAGCAAATTAAATTCAACCCCCTTTAATTCAGTACATCACTGAATAAAGCTTCTTAATCCTGGAGACAGCTTATTTAAAAAAAACCCACCAAACCCCACTTATGGGCACCTACACAATTGCGAACTCTGGAAGACTAGAAATTGTGAAGACACCAGGCCTTCCCAGGAGGTTTCACATTTGTGATTTCATGCGTGTTACTTGTAACCTTTATGAACAACAAAGAACTTATTAACATCCTTAATTGGCAAGGAGCGTGTTGTAAAGCGAGCTGCCGGGACAGCGAGCGCCTCAGCGGCACTCTGGGCCCGAGGACCCCGCTCAGCTCAGAGCCCCTCAGCAGCACGGCCGCCATGTTAGGCGGCCTGGCCTCCCACCAGCCGCAGCAGGCCGGTCCCTGGCGCTCAGCCACCCTCCCTGGCACTGCCCTTCGCCTTAAGAACTGCTAAAAGCAACGCGGAATTAGCAAGAAGCGGGAGGTTCTTTAGTCGACATCAAGCCCACGTTGCGAAGGGATGCTCGGTACCAAACCCGCGGCACAGGGAGGCGCCCGCCCGGTGGACGCCCCCGCACAGTCCCTGCCGGTTCCGAGGTCCGGCCCCGGGAAGCACAAGTAGCTCCGGGCGGACAGCGGCCCCAGGGCTCCCCCCCACGCTCCGACGGGCGTAAGGGAACGGGAGCAGCGGGCGCTGCTGCCGCGACGCGGCTTCGCCGGGCAGCGAGCCCCCACACCGCGAGCCAGAGCTCGGCCGCGCCAGCGGACACCTCCGGGCGAGCGGGTAGGGCCACGGGGGAGCCCCGCACTGCTTTTACCGCCCGGCTAAGACCCGAGCACCGGGGGCCGCGGGAGAGCCCGGCGGAACCGCGAAGCGAACGAAGCAAAGCAGCGGCCCGGATCCCGCCCCGCCCCGCCCCGCCGGCGGCGCCCCCCCCCCCCCGGGAGAGGCGGCCCTTCCCGACAAGCAGCAAACACAACGCCGCATGCAAATCACCAGCTTTCTGACCAATGGAATCCTGGACCACGTCCAAGAGCCCCGGCTATCGGGCCCTCAATTGGCTTTTCTTTTAGCCAATCAGCAGCCAGCTCTCAGGATTCGCCTCGCCCTCTGACGGGCACTGGCCGCTACCTCTTCCTTCGCGTCAGGCTTTCGTCACCCGCCGCGCGCCGCGCTTTGTTTGGCTTGCGTTGGGGTCCCGGCCCCGCCTCCCGCCTCGCTCCCGCTTGCCGCGAGCCAATGGGACGCCCTGCTTGGGGTGCCGGGGCGGGGAGTGCCGGCGCGCTCAGCTGGGCCCGCGCGCCGCGTCCCGCCCCGCCCTCTCGGCCCGGCGCAGGGTGACGAGGAAGCGGAACCGCCGCGGCCAGGACCCCATCGCGGCCCGCTCTGCGGCCGGGCGCGGGGCTGGGGGCGACGGCGGGGCGCGGCCGAGCCCGGGGCGCCAGGGAGCCGCGGCTCCGGCCGGGGGCGTCGAGGCCTAGTGGGGAGCCGGCGGTGCCGGGACCGCGGCCGCGGTTTCGGAGGAGCCCGGGGAAAAGAGGTCGCCTCCCCGGCCGGGAGCGGGGCTGCCGCCGCCAGCGAAGCTGGGAGGGCCGCTGGGGCCCGCGGTGGTCGTAGGGCGCGCCGGCCTCCTCCCGAGCTGGCGGGTCTGGGGCGCAGCCTGGGGGTGCCTGGGGCTGCGGGTGCCGAAAGACCCGGGGCAGCCGCCGGCGGGAGAGCTGGAGCGCGGAGGCTGCACGGCGGCGTTGATGCGGCAGGTGAGACTCGGGGCGGGGGACGGAGCCTCCCGCGGGGGCGGAGGGGGCTGCTGCGGTGGGGGGGGGGAGGAACGGCGCCTGTCTCCCTGGGGGGCCCGGCCCGGCCCAGCTCTCCTGTCCGGGCCGTCGATCGACGGGGTGCGGCGGCGCGGGGGTCTGCGGGGAGCTTCGCCGCACGAAAGCATCTCTGAGGGGAGCCGGGCTTTTGTAGGAGGCGGGGTGAAGGGACGGCGACTGAGCATGAAGGTCGAGAGGACCGAAGCGGCGAGGCTGAGAAGATTTTCCCTTTGGAAGGAGAAGGAAAAGGAGGGGCAACGGGAAAACGAAAGGCAGCTGAAACGGGTGCACTGGGCGCAGGGCACTGCCAGGGGGTTTAGGCAGGGCGCTGCAAGGAGCCGGCTGTGGGGAAGCGAGGCAGACGCTGGGATTTGCTACCGTAGCCTTGTCAGTGACTGTCCCCAAGGTGTGTTCCTTTGGCATCCCCCTCCTGATTGTTGGGGGATGCCAGTGGATGCATCGTTTAATTTGCGGTAACAAAACTAAACTTGAAGTCAAGAAGATTTAAGCCTTGCTTAAGTTTTCGAGTGCAGACTGTCAGAGCTGGATGATTTCTCTCCTCAGAATGACTGAAAACACTGCAATTTTTGTCGTGTGGAGAACAAGCTTGTGTTTGTCATTAGGGACCTGTCAGGTGAATAGTTAACCAAGTTTTAATATGAGTTTTGATCCACAGTTCAAATCAGTTTATTGAGCATTTGCAAAGAATGGAACGTTGCCCAACATAATTCTGAATTGGTAGATTCGGTGGTTTAGCTGAAAATCATTAGAGGGAAGAGTACCATTTTAATAGTAGGAATACAATCCATAAACTGTAATCACACAGATTTGTACGCCATATAATGCTGATATATCTTGTTTATTTTAAACCACGTTATTCTGGTGTCAGCCTGATCCATAGTAATTCCATTTTTTATCTGTGATATTCAGAATTTCCTTCTCTTGTTGGTTTTTATCTTTTCCCTTAATTAAACTTGGACTGTGGCTCCTGCTCTGGTGATAAGGCAGCTGCATTGCAACTGCTGCTTCTTTTTGTTTAGCTGTAAGTGGTTTCTTTCTTGGAAGTTGACTTCTTTTAGGTACGGTGTGAGTAACATTTTTACACTCCTTAAGGAAAAAAAAAAAGCAGTTGTTGGGTTTTAGCAGATGATATGATTTAATGCCTTGAGCTTTTGTGTGTGTACCTGGCGTTTTGTTCCAAGTATTAAAAAAAAAAAACCCTTTAGAATTGAGAGGATTTATGAAGTTAGACACAGAATGAGCAGCCATCCCGGCGGCCGGTCCAAATGTCAGATGTGGAATTAAAGTTGTTTAGCGATGCCTCTCAGAAAGTCCAGGAGTGGTCCTCTAGCAAATGATGTTTTAAAACTTTTTTGCTTGGCCAAGAGGTCGCAGCATCGCCGCGAGTTGCACGGTCCCCAGCGAGGTGAGGGGGGGAAAAGCCGCTGCGGATGCCTGCAGAGTTTGTTGCCCTTCAGATTAAAAAAAATAATAAAGGGGGTCACTAATTTAAAATAAAACCGCAAACGCTGGAAGCTGCTGGCAGAGCCAGCCAGAAGTTGTTGGCTGCGGGGAGCCGGGCCGTCTCCCGGCGCGGGTCGGTCTGCAAAGGCCGGCGGTGACAGGCGCCCGGCCCGCGGCGCGATGCTCTTCGCAGAGGAGGCAGCCGGGCTTGGGGCTGCCCCGCGGGGAGCAGCGGAGAGGTGCCGGGGCTTCGGCGGGGGTGGGGGCGGAGGGGGAGCTGGAAATCTCGGTAGCCTCGGCCAGTCCCAGCCCCAGAGACACACACACACACAGAGGAGGAGAAGCCGCCGCCGCCGCATCTAGGAATATGAATCCCCCCCCCGCGGCAGGTCGGATCGCCTCGGCTCCATGGTGAGGAGAAAGAAGAGCCCCCCTGGGCCCGAGGAGCCGCGGAATGGGTAGGATGGGGGGCGAGCCGCCGGCCCGGCCCGGCCGCGCTGCCCTGCTCCGCTCCGCCGGGCTCGGCGGCTGCCTTTCCTCTCGGCGGCTGTCGAGCGCTTCCAGACGCCCGAGTTTGGCTGGGCGATTTCTCCGCCAAAGGCGCCCCGAACCCCTTCGGGAGGGTGCCGGAGGGCTGCCGGGGGAGCCCGGCTGCCTTTTGGGCCGGTTTGGGGGGGGTTCCGGCGGGGCTTTCCCCCTCCCGCCCTCGGCACAGGTTGTTGGGTCGGGACAGCAAACGAAAGGGGATTTAGTAACAAACAACGGCGGCCATGTTGAGAGGAATTTCTGCAGCTAAACTTCTCCCCTCTCAGCCCAGGGATTTCTCTCCCTCTCTGGGGGGCTCCCTGGCCTGACTTTGTGTCCCCCTCTTTTCTCTCTCTCCTCCCTGACAGGATGACAGTGAAACTGGGAGAGAGCAGCGGGGAGGAAGGGGTGAAAAAGCTGGGCAAGAGAGCAGGAGGAGATGAGGAGTCCCTGGAAGAAGAAGGGGCAGGAGGAGGAGGAGAGGCAGCTCCAGGCAGCAGCAGCACAAAGAAAGAAGAGAAGATTATTAACAACAACACTAACAGCAGCCCCCCACCGAACCCCAGCTTATCGCAGGCCCCGGCCTCCCTCCAGCCCTCCCACAGCCAGGACCAGCATCATTTTCTCAGGTCCAGTGTCAGACCTCAGAGCAAGAGGCTGAAGAAGGATTCCCAGGCATCCTCTTCAGTTGGCAGCAGCACTGCTGCAAAAGGCAAAGGTACTGTATTTTGGCACCCTTAAAACATGCGGGCGAGGGGGTTGGCGGGGGGGGGGAGTCACCTGTGGGTTTGGGGGTTGTCATTCTCCTCCTATGGATGCCATCTTTTGTTTGGTTTTGGGGAAGGTGTTTTGGGGCTTGTTTCTCACAGTAGCTGAAATCTTCTTTGTGTCCCAAGGCTTCAGCTTCCTCTTTGCGCTTGCAGAAATGGGGGGTTTGGATGTTTATGTGGAGAAGGAAAAAATCTCCGTTATTGAAGCAAACCAAATTCTTGCATTTCATCTCTCTTGAGTTTTAGGAAATCCCTGTATTTTGGTTAGGAAATTAGACTCTAGCTAACTGTGTAATCAGGTGGCTGCACTCTGAATTCTGTTCTTGGATAATAAAATATTCACTGGGTGCTAGTTAAAAAAAGGGGGAAAAAACAACCCACAAGACATTGGTGATTTCCCCCAATTCTTTCTATGACCACTTTACCCAAAGAACTATTTTGGAAACAGCTATGAAATACACATATTGACATATTTGTCTCTAAGATTTTGAGTCCTGCATTACTGTTTCACAGCAGTTTGGGCATCTCCATGTAATCTGAGTTTTTATTAAGATTGTTTTGTGTACATCTGAATGTCTGTATGTACATACATACATACACATGCTTTTTCACTTTAACATTGTAGATAAGAATTTGATTTTTTTTCAAAGCTGTTTCTTACTTGAGTAGCTAGAAGACAGCAGGGATATTTGAATATCTTGCTGCTATTGTGTGTGCTCAGCAGTTACTGGATGACACCTGGCACTGTAGTTGAGCTGTACTTGAGACTAATTTTGGATACCTTGTGCAAAAGTACTCAAGTGTTATTCTCTGTTAATTTTTGAGAAAAACAACACTCGGAGATTTCTTCAGCATTTGAAATAACAAAGTTTACTCTTGTCTGCTAAAACGAAATAAAACTCCATGTAGTGTAAATGTGTCTTGGAGATTACCTCACTCTTTGGTCCATTACAGTGGTATGCACATGCTGGACATGGGGTAAACATGAATTATGATAGTTTTGTGTTACAGTAATAAAGCAGTGCAAATTGTGGTATTTTAGTTATTGGCATATCACGAAAAAATTCTTTTACTCAGTTGCTTGACAGTTAGTTTATATAATTGACTAAAGTATTTTTTACTACCTTAGTAAATCCTCTTTAATCTCAAACTTTTTGTTTTAAGTGAAAAGCTGCTATGTGTGATGTTGGAGGATAGAGCAGAAAGGCCTACGTAATTTTTCTCCCAGTTGCATTAAACCAAATAAACAGATGGAATACCCAGGAGTGTTTAGCTACAGATAATTATTTCAAGGGTTGTAAATAGTATTAAATGCGAGGAGGTGTTTCTTTGGAATACATGTTGTCCATGATTGACAAGTCAAACTTGAAATTATTCCATTGCTTTGAAAGTGTATATATGTGTGAACAAAATACATGTATCTTTGTGCACGTGTATGCTCATGTTTGTATATTTGTACATAAACATTAATTTCCAGTTTTAGAGCAGTAGAACGGTTTTTAACTAGGTGTATCAACACAACTGAAAAGCAAACTTCATTTATTTTGCAATTAGGATTCCAAAATAACCGTAATAAAATTATATACAGAATGGAAAATATTATTTCAGTAATTGGTCATAGATAGTGCTTGTAATCACTGTACCTGACTATGTTGTCAGGTTTGAGGAAACTTCTTAAATCATTGGGGGTGACGGTGGTAGAATTATAGTTAAGCTTTCACTTTTTGAATTGTATGACCAGCCACAGCTCTGCCTGGCTAGTTTTGATGTGTTGATTTCTCTGATACGGTTGAGATTATAACTGTCAGATCTTGGAGAACAGAGCCATGGAGTGGGATCCTTTCTAATTTGAGTTCTTTACATTCAGGGATGCATACTGGGAGGTTTTCCAGGCTTGTCGGAATTGTCCCTAATGGAATGTCTTGTGATCAGAATTTATAGGGCTTTGCATTCCAAGTGAAGCGTCTCACAGAGCTAGCTTCCAATAGGGAACTGAAGGAAGGGTGAAGATTACTAATAAAGATTGGACTTAAATCCTTCCACTTGCTGTCCCACCAACTTTCTCCTCCCCCTGTAAGTATAAAAATGATAAAAAGCTCGAATGCACGTGCTTTGGATCAGCTCTGAAAACTGGAAGCTTTTCCATTTTGCGTGTCACAGTCAAGGTGTTAGCTGCAAAGGTAATTTTAACATTGGCCAGCAGGGGTGTCTAGACCACACTTATACTTGGTCCAGTAAAACCAGAAACTTGTTTTTGTCATGGTCTTTCAATAATGCTATGTAACCCTTAGAATTTTATTAAAGTGGTCCTGCTTTTAGAATCTGTGTATTCTAAAGTGAAAACTCTTTCAAAGGCTATTATTAAGGAGTGTAATCAATAAACTTAATTTCTTTCAAATTGTAGTTACTCAGCGGGCATTGGCGTATCCTAATCATGTCTTTAAAAGAGCTTTGAAAATAGTTTGGGGTTTTTTTTTTCTGTCTGTTGCAGATCCCTTTTTACTTTCGGCATTTGTACTTTTAGGGTGCTTCGTTGTAGCAGACAAATTATTGATAAACTAAACTTTACTGTAAACAGGAGGAAGAGTTTGCCCACTCAGCAGCTGCTGACTTTTTGACTTCACCTTACTATGGTTCAGGGAAGATTGTTAATAATAATTCTCAAATTCTGCCTAGTAGAATGTATAAATGTATTGCTAATTTTCGGATTACCCTGATGTAATCTTTAATTGCATCGTTGGATTCTGTCTCTTGCCTTTTGTGTACTGAGTTGCACTTTCGAGTTTAGGGCAAAAATGGCATAGAAAGTAGCATAGCAAAATAAAGTTTGAAAACTATTTCATTTCAAAAAGCCAACCTGTTTTGAATTGCTGAAAGGTTTGTCAAATTTCCTGCACAAATATCTAAATCTGTGCACTTTTTTTAGAATGATTATTATCTTATTTTCAAATGTTGGTCATTTTATTGTATTTTCAAGTTCGTAGCCTACACCTCAAATAATGCATGCCTTTTGAAGTATGAATGCTTGGAAGCAAGTCTTAAAGTAACTTGCATGAAATCAGAGGAGGAACTTGGAGGAATGGTGGGGGTTGGAGGCAGTTTATTATGAGAGTTCAAAAGCAGGGAGGTTCATTGAGGGAGAGGAAGCAGACCGATATAAGGTTGCTGAAAAAGAGGGATTTCTGAGAGTTTACTTCTAAAATACAAATACGCCACATGGTTGTTGAGCACAGGTTTTAAGGTGTGTTTTGGGGCTTTTTTCCATGAAGCGAGAGTGGGTAGAATATGCATGTGTGTGTTGTGACCGCATTGGTAAAAGCAAATGCAGAATATATTGCCATCATGTGCTGTAGATGTAGTTTGAACTAGAGTAGAGTGTTCCCATTTCCGTGTTTTTTATCCATTTTCTGAATGCAGAATGAAGTCAGGAGGAAATAGTAACAAAGTCTAATGATGATGAGCTGAAGCTTGAAGATGTCTTTCATGCCGTTGCTCTGGATTTATTAATAAAATGTGTACAATGGCCCAAATAAGTATTTGGATTTGTTTTGCAATAATAAGCAGTTCTTTCTTGAAAAAAGAGTTATTCAGCTGAAAGCATTAATTGAATTAAAACATTCCATCTTTTGGCATCATATAAAACTTGCTAGAAAGCAGTCCGGTTTGTTTCAGCCCACCAAAGTTGCATGTCCCATAGCATGTGGATTAAATTAATTACTGTCTTCTCCTGTGGAGAGGATGTATAATACCAAGATACCTGATGTATGTACTTACAGTATGATTTTATTGTATCTTCCCAAATTTGTATGCTGCAGAATGTATTGTAACCTTCATTTGAAATGTCATTCCTCCAGCATTATTTCTCTAGGGCATGAATGACTGTTTAAAAGCTACTGGCACCATCCCTTGTTCTAGTATTCTCCTAAATTCTGTCCATCTCGTTTACACTTGGTACTTCTCCTTCCATCCTACCCTGACATGCTTTCATTCATTCTTTGCCCTCCCATTTACCCCAGTTCTCCCTCCCTTCCTTTGAAAGTGGCTCAGGACCAGAACTCCGCAGTATCTCATCCCACACCACAAAAGGAGGATTTTTTTCCGTGTGCCCTGTGCAGTAGGTACTGAACTTTGAAAGGTGCCTGCCTGCAAAGCTGCACAACCACATGGTTTAGATGGAACTTCGTACTAGGCTTTACGGGTGTTTTCTAATGGAAGAGCAAGAGAATAATGATTTACTGGAGATGGGGGAGTAACCAAATTTATAATAAACCATGTTTATTTTTTATGGCTATGCTTGGTTAGCTCAGATAGTGCTGCATTTGATATATATTAAATACATGCTGTCCATAAAAAAGCAAGCCTTCAGTATAGTATTGTTTGTAGACTCCTGTTTGAATACGTTCAACTACATCTTGGTTGTGCAAATCTTCTAAATAATAAGAGGTAGAAGAAGCTAGACTAGTCTGTATCCTTGTAGGACAGTTACGTGTTGTGTTTAAAACTTTGGATGTTAATTCATAACAAGAATGCTATATGGTATAACCATGCAATATGGCATAAGCTGTCCTAGACTTAGCCTTCTTAGGAGTCCGTGCTATTTACTGTGGAGGCATACAACATAGAAACTTGTTTTCCAGTTACAATGTTAGTACTCAAACTGAAGCGTTGACTTGCAGGGAATGTGTCTGTCTCTCTCCCTCTCTTGTTCATATTCTCTTCTCGGCTACAATTCTTGGAGACAAAAGCAAATTGGATCCAGCCTGCAGCTTTGTTGGGTTCTCCTTCCACAGAGCAAGTGGCTTCACTTTCTATGGGATCACCTGATTCATTTCTTCACTGAAGTATATGATGTAGTATCTGCCATGAGAAAGATATGTGGCTAGAAAAGGGGCTCACTTACCAAGCAATCAGAAAGAAAGTTGGGATGTTTGTCTTTGATTGCTTTTTCATTCAAACCGAGGAGTAAATGCTCATGGAGGAATTCTCTGCCATGAGAATAGCAGAATGCATTTGAAGCTTTCTGGAAAGTATAGATCATAGCACCTTACCCAGCTCTGTTGGCAGCAGGTGTTTTGATGTACATTTCATAAAACTGCTGAGCACTAATGCAGGTTTGTGAGAATAAAATAGTCACTCGAAGGTGTTTTCTGGTATGGCCTCTTTAATGGCAGTCTTTACCGAAACCACTTTTGAAGGTGATCGTGTGTAGTTTACCCTTGCTATTGGCTCCCGTAGAATCCAAAAGACAGGAAAGAATGCTCTGAAGGAAACTTCCTGGCATGTTACAAGTTGGCATTCGCATCCTGCACTTTGGGGAGCGAGTTTAGTGTCCTAACGCTCTGCATTAAGCCTGTAGAACACCAATAACAGAACCAGCCTGTGTGTTGAGATACATGGGTGTAGTGGGGATTAACTCTGTGAATTCCAGCTTCTGTGGATGTGGAATCTGTCATAGAAGATATGAATCAGCTGGCATGTAAGAGCTGCCAGTGGAAAATTGAAAAGCAAACACTAAGATGCTATGTAGAGCCTGGAAGGACAAACTTCTTGTGGCTGTAGCTGTGATAAGACGCCGATACTATCAGTGACTCAATTATTTGATACATGCAGCGTTCCATTGTTTGTCATTTTCATATCAGATTTTTAAACTGCAGTCTTTAAATCCCTTTATATAAATTTTTGCAAGTGTTTGTGTTTTGCTTAGAACTACAAAGACGATAGCTTTTTCTACAGAAAATGTAGTTTGAGATGTTGTTATGCTGTTCACAGATAAATGAAGTTCCAGTAACAGGCCATATAGATGGGCAGAGAACACTGGGTAAAAGGAATGATTAAGTTTCTCTGAAACATTGGTGTTCTGATCTGTGATTTTGTTGGGGGTTATAGTTCAAATACCAAGTACAGAAACCTGATGTTTTTGCAAACTGTGGGTTGAAAGCTGAGTGAAAATGCTGAGAACTTACACATCCAAACTTGGTGCTTTGTACCTCGTATGCAGGTGCTGGTGCTCCACCGCATCCTAGAGTGAAGGGAAGGAATTGTCGTAGCTGTAATTGTGTGGATGTCCAGTCCAGTGGTTGGGTGATGCAGGATAAGTAGACAGAGTGAGAATGACCATCTTGTCTTTGTCTTGTCTGCAGTGATCTCCTTTTTAGAAATGTTTTTACTTAGAACAAGCATCACAGCAGATTGTTAGAGTAAGCCCCCTTCCTCTCTCCAGCAATTCTGCAGCAGTAATGGTATGGCTAGCCTCAATGGACCTTTTTGTTCTAATGCATTGCTTAACTTTTTAAATAATCTATTGTTGGAAATTAATGATCATCATCATCTGTCATTAGTGAGGGGATGAAAACTTGTTAGCTGTTTTGTATGTTACAAGAATTCCATACAGTAAGATTGAAAGAATGAATTTATGGGGCGTAATTTAATGATGTATGACTATTATTACTTTTTTTTTTGCCTTTTATCCTGAATTAGTTTATAATGCCATGTTTTAGAATATAGTGCATTCCATTGCCTTACCAAGATCCAGTAAACTCTAGAGTGGATTGTGGTAACCCAGTGATAAACATTACCATGCACAGTAGTAAGAAAGCTTATGCAAAGGGATGATATAGCAAACTCCTTTATTCCTGGAAGAATTAGATGGCATATAAGATCTCTGTAGAGGTGACGGGATATTAGAATTTTTAGATCTTCATATACAATACTCTAAACAATTGTCTGGATAGCAATTTATTTGTGTTTAAAACAAGACAGACTGTGATAAACTTCCTAGGACTACAGTTTGTCTTGTAGGATAGTAAATATATATAAAGGAACAAAACAGCAATTATGAGCTACGTATCCTTTGTAGAAGTTGAATCAGTGGAGTCCTTAGCATGTCCTCAACAGAATTGTTCTGTTCGTTTCATCTTTTACGTACAACTAAGGAAATCTACTGAACTTTATAGTCTTATTAGAATTTAAAGTCCTCACTGATACTTTTGCTTCTTCCTCTTTTTAATAATGAAAACTTCATGTGTACCAAGTGTACTGTACAATCTTTAGAAAATCCTTGATAAGATCTGAACTTTGGGCAACTGACTTCAGGTTTTTACTTACTTGAGTATGTAATCAGTGATGTTAACCCCCCCAAACCCCAAACAACAAACAACCACCCAACAAATAAACAAACAAAACCCCAAACCCCCACATTCGTGGTTCCTCTAAATGATTTCTCAGAAAGTTAGAGATCTGTCATCAGAATAGTAACTCTGGAATAGAATCCTGTAGCTGTCTTTTGATAAAGGACATCTCCTGCATTGCGACCTAGTAGCAACAGGAGATTGTAGATTGAGATTGAGGACTGATGTGTTTGAATTCCACTTTCCTGACTGAAGATTTTAAATGCTAAGATCTGTATTTCTTTACCATGCAAATTGTGATATTCCAATCTCACATTTGTAGAATAGAGCAGCGATTGTGTGTCTTAAAATGGTTGGTTTTCTTCTCAGCCATCTATTAAGTGCTCAGGTTTTTCTAATGTTTTCATTTTTTTAAAGGATTTACCTTCACAGTAACAGAATTAAATTGCTTAACTTTCAATTATTTTATCAGTGGCTGATGAAGGCTTTAGGAAATAGAGAAGCTGTTTATTTGAGAAGTTGTTTTTAAGTGCGTTTTCTTCTAGATGTCCAGTTCTTTTTCATGTTTTGCCTTACATGCTTCTCTGTGGTGACAGTAATTTTCTTCGAAAGGATCAAATAGTCATTCCTAGAAATAAAAGAAACATTAACATTAAAATGGTCACAATATCATATTTTATATCCAGTAAATACTGATTGTATGCAGGAAAAAATGTACTTTCATGCACTCATCATACATCAACCAAATCTTTTCCAGATTTGGTTTCAAATGTTCTTTGTTACTTGAACAAACAGGTTTTTTTAGGTTTTGGAGCAGTATGATTTTGTCATCCAAAGGAATTACTTTCAAATTGCAACTGAATAGTTACAGTTAAGATTTACATACAAGTCTTTCAAATCTCTAAAGCACAGTAAGCCTATAACAGTTGATTCTCCTGATATTCTTTTTTTTAAATTTTAGGATTATCAAACTGGGATAATCCCGGTTCTTGAATAGAGAGAGAGAGATGTATGTATAAACACTGACTTTGTCAAGTAAACAAACTGCTTCATGTAATTGAATTTCAAAAGATAACTGAACTTTTTAAGCCTAAATATGAAAGAGAGAACTGTGCTAATGTGTATAAAAGTTTGGGAAATTAGTTGGGACTGCTATGTTGTACAAGCTGGATTTATAAGCAAATAAACTAAGGCAAGCCAATTTATCATGAGATAAAAGACAAAACATAAAGGACAGTAACTGGAAAAATGGAAATGGAAAAGCATTTTTTATAACGAGCAATGTGTGTTTAATGTTAAAGGGCTTCTGTTTTATTAAGTACACACCTGCATTGATAAGGGCAGTCAAATCTTAAATAATACTTCTTAGCAAAATTGAAGAGAATATATTTTGGAAATGTAAGTTACTGAGCATGGTTACGTTTTCATGGAAAAAAAATGAGTGCACTTTTTGGGAGGTCTCCCTGGTTTCTGGATTAACATTCTGATAATCTGTTACAGTGTCAAACCAAGCATGATGTTTGGTTTGATTTCTGTTGTGAATAAATCACAGGTTTAAGGTTAGTTGATAATGTTTTTGCTGATTAAAATGTCTTTGAAAGACTAATAGTTTCAGACGCAACTTAAAAAAAAAAAAGAGGCTTTTTCTTCGGAATTAAGGTGAGGGAATGGAATCTTGCTGCGTTATACGTAGCTCTCACCTTCCTGCAGTTTCTCCATCCCATTTTCTTCCCTGTTCCCTACTTGCATAAGCAGCAAATTCTCTTAGTTCCATCAGGCTTTATTTTCATTTTAGTATTTCCGATCTTCATATTTTTTTCCTGATTCATGTTCTCTGGTGTGCCGATAACTGATAAAGGTGCAATCAAGATCACACTTCTGTGCCTTTTTCCAAAAGCCACACCAGGATTTGGAGAAGGAGAAGGGGTTGGGACTTGGCCATCCTTGGGATACCTTGAATTATCCTAGATGGGCTAAGTGTCAGAGATGGTGCTCTTTATACTGAGGATCAGATTCTTGAGAATGCTGATCCATTGTCATGTGATGAACTAAAGTAGACATCTTTCAGTCCTTTTGTTACCACAGTTATTTCGGAGGCAGTAGGATCAAGACCAAAGACAAGGATATGAAATTATGTATATTTTCTCATGGTCATTAGTTGCTTTATTGGTCGCACCAATGTTCAGCGCTGCTCAGAAGTTCCCCTCAGCTGCAAAGGGGCAACTGCAGAGCACACCAGTGTATATTGCTTTGGTATATTCCTGCTTATCTGTCTTATCTCTGGAAATACAAGATTAAGCCATTGAAACCTTCCCCTTGTTTTTTGCTTTTTGAGGTTTTATTTCTTTAAAAAAACCCTTGTTATTTGCCTATTGTACTGCAGTGAAATATCTTGGAAAAAACCTGATATAGATGGGAGTGGTGAAGAAGGAGGAAATTCTGAGTTCCTCACTTACCTCTATCCATGAATCCTCCTGTTGGTTTAATACTCACTCTGGTCATGTTTTCTTGCAGCAGCAGATAATGGAGGGACTGCATCTGGTGGCACATCAGGAATTTCTCCCAGCAATCCTGCTGGGAATTCCAAGTCAGCGGCAAGGAACCTGGGCTCCTCAGCTGGAGAGAAAGAAGAAGGAAAGAAGGTCAGACGGCAGTGGGAATCATGGAGCACAGAGGACAAAAATACCTTCTTCGAGGGACTGTATGAGGTACATGTAGAGGAAAATAACAAGCTTAGATGGCTTCATTTAGTATCTGGATATTCCTAAAGAAGGTTGATTTAATTGAGATTTGCAGGAGCAAAATGCATATGTACACATATGCATTTGTTTGTCCATGCATATGTGTCTATACAGTTGGCTATAAACCAGCTGTCAATCAAAGCCACATTTCAAAAGTGTCAAGCTTTTTTTTGTTTTGAAATACACAGGAAATACTTGTGAGTTTTATTCATGAATGTTTAGAATAATTTAAATTATTTTTCAATTATGGTTCTGTTTCAAATGAGAAATAAATAAATAATGGCCCCATCTCAACTTTCAGAAGCAACACATGCTGTAATATTAGCAAACAAGAAAGCATGTTCTATTCTAATAAGAATTGTAGGCACTGTGTTTAGTCTGTGACCATGGAAAGGTTTGTACTAGGGCTGAGAGACAAAAGTTAGAACATCTTATCTTTTATCTTGTATGATGTATACGGTGTATTCCTGGTTGTCTTGTTCTTATGATTATTTTAAGAGCAATTCTGTTATGAAAATACATACTAAAGGTGAAAACAAACGAAATGGTGGTGGGTTTTCTTTGCATGTGTGCATCTTTTTAAAAATTTTTTTTTAAAGGCATGATTCACATGTATATATTTTGTGGATAAAATGAACACTTAAACACTGTTTTCTTTTTTTTAACTCTTCTGACTTGCAATAATATTCCTGGGAATCATGTAATTTTTAAGTCCCTTCATCACTCAGAGAAAACATTTTTTTTTTTTTTAAATGCTGAGGAAAGAGTTCAAAAATTTGCTCTTAAGATAGATTTGGGACTCTGTTTGGTCCCCCACTTCCATTCTTTTTGTGTCACTGCCTTTCAAAAGAGGTTTTCACACTTTGTATTTAAATCAGTTCCAACCTTTTTTGAATACTAAGAAATTTTGTGATAGTAGGAGTTCAATGATAACATATATAAAATTAAATTTTCCTCTTTTGAACTCCAAGGATTTTATAGGAATTGGCTAGTTTTAAAGAGACACTTAGGTGTCTCATTTTTATTTTTACCCCAAGAATAAACTTCTGAATGACCTGCAGTGTAAAAATGTGTTTTCTGTAAGAAGATTTTATTTTTAGTTTTTTAAAAATACAGTATTTTCCTTCATTATTTGAAACTCAAATTTTACACTCCTAATAACAGGAACATGAAATTTACTGTAAATAAAAGTGAAGCTGTTAAATATAATAGGCTTTTCATTCACCCTAGTCAGAAATGGAGGTAGGAGGAAGAGGGGGGGAAATGCAGAGGAAAGTAAAGAAAGCTAAGTGAGAAAGTTGGTATTTTCAATTCTCTTACTTAGCACATTTATGAGTAAAGTTTGTTTGTTTATTTTTAAGTTTCCTAGCAACTTACAGTTTTTATTTTGATACAATTCAATAAATTGGAAAGTAATTTATTTGGCATCTATAATACATTTTATATAAAATGAAACCAGTGTCATTCTTGTGCTGTTGAGTTCTGATACCCAAGAATTTTATGACTGCTGAAATCTAATTTCCCACAAGGAATCCCAAAGTCCCTCATGTTGTTTGAGTTGTCTTATGACAAGATATAAGTTTGGTTTTGAGTATTTGGATTTGGTTTGTTTATTCTTCAGCATGGGAAGGACTTTGAAGCTATCCAGAACAACATTGCCCTGAAATACAAGAAGAAAGGCAAACCAGCGAGCATGGTGAAGAATAAGGAACAGGTCCGCCACTTCTACTACCGCACTTGGCACAAGATCTCAAAGTACATTGACTTTGATAATGGTTAGTATGCAATGAAATGGGCTTAGCGTAGAGCTCACAGTCTCATGGGGGTTGGAGTCCTGCCTTTTAGTGCCACCATGGAGGGCAGGAATGGTGGAGATGAGAAAATAAATACCAAAGAGGATGTCTGTGAACATGTCTTATTTTTATTAGCATGGTCATACTGAGGTTCCTGTTTTTTGAAAAATACTTCTCAAAAACTGGTATTTGTATCACTGCTTTTATATCAATTCACCACACCATAATAAATGCTGATCCTACTATTAATATTGGGGAAAAGCCAGGTTCAAGGAAATGTTTTTCTGTTCTCAGGAACACACCTTTGAGGACAGCTACCTAAATGTTAGTCAGGCATGACTTCATCGAGCAAATTGACTCCAGCACTACTTTGCGCTTCTTGAGGGAAGGTAGAAATAAATAAATAGTCCAATACAAGTGTAAATGGTGAAATATTTGCTCACACTTTAAATAAGCCTGAAATTGTATCATTGGTTCAGTAACTTAGGATTCCCAGTGCCATAGAATCATAGAATCATTGAGGTTGGAAATGACCTCTAAGATCATCGAGTCCAGCCGTCAACCCAACACCACCATGTCCTAAACCATGTTCCTAAGTGCCTCATCTACTCGTCTTTTAAATACCTCCAGGGATGGGGACTCCACCACTTCCCTGGGCAGCCTGTTCCAATGTTTCACCACTCTTTCAGTAAAGAAATTTTTCCTCACGTCCAATCTAAACCTCCCCTGGCACAACTTGAGGCCATTTCCTCTCGTCCTGTCGCTTGTTACTTGGGAGAAGAGACCGACCCCACCTCGCTACAACCTCCTTTCAGGGAGTTGTAGAGAGCGATGAGGTCTCCCCTGAGCCTCCTTTTCTCCAGGCTAAACAACCCCAGTTCCCTCAGCCGCTCCTCATCAGACTTGTTCTCCAGACCCCTTACCAGCCTCGTTGCCCTTCTCTGGACACGCTCCAGCACCTCGACGTCCTTCTTGTAGTGAGGGGCCCAAAACTGAACACAGTATTCGAGGTGCGGCCTCACCAGTGCCGAGTACAGGGGCACGATCACTTCCCTGCTCCTGCTGGCCACACTATTTCTGATACAGGCCAGGAGGCCATTGGCCTTCTTGGCCGCCTGGGCACACTGCCGGCTCATGTTCAGCCGGCTGTCGACCAACACCCCCAGGTCCTTTTCTGCTGGGCAGCTTTCGAGCCACTTTTCCCCAAGCCTGTAGCGCTGCATGGGGTTGTTGTGGCCGAAGAGCAGGACCCGGCACTTGGCCTTGTTGAACCTCATACAATTGGCCTCAGCCCATTGATCCAGCCTGTCCAGGTCCCTCTGCAGAGCCTTCCTACCCTCGAGCAGATCAACACTCCTGCCCAACTTGGTGTCGTCTGCAAACTGACTGAGGGTGCACTCAATCCCCTCATCCAGATCATCGATAAAGATACTAAACGAGATATTCCCCTCTTCCCATTCTTTTCCCTCCTTCCCCAGCTTGTTGAATGAAAAGGAATTAGGAAGTCAGATGAACTGCTAGTGGTGTTTTGTAACAATAATAGTAATATATGATCTTTGATAATTTATTTTTATCAAATGCATACTGTTCAGTAATGGGCAGTGAGAATTCAAGTCAATTTGTGGATAGCCTAATCTGAATAGCAGGTTAAAGAAACCTATTGCAGAACGAACAGATTTTACTAAGACCCAGTTCTTTTGACTTTTTTAAGGTATGAAGAATGTCAGTTCTCCCATTAGCTTGTTGATCAAGTAAAGGTCTCTAGGGCTTTCCTATCCTTCTGATGCTATATTCTAAGTTGCATAAATCGTGGCTGTTTCATGGTGGTTGAATTTTTTGGTATTTAAACAACTCTCTTTATCATCAGCAGAAGTTTGGATAGTAAATTCATCTACATGATTTGCGGCCAGAGCCTCTCAAGTTAAAAATAACTCATTAATGAGAAATGGATTTGACTAGAAAAAAGCTGAAGGAAAGCAAAGATAGCATACAATATAGTCTCTTTATGAAATTGTTTTGTCTGTTCTTGAGATTAGGTTATCTGAAGGGGGACTTACACATCTAAAACACCTGTCATAAGGTGTATTTTTGAGTTCCTTTTTCAAAACAAGACAGCATTTTAAGATGAAACAAGCCATTAGTATTTTATTTAAAAACAAGTGTTACAGGAAACACAGTATGGAAGAAGGTTGTTTGTTTTTTTTTTTAAAAAAAAGTGTCATGGAGGTACTTCATCTATTTCTGGCTAACGTAAAGTTCTGTATCTGTACCTATAAATCTGTCTGAAATCTCATTGGCTGTACGAATTTAAGAATTAGTGCAGTAGTTTGATTAGCCTTAGTATTGGTAGAAATATGTGTGCCTGGGTTTTGATATTAAATGAGTCTGCAAGTCAGAGAACTGAATTCTTGACAAGACGAAATATCTTCATCTGATTTGTAAACCACAAGACTGTCTTTCAGTTCTGTCATAAATATTTAGATCTATCAGCAATAATAATGTCCCCATCATGTGTGTTGATGAGAAAGGAGAAAAAAAACTTGTGAAGTTGAATAAAATGTGTGCAATTCTTCATATAAAAATTTAGAATCTAGAATTTGCATTAAATCTCTAAGGTGCATTCATGTCCACAGAAGACATTCTCTGTCTTCTGGAAAATTCAGACCTACTTCTTAATTTTCATATAGGAAGGAGTTCTATATGCGTTTTCTTGGGGACATCTGGACATTTCCTTTAGAAATTGTAAACAGTTAAGTGATACTAGAGTTAGCTTTATTATGAATTAGCTTCATTTTGCATATTGAACTGTTGCATATTTGTTTCAATTCTGTGGAAGCCGCTCTGTTTTTTCTGTAATCTAAAAAATGTTGCATTTCCCAGATATTTAAGTCACCAAAAGGAAATTGGTGAACCCGTCTCATTATAGTGTTTCTTGAAACAGAACTTGGTCTTACCTTCGATGAGGTGTTTGTCTCATCATTGAAAATAAAAATCATCTCATTTTCAGTGTTGAAATGAGTATCTGCAATGTCGCTGTGTATGAGTGTCTGCAATCTGCATCTCACTTACACCTTTTCTACTTTTCAGTGTTTTCTCAAGGGCTGAAAAAATCCTCCCTGGAGCTTTATGGCTTAATCTGCTATGGGGAACTAAGGAAAAAGATTGGGGGATGTGAGTATGAATGACTTAAAGTAATTTTTATATAGTAGAATCAGAAGTGTCTACCCTTGAAGTTGGCAATGACTAGTACAGTTTCACTTTTGAGTTATTCAGAATTCGCGTTCATTGTATTCTATTGCACTAATCTGTGGTATCGTTGTTTCATTAAATGTATTTTTATTTTTAAAGACCTTCTTAGTATGTTGCGTTAGTCCCCTTTGACAGATTTCTTTAGCTTTTGCTATCTGTGGAATGCAGTGCATGTAATACCCACAGATGGCAGGTAAATGTATACATAGCTTAGATTATCTGTCTATTTTATTATTCTTGAAAACTAAGCAATTAGATGTGTAAATGATATCATTTGCACCCACAATTATTTCTGCCTATGCGATCAAAATCTGGGATGGTGCGTTTCTCTAAGTCAGTCTCTAAATCTTTACTCATTGAACCCTGAAGATGAAAAAGCATTACAAATCATAGTCAGAAATAACAACTTTACTGGCTAACCAAGATGTATTCTGACCTTGTCAATCCTGGAGGCTGTTTTTGTCCATAAGGATGAGTGTAGACGGATGAGTATATGCCATACCAATGCTCCCCCGTTTTCTGGAAGTTGATTAGTTGCATTAGCAAGATATCTGAGCTTAGGCTTAGTACCATGTTCATAGAATCATATGATGGTTTGGGTTAGAAGGGCCCTTTCAAGGTCATCTAGTCCAACTCCCCTGCAATGAGCAGGGACATCTTCAACTAGATCACGTCGCTCAGAGCCCCGTCCAACCTGACCTTGAACACTTCCAGGGATGGGGCATCTACCACCCCTCTGGGCAACCTGTGCCAGTGTTTCACCACCCTCATCGTAAAGAATTATTCCTTATATCTAGTCTGAATCTCCCCTCTTTTAGTTTAAAACCATTACCCCTTGTCCTATCGCTATGGGCCCTACTACAAAGTCTGTCCCCATCTTTCTTATAAGCCCCCTTTAAGTATTGAAAGGCTGCGATAAGGTCTCCTCGGAGCCTTCTCTTCTCCAGGCTGAACAACCCCAACTCTCTCAGCCTGTCCTCATAGGAGAGGTGCTCCAGCCACCTGATCATCTTCATGGCCCTCCTCTGGACCTGCTCCAACAGGTCCATGTCTTTCCTGTGCTGAGGACCCCAGAGCTGGATGCAGCACTCCAGGTGGGGTCTCACCAAGGCAGAGTAGAGGGGGAGAATCACCTCCCTCGACCTGCTGGCCACGCTTCTTTTGATGCAGCCCAGGATATGGTTCACATGGTCTTTATGGCTTCCAGACTAGCGAGAGCTCTAATGTGGCTAGCTTGGAGAATGGGCAAAGGTACACGCACTGTATGCACTAGTCCATGCATGTATACCTTCTTATCTCTCTATTGTTTTTCATTTGTCCCCAAGATTCTGTCAGTGTTATATCATAGTGGATCTTCTACATATTTTGTTTGATTTGTGAGACATGGAAAATCATCAGAATACTTTCATTTCTTTGTAAAGTCATACTAGTTGCAAAGTGCAAAAGACAAGAAAGCTTTAATGACTGGACATGTACAATTCCTAATAGAATCGTGGTAGTTTGGCAGATTGATTTTTTTTTTTTTTGCTGTATTATTTCCTCAACTGGGATTTTTATTGTAATGTGTCATGAATGAGACTGTTGTGAATATTCATAATGACCTTATTCTGTTTCTTCGAAGATCTCCAGTGTGTTAATTCATCTTGGAGAAGCAATTTTGAACTGTTTCATGACAAAGAAGGTGCAGAGGCAAGACAGATTGCATTGTCAGTAGAAATCAGTATTAGTGTTTCTTCCCTATATCCACGTCTTGTCTTAAAGGCGTCAACAGACCCTCCTTGCTATGACTGGGAATAAGGTTTCACACAGTCACCATGGCAATGCATACATACTCTGTGCTCCTGTCTTTTTATAACTTTGGTACTTGGTTACGTATTTTACCCACTGTCACTTGGAAAATTCCAGTCTCCAAGACCAAATGGGCTTAAGCTGCAAGCCTCTACACCCAGTTTATGAGAGGTCTGCTCTGCAGCTGGTGAAAGTAGTTTCTTCCTCTCTTTTTTTTCTTCCCCCCCCCCCCCCCCCCTTGTGGTATTCACCCAGTCCCACCTTCCCAGAAATTGAGATGACTTATATAGAGCTATTGAGACACGAAAGCATGTCAGGAATACTTTCAGCATTGCCAGAGGGAGGTTATTTGTTCAGTAACTAGATCTGGGCCTAACTATCATAGGGAATATAAATCAAGTTACCATAATGTCCATTTAAAAATGTGCTGTATAATGCATAGAAGAAAAGTATGGGCTACATGTGCATTTTATTATTTTTATTTACCTTTTTTACTGCATTCAGCGCTGTAAGGGCTTGGTGCTCTTTCATTATGCTGTGCTGCCTTAGCAACAGAGATGGAGCAGGAAGATGAGGAAGCTTTTCTTTTTAATATAGCAGTGTCAGATTAACTCCCAGCAACCAAGATGACTGTAGCACCTAACCTAGGGTCATTTAATCCATGAGTAAAATGTAATTTTCATGGCAAGGATCGTGTAAAGCTTGCACATTATGAAAATAGAAACTTTTCAGAAAGGGTATGTTATAGCACATTTATGCACGTTAATCCTATATGAGAATAAAAAGTAATAGCTTTGAAAACCGAACAGGACACAAAAAAGGTCATGACTATATCACTTTAAATCCTAATTCACTGTGTTATCCCATTTCATGTAAAGGTATGGATGACAAGAATGCAGCTAAACTCAATGAGCTCATTCAAGCCGGGTAAGTAAGAACTTATTCCTGAAACTCTTAAAACTGGGTTGTTCAGCAGCTTGATTGTTGAATTGGTCATCCAGAGTGTAGGGGACATTTCTTACTTTTTTAGAGCTGCAGTTTGACATTTTCCATTCTTAGTTTGTTCTGTATGGGTTCTTTTCTCCCCTTTTCCATGAAGCCATTAATTGTTATTAGTAAGAAATGATGGGTAAAGTTTAAGAAGGTAATGGAATGAGAATTCTCTACAGAAGTTACGGCATTATAACTATGTTGATTCACTATAGGGAATATTGTTCACCTCCAAACAGTTCTGCCAACAGTGCTCGCGAGTCCTGACTTTCAGACCTGAAACGACACTTCCAGTACACCATAGGCCTCAGCCCTCCAGTCGCTTCTGCATCTACTTGATTTTAAGAATGAGTATTCTGTTTGACTTCAAGAAAGAATTACGGGATTTGGGGGTTCAGTCTTGGCAATGTACTTTTAGAATACAGAAGGAGTTAGAAGTTGCTGTACTCTTACAAATGAGGGAATTGGTTCGTAAATTTTTCTGAAGTAGTCCTGCTTTTAGAACTTGTGTATTCTAAAGTGAAATATCTTTCAAAGGATATTATTTTAAGGAGTGTGATCATTAAGCAGGCATCACTCAGCAGGCATTGGTTTATCCTAAAAGCATCTTTAAAAGCGATTTGAAAATAGTATTATTTTCTGTCTGTTGCAGATCCCTTTTTACTTTTGGCAGTTGTGCTTTTAGGATGCTTCATTGTAGCAGACAAATTATTGATGAACTAAACTTTACTGTAAACAGGAGGAAGAGTTTGCCCACTCAGCAGCTGCTGACTTTTTGACTTTACCTTACATAAAATGGATACTTGTTGTTGCGCCTTTCTGTTGTTCACAGACTGAGTTTCCAAATGAGTTCTTTGCAGTTTATTAACCTTTCATCTCCTGGGAGATGCACTTTGTACAGTGTGCTGTTGTGTTGCAGGTCTTGAACGTGATTATTTATGAAATCACTTCTTCATTTTAGAAGAGAAATTGCCATTTGGTTTGGGTTTTGTACAGTTAAGAAAATCTTAGCAGTAAGTTTTTTCATATAACAAAATTATTCTTAAAGCCAATACTTCTTTAAATTGGAGTTATTGGTTAAAATGTGCCTGGGATGAGCCTTTTTTCCCTAGTGTCCTGAATATCTCTAGGCTTCAGGATATAGGCAGTCGTTTTGGTCTCTCTGTGTTGTACTGGAGAGCCTTTCTAATACTGCATCATCCAAATAGACTAAACCATAATAAATGAGACTGACTTTGGGCAAGCTGTAGTGTCAGTCCATCACTTCGCATGATTAAGGCCTTAGTTCTTCTAATTAATTGTTAATGAGGGATAATGATTTCTGTGAAGTTTAGGTGTTTATTCTATAAAAGCCAGTCTTGTAACAAACCATTTTGAAAACAGGAGTCTTTGCATTTGAAAATATCACTGCTAATCTTCTAACCAAAAACTAGAGTGTACGTAATATTAACATTCTTGGGCAGTTCAGAAATAGTTGCTCTTGCATAGGCTTTTTGTCTACCAGATGGAGGACACATCTTTGCTTCCCTTTTTCTCCTGCATCTCTTACCCCATTTGGTGGGTAAACCTCCTGGATGTCTACACCATCTGAATTAATCCCCTGCATGTGCAGGGCAGCCTCATATCTCACACAAGCAAACACATTGCATATATCCCATTAGATTAAACTTTCCATCTTGCTCAGTGATGTTACAATTCTGTGATCCCCCTCTCTATTTGTAAGCAGTTCTTTTTTTTTTTTTCAGTTCCTAACGTGTTTCTTTCAAGTGTGATACTCCTCCTTTTCCTCTGAGTGCAGCGCGCTTTGTAAGGTTTGTCACTATGTTGAAAATCTTGAGTGAAAGCAAATCCAAAGTGATTAAAAATGGAGAATGTGAACATTCATTATTCTGATGCATCTTCTCCTGAACTAGGTAAACATCAGCCTCATTTAATTGGTAAGAAAAGTCAAGAGAGGCTAAGATTGTGAGGAGCTACCTGGCAATTTATTTGTAGGACAACTCTAGACCCTGGAGTTACACATTCTAATTCAGTGCTTGTTTTGCTTATGTTACACATCACCTCTGGCTTTCTGTAATAGTTACATGGTGTATGGAAAAGCAAATGACCCTGTGAGGTGCTCATAAGAAAACCATATTTAAAATCTTCCTTGTTGAGATTATAACCCAGGTCACAGATCCTAAATAGTGCCTGAAAGCTTAATCAACTGACTATTGCAAGTAATGGCAAAATTTTTGTGTGAAATGTCCCTGTTTGGTCATTGAAGTTAAGGCCATTCACTGCTATACATCTCCGTACTTGTCTTCAGAATTTCAGTAACATGTAAAATCAGGCTAGACCATAGCCTTTGGTACAGTTGTAGTTGAATGAATGGGGGATCTTTTAGAAAATAGATCAAAGTTGAGATATTTATAAATGCAAGGGGAAGATAAGAATTGTTCTGTCAGCTTTTGTAACTGGTCTGAGTCATTTAGCATACTCATGTCAACACTGGTCCACACGAGCTGCTTAAAGAAGTCTTCAGAATCACTAAGCAGGACAACTGTGAAACAAAGCTCCCTTAGAAATTATAGGGAATCTGAATCACTTTCTGTCCAATCCTTAGTTGCTAGTTTTTTTTATTACAGCGACAATATGTCACTGGATTGTGTGATTAGGATATATAACAAGAAAAAAGATTTATGGCAGTGTATCAGAACTGCTCAGAAACCCATTTAAATAAGTTTAAATAAAACGTTTTTTGTTTTGTTTCACTTTTAGGAGTGAAACATTTTTATTTAACTTAGGTTTTGCAACAATCTTTACATTTAATAAAAAACTACATTTGAGGAAATATAAATATTTTCTGGATATCTTTGTAGATCTGCAGGATTTGTGGATGAGTTAAAAAAAGAACAACAAAACCAAAAAACCACAACGAACACATAATTAAAGAAATACCGTAAATACACAATGGTTAAAGCACAGTACTACTCAGTGTCTGTTAGTGTATGTGTTTTTGCCCCCCAACCTGAGAGCCTCTTAATATCACAAGTAAGAGAGACCATTAAAGACAGAAACTTTTAACAGGTATTGGTTGATCAGTCTGGTTCAGTTCCTGGGTGTGCTTTGTGTGGAGCGGGAGTGATCCTTCATTGCTCCTTGTAAAAGCTGTTTGGCAAGCTGAGGTGGAATTTGTAACTCCCTAGAAGTCTTGATAATAAAATAAGAATTCATCGTGAAAAAATCCGTATACAAAAACAATCTTTTGAAGTAGGCAGAATATGCTCTTGGTGTCAGGTTATACTAGTAGTTCTTAATGCATATTCAGTACAATAACTTTTTTTAAGGTTTACCATTTTCTGCATTTGGAAACAGCCAGGTTCCAGGTAAGAGAAGAGAAGGAAATAAGTATTTTTAAGCTAAGAGTAGTTCTGTTGCAGGCTGTCTCCTTTTTACTGAGCTTTTCTTTTAAATTAGTAGAACTATTCTTTTGCCAGCCTCCCAGCCATGGATTTCAATTAGGACACTACAGTGTCTAAATGTATCACATTTTATATTCGTTTAAAGAATAACTTGTTATCAGACTCTCCCTAGATCGCTTGAAGCCCACCAGACTTTATGGAAAAGGGAATTAGGGGAGTTATTCCTGACTCTCCAAGCAGAACACCTGAATCTAGAGAGCTGGGATGCTACTTCTAAAATGTGTTTTAGGGAACAATGAAAATAAAAGTATTGATTGCTGTAGTCGCGGAAGAGTGCTGTAGTGCCAGGGCGAAAACTTCCATGTGAAGTTTTTAACATTGTTTTGTCAAATTTATGTGTGTTCTGTGTTCCTTCATTTACAGAACAGTGTACTTTGCTTGCCGACTTCTAAACTGTGCTGTTCTCACTCTGTACTCAGGGAATACAGTAGTTCCTGCTCCTCTCTTAGGGCTGTCAGCAGTTTTGCATTTGTTTTCTTTCCTCCAACATGACTTTTCTCCTAGATTTTTTTTTTTAATATCTTTTCCATAATATACTTATGTTTTTCACACTTCTTTTCTGGCTTTTATCCTAGGTTTTGGTGGGTGGGTTGTCCGTCCCTCCGTCCCCGCCTTTCAAGAACAGATGCAAATGCAGCCAGAGCTTATGATGCTGATCCATTGCTTATTTGTGAGCTGCTTGGTGGTGGTAACAGATAGTGGGTATCTGCAACCAAAGGTGCAGCTGAGCAGGTGGTAGACAAATTGATCAGGAACAACTGCCAGGAAGCCTGACTCAATAACAGATGCTTTATGACCAATTAGTTAGGCTCTTTAAGAGAAATAGAAATTATGAAAAATGAACAGCAGCGCTTTTCTTCCTTCTTTTTCTTGATTAAATTAGCTCTGCTGTTCTAGGTGGATCAAATAGCCTTTGAGCATTCAGGCCCTTCTTTCAGTCACCTTCAAGTCATGTGATGGAACAATTTCCACAAAGCTTGTCCGTTTTATATAGTTATATCAGTTAATCTAAGAAGAAATAATGTTTCTCTCCAAAACCCCCTTCTCACTTATACCCTTACACTGTCAAAGTTACAGTAATAATAATAATGATGATGATGATGCTATTTCTGACTCTTCGCTTGCATGCAGCTACTTCAAGGGCACGTTTGATAAAAAGGTGTTGCATTAGCTAAAATCAAGATGGAGGAGGAGAGTCAGCTTGCACGAGTAGTCAAAAGAATTTGCTGTCCTAAAGTAGTGTAAATTTGCAATTTAGCTGTCTGTTTCAAGATGCATTGAATTATTGGATTTATTTTCACCGGCTTTAGTGGATTTTGCATGAGACTATTATGAAACTGTGTTTTCCGCTAGAACAGGAGGGAATATCTAGGCACGTCTTCACTAAGCGAGGAAGTCGTTCCAGCAGTTCTGATTGCTGTAATGCTGTAATTAACTCCTTGCAAGAACAAGGAAGACAATAATTTTGGCATGTTCACGCAGCAGCATTGTTTTCTGTACAACTGTTCCATCACATTCCCAGACTTTGCATTTTCTAGCAGTTGGGTGCATTCGTGCATCCTATCATCTCAACGTGAGCTTTATAAAATTACGGTGATGAACAGCATTCGTGGTAATACTGTAAATGTAGCTTTCATTGAATCCCTGTAGTTAAAGGCAGAGAGTACTTGTTGTGAATCACGAGGACGTGCTACTTCAGCGTAAAACTAACAGGAAGAGAGATTTCTAGGAGCTATAATAAAAGTTGAAGACTTCTAGTCCTCAGCTGTTTTTTCAGTTACTGTTCTTGGACGAAATAATAAGAAGCACTGGACAAAGAAATGTAATCTGTATCTAGGGTTTGTATTTACTGCAAATTCTCTAGGTTTTGCCAGATTCTTCAGGTTTTGTACCAGGCACTTTTATACTAGGCTGCCACTTCCGACTGCTGGCTGAGACCAATGTTTGGGCTCGTGAAGAAAAGTGGAGGTTTTTCACCTAAAGATTCAGACCCAAGAGAGAAGTTGTCCAAACATTGACCAGCTGAATTTGAGAGCAGCAGAATTTGTAGTCGAGTTTCCTGTCTTCGTGCATTGCAGTCCCTGTTAACTTGACATAAGTGAGTTTGGGTTGATTCATACTGATCTTGTCCTCACTTGTATTGAAACTTGGTTTATTTACACATTAAAAAAAAAAAAAAAGAGGGTGCTAGCTGCATATGATTAAACTTATTTTCAGGAGATTTATTTTCTAAAAAACGCTGATTTTCTGATAAAATCATATCTGTGCTTTAATAAAATGACACGAGGATATTGAGCCTCATGCGTTAAGGCTAAGGTGTCCATTGCAATGACCGGGAGGAAGTTTTATCTTATGTCATTGAGTAGATATCCACAAGTGTTACTATGTCCTCCTCTAAGAGTCTGTCCGTCGGCAGAGATTGACCGTTGTGCTTGGTGGGACCCACTGTCTTCAAACAATTCAAGTTTACAACAATTCAAGTTAGGGTTAAGTTGCAAGAGGAAAGGTAACAACGATGCTTCTGTTAGAGCAGCTGTAGTGTTGTCTGCTGTTGCGGATGTGGAAATAGGAAGCGCTATTTAAAACCAGGCAAGTGGCTCTTGGGTCTTTTTTATTTTTTAAGTAGCACCATTGCTAGTTTCTCCTCAGCACTTGCTAGCCTTCTCCCCTTTTCGTTAGTTGAGCCATCACTACTTCTGTGTCAGAGCTCATTGGAAAGAGCGAGGGCTAACATATTCCCTCTAGCTTCTGGTAGCTCAGTGCAGACTGAGGAAATCTGCCCTTCCAGCCCTGGGATATTCTGAACCTGTAGAAGTTCACAGCTTAATAACTGAAACTTTTGAGCTGCTCACCTCATCAACTCCATCTTCTCAGGTCTGGCTTCACTTCTGCTGCCCTCTTGCAAATTCTCCTCTTAGCAGCGTAGACAAGTGCTCTTTCTGCCTGATGTTGTCTTCCATACAGCACAGGAAAAAATAAGATCCGGCTGTAGGAATATTCTCCATAATTTCATTTTACTTGCAAGGACTTGTGTTCAGTCCTGCTGCTTCTATGCTAGCTGATCCTTATTGCTTGAAGCATTAGGTAGTAAATACCGCTATCAGTAACTTCGTTGGTCTCAACGCCTGCCTTTTAAGTCTCTAAAAAGAAAACAGGGCTGACTGAGTAAAGAAATCAAATAGTCGCCATTTTTGTTTTCACACAGTGGCTCTTGCTTTTAAGGATCTTTATGGCTGTTAATGTGGTATTGAAACTAAAAGCCAGTGAAATCATACTGTAAAAGTTACTTTGTTCAGATTCCCGCATAAGCTGTTAGACCTCATTTCTGCAACAGATGTGGTGTTGATATTCCAGAATGGAAGACTCTTAAAAAAACTTTACTCTTTCTTCCCATAACTAAGAGTTAGGAGTATAAAGAGGAGACCAAAGCAAAGCCAGTTGTCTTTTATGAAGAAGCTGTCTCTGAGGGTACTCTTCAACCGAAGTAACATAATTCTGGTCCGCTTTATAAAATAGCAATCCCTCCCTAAGTGGATAGCCCAGGGTTTCATGAAAGTCTGGAAGAGTAGGGTCACAAGAGTAGCATTTCTATAATGAAAAGTAAGGTGATAGAAAAGATTGAGTGCTGTTGTGAATCTGCACTGCAAACCCTTACATTTCTTTGTTCATTCCTATAGCCATGGTTGTATTTGACTCTGTATCCCTAATAAGTGCGTATTCGCAAACTTTTGTTAATGGTGCCTGTAAATACTTCTCTTTCAATGTATTCAGGGCTACGACTGTTCGTTACAAAGGCAGAAACCTTCGTATCAAAGCCCCGATGTGCAGGGCTTTGAAGAAACTCTGTGATCCAGATGGTAAGTAAGAGATGCTGGAACGTGAAAGGGTTTTAACAGATGGTTGGAAGAACGTGAGAGAGAGTAGGCCTGTTTTGGTGTGTACATCACTGGCAGGGGGATTTGTGCTATTTCACATTTGTGTTGGGCACAGATATGTCCCTATTGTGTTACTTACCCTGTTTGCTTGTATAATCCCAATAACTTAGGGCCCACCCAGCTCTCTAAATCTTGGAGTATGTCACTAGCTAAATTGAAAAGGAAATAGCTACACCAGACAAGGTCGCTACTGCTTTGCCAGTTGTGCTTTCAAAGTTTAGTCCCTTGTGCCAGTGAATACGCAGTAGTACATTGTTTAGCATTGAGCATCTTAGATTTTTTTTTTTACCTTCTCCAGTTCAGCTATGTGTGATTTTTTTTATTATTATTATTTTTCTTTTCTTCCCCCCCCAACAAGTAGAATCAGTACAGTTTAAAGGTCTGAAATACTGTACACGTTCAAAGTTTCCAGCCACCTGATTTTGACACTGCTTGCTCAACTGGAAGCTCCAGTACCGCTGCAGTGTCCAAGGAAAAAAATAAACATATTGGAACAGGAGGTAATCTAAGGAAGCAGGCTCCACTGGTGAAGCTGAGCTGCCTAAGTTGTCGTTAGGTGATGCTGATGTCTGTGATGCTTTTTTTTCATGTAACTGAGCATATAGCGTTCTGACTGAGTTGTCCTTGCTTTGACCCATGCCCTTTGTGCGTCATCTCCCTTCAGGTGTTAGTGATGAAGAGGACCAGAAGCCAGTACGTCTTCCTCTCAAGGTCCCTGTGGAGTTGCAGCCACGAAATAATCATGCATGGGCTCGAGTACAGAGTCTTGCCCAGAATCCACGGCTTAGGTAATGAAGAACTGATTGTGGTGCTCAGAACAGAATAGGGAAATATATGAGCAGCATTCCAGCATCTTCCTCTCTCTTCAGGGTTCTCTTTGCCGACTGGGCAGGTCATCTTTGACAATGCAGTTTGCCTAAATGTACTTACTCTGAAGGCTTGTCCAGCCAGGGTACATGATTGTTGTAAACATGAGATATCAGACTTGAAAATTAGATTACTATTGTTCTTTATATCTTTTAATTTGAGTAATGATAGGAGCTACTAGAGTTGGAGATGAATATACTTTGAGCCACTTACACCCAGTTGTCAGAGCAGAGTGCAAGTAAAATGGAGATATGCAGCACTAGTTCTACTAAAATTTCTATTGAACGTACCATGAGACAGGGGCACAGGGGACGGAAGTAAAACAATGGTCGGAGGTGTCTGCACCAAGACTCTGAACCTGTCAACTGCAACACAGTGATACTAGCAGAAAGGAAGGTATTTGTAGCTTAATCTCCTGCCTGCAAAATGTAGTTGGTGCTGTCGTTTCAGTGTCATCAGTGGCTGTTCATCCTAGTACTTGCATCTAGTCCAAAACTCAGGGCAGAAAACACGAGGCCGCTGTGGTGTTGATTGTTCTTTCAAATAGAGTACTTCAGTATAGTGACCGAAGATGGTGCAGAGAGGAGAATGAAGATTTTTGGCATTAGGGTTATTTTGTAAAATGCTTTAAGAGCAAAAAGTAAATGTTTGGGGGGGGGGTTTGTGCCCCTTTCTCTATTTCTTTCTATACTTCATGTGGTAGCTTTGTGCCTTGCCTGCAGTTTTGCACTTCAGCTAAATCTTCCCATCTTTTCCTATCTTCTTCCATCTGGAGAAACTAGTATCTTGAATCATGGCAATCAGATTTATCTGATATCTATAAAATGAGATTTATCTTTCATTTATCTGAGAGATCTTAGATCTTTCTTAGTTGTGAGTTACCTAGATTTTAAAGTTGCGGCATAACATATGTTTTTTGTTTTTGTGTTTTTTTTTCTTAGCGCTTGGGAGTGGTAGGTGTGTTCTCTGTGCTTGTACTACAGAATGCCAGTTTCTTCCCTTAATTCCCATTCTGGCATCAAGGCTGTGACTTGAACTTCTGCTGACACTTTTCCTCTGTTCCCTTGCTTTGTTTATCTCGCATACAGGATGATTGTGGAGTTACATCGAAAGGTCTCCAGCCTCATTGAGTTCCTGAAGCAGAAGTGGGCTCTCCATGAAGTGCGTATTGTATCCTTTTTCTGCTTAGTCTGTTCTGTATGCTGTGTCCTGGGAGCAATTCCCTTCCTATGCGAAGTTCATTTCTGCATCAGAAATGTGATTCTACCTCATAAATTTACCAGCCCGTGCTTAGTAAAGCTAGAGGTCAGTATCTCAGCACCACTAATGGAGCTTTTCATGGGAAACCCCATAATAGTCCACTTTTACCTCCACTCTTCTCTACTATGAACCCCTGAAAAACTAATTAGTAATAAGGGAAGCTCCCTGCCTTTATTTCATTTCCTTAAACAGTGCGCTTAGTCTGTTCATTATAGATGGGTGACCACCGCAGAAGCCTGGCTAATAGCTGACGATTTTGTTTCCCGTTTCAGCAAAGAGATTAAGGACAGATCTTTCCACTTGCTTTATGCAGTTTCACCAAATGAAGGCTTAAGCTTCTTGTCTAGGTAGCTGCTGCTACCTGTTAGGTATCTATATGCTGTCTGAGCCGTACAACATTAGAGATATCCCTACCTCTGAACTTTGATCCATGGAGTAGAAGGATTTGTGAGTTAACAGCCATTCTGTTCTCCTGTTGACTGGTATGCTGTATCCTGTTCTTAGTCCTTTAATTCAGGCTTTTCTTTTTAATTTGTGAGCCTGGGAAGAAGTAGCAGCATAGCACTTGAAACTTAGAAGGGTGTCAAAACACGTAAGGTGGAGGTTACTGCACAGTAAGGGGAGTCTGTTTTGCTGTGCAGTGACGCTGGGGTTTTTTTGCTTGGTTTTGTTGGGGTTTGTTGGTTGGTTGGGTTCTTTTACAGTTACAATGGTGTGTGAAGCAGAGATAAGTAATTTTGTCTGGAACAGAGATTTAGTTTGTGCTTGTAGCAGGTCTTCAGTGTAGTCCTTATCCCCACAAAAGAACTTAATTTCTGATCATAGAGTCTTCATGTCTGTGCTGAATAGAGGACGTGTCCTTGATCAGCTACTTTCTTTTTTTTTTTTTTTTTTTTTAACTTGCGAAATAGGCTACCGGGTGTTTGTTTGGAAGGGGCAGATGATCGTTGTATTCTTTGACACGTCTTTTTTTAGCGTAAAACACTAGAAGAACGGCAGCTTCAAGACTCCAGAGACTCGGAAACAAGAGGCAGCTTCTCAGAGGAGAAAGTGATGCTCCATCTCTTTCCAGGAGAGAACTGTACACTCACTCCGCTGCCTGGGGTAGCCAGAGTGGTCCACTCCAAGGCTTTCTGCACAGTGCATTGGCAGGAAACTGGCAAATGCAAACAGAACACGAAAGACTCTCACTTACTACCCCCTGCACAGATCTTAGGCATACAGAGTGGTCAGGGAACAGCTAGGGGACAGCTAAAATACACGCGGGGAACAGAAGGTAAGGGTGTTGGAAGGGCAGAGAGCACTACAGAGTCAAGCAGAACCTCTCAGCCCACAGCTGAAGTTTCTGCAAGCACTGAAGATGGTGCCCCGGAGACTGGCCTGGTGGAAGGAACAGCCTCCAATCTTGGCATCACTAATTCTCTCCAAAAACCGCCTTCTGGACTTCAAGATCCAGGAGGGAACCACGAAAAGCTGAGCTCAGCGGCCTTCTGTGTGGAGGGCAGGGAGGCCCTGGCTAGTGACCAAGCAACTGTGTTACCATCGTGCAGCACAGCTTGTGCTTGCAGTAAGATCCCTGATGTGGAGGAGCTCTCTCTGCTTGATCCATTCCCACGGTACATGAAGTCCTGTCAGGACCTGATCGTCCCAGAGAAGTGTTCTTGCACAGACAAACTGCATGGGAAAGACTCTACTCCAGCAGCTGGTGATACTTCTCCTGTGGCTTTTCCAAGTGGGAGGAGCACAGAGACATCTGACTCCTATTCACAGCTACCGCGAGGTGGTGTGGCTTCACCCGGCAGTGGCCCATCCAGATACGAAACTCAGGCTAGCCACAGCCAGGGCCAGCAGCTTGATGCTTGTGCCAAGGATATAACAGATGCAGTAATGGAGGATTCTCAAGAGAAGCTGGGCTCCTCATTTCCACCTCCACCTCAGGGACAATCTAGTACAAAGTCTCTCAAGGATGACCCAAGCCGGCTCTCTCAACAGGTTAGAGAAGAAGGATGGAGCCTGCGAACTTCTGAGAGCCTTACGCTGGCTGAAGTCTACCTCATGATGGGCAAACCGAACAAGTTGCAGCTGGAATATGACTGGCTGGCCGTCTTGGAGCCAGAAGCCCAGGATGCTAGGGAGCAAACATCTGAGTCAAGTGCTGTTCCTTCATGTACCACCTTTCACAAGCAGAGACTCCTAAACTGCCTTTTAAAACTCATCTCTACTGAAGTCAATCCCAAACCAGTAAGTAGTTCTTGTTCATGCTCCAGATGCTAAACTCTCACTTGATCTGGGGAATAATTGCCCAGTTCTGTTTTCATAGTAAATCAGTGACCAGCCTTGTCAAGATCTTGGAGATTCCTGTGTTTAAAAAAAAAACAAAAAAAACCCAAACAAAACCAACAACAAAACCCAAACACCACCACAACCCGGCTTGCTACAGAGCGGACTTTTCCTCAACATGCTGCATTTGCTTTTTACACTACCTTTTAGTTTCTGGTTTGCTGTGAGTCTCAATGGTATTACAGTGAACATTTAATGTGACTACTGAAAAGATCAGTCATGGGGTTAGGTTGGGTAGGTGCCTTCTATTCTCTCAGGTTTATAGAACTAAAGAACAGCCCAGGTTGGAAGGGACCTTGGAAGATCATCTGGTCCAACCTTCTGTGGGAAATGGAGCCTAGATGACAGAGGGAGCCTAGGTGAGATTAATATTCCACATGAAAACTGCAACCCTTAATTTCCAGTGTCTGTGTAGTTCAAGTTACACTAAGTGTAAGTGTGAAAAGAATTCATTTTTTTGGGATAGCATAGCCAATATAACTGTGTCTGCCACAGTGATTTTTGTAAAAGCTCCCAGGCTCTAGGGTAGTTGTTTAACAGACCCAGAAAAATATCTTCTTCCTTAGGCAGACAACCGGGAATGAACTTGCTTTCCTTCTTGTGCATTGTAACCAATGTTTAAGACCTGTCCCTGTGATACCGGGGCAGCCGTTTCCACCTAGTGCAACCGATTGAAACCTAGTAAAACATCCTTTTAAAGACCAAAAAGACACTGAATTCAACAGATGAGACTGAATTCCTGTGCTGGAGATACGATAAGTTAAAGATACCATTTGCATTGTATTTCCAGCATAGGCTGCAAATGTATCACTATTCCCAAACACACATAGTTCTTTGATCTTTCTTTGTTGGCACAGATTTACCACCCCCACCCCCCCAAGCTCCTTTTGATCCTGATTTTATAGACATAGAAGGTAGGATTTTATAAATTTAAAACCATCTTTGCTCAGATATAGCTCCAGATATAGACTTTGTTTAAACTGTAAAGACTTTTGGTCTGACATCTCACAGGTCTGTGACAATGTCTCCTCTTTCGGCATCTACTTTTACTTCTGGTGACACATGTGACAGCCAGGGATGACATGATGAAACAATCACGAACTAGAAGGAAGGACATCTCCTTAGACTTGGGGGGAGAGGGATAGAAGAGGGGGGAAAAAACCCAGCAGTTATTATTTGCAAGTGTTTTCCCGTCACTTCAGCACTCTTAGTGTCTTAATCAAAGTAGTGTAGTGCTCCTGAAAAATAATTCTTTCAGATATGTACCATATCGTACATTCCAATGAAAAGTAACGTATACTTTTATTTGTCAAATACCACTTTATACTGGCTGTTTTTCAGAAAAAGAGATACTCTTCTTGTGGCAATGAATGTCGTGGGACTGATACATATTCAAGAGGCGAGGATGATACTGCCTAATTGAAAGTACTGTAGACTTTTTGAAAGTTTTGTCTCTTAAATCCTCTGCATTTCATCAAATAATGGCAGGAACCATAATATTTTTGCCACAGGGTACTTTAACAGAGGAAGGACTGATTGTCTAGATCCTTGCTGTTTTCTCAAGATAATATGTAACAAAGCTAAAATGGCCAACTGTGCTGTGGTTCATTCCTTTAAATGAAGATTACCAGCATAAAGCAAACTATAGCAAATTGCATTGCAGTCAAGTGTGGGTGGTAATTTTATGCCTGTGATTGCACACAGATTCCTTAAAAAGGGAGCATTTTCTAGAAAAGCATTTAAACAACTTAATGAAAGAACTGGATAGGCCTGGAAAATTAGTAAGCACCTTGCCATGTGCCTCTTGTCAGTGCTGTATTACAGTATGAAATAGGAGAAGGGATGGGAAGAAGTTCAAAACTATTGGTCTCTACTTGATTAGAATTAAGAGCAAAGTATTTTTGTCCAAGTATACTTCCAACCAGAGGTGCTCTCTGGATAGGTAGAGTTTATGAAAATTAATTTTGCACTGAATTAAAACCAACACCTTTTCCATTAGTGTGACAATTCTGTGTCTTTACCTTTTTTCTATTTCTTTTTTTTTTTCCTTTTTATCCTGGGGTAGTCCAGCACACTGAAGCTTGTGTAGTGTTAACCCGATTGTAACATAAATTAATGATATTGAACCGATGATGTTTAACACTGCTAAATGCACAGGCAGGGAATTTCAGCTGCCCACCGCACACACACAGAGGTATTGGTTAGGGTACTTAAAGATGTTGTAGTATGTCAGATTATTATTTTTTTTAAGCTTCCTAAGTAGAATGAGTTTAACAATATACTTCTTGTAACAGTACACAATATTCATGTAATGTGTGTGCATTTTTAGACGCCCGAGATGAGCTCTGTGGCCACATCCCCTATAAAGCCTGCTCAAGAGGAGCAGTCACTGACTCCTCCGGGAAAGGTGATTGCCATCAGCACCAGGAGTCCAGGTTGTGCACGAAATCAGTCTGCCCTTCGCAACAACAAGACTTTTTCTCCTGGTGCTGCTTCCAGCTCCTCAGGTGAGTATTCATAAAAATCCATTTCAAGAGATCAGACCCAGGCCATGAGCACCTTGTACCATGATGAGCACGTCCCAGTAATGTAACGCTGGGAGAATGAGTGTTCTTACTTTTACGAACTTAACTGTTTCAGAACATTGGTATGTGTTAATTTGCTTTAGAGTTGTCCTAAATTCAGTGCTTCTTTGAACCTTGAAAAACAATGTGTGCCAATAATACAGTTTACAGCCTGGAAGAACTCTCACGAGTCTCTCCTACAGAAGATGCTGGTGTTTGTTAGGAGCTGACTGATACAGGGCGTGGGATCTCAACAGAGTGAGGGCTTACAGAGCAGGAGAGTAAATATATGGTGTAAAGTTTGTTGATAAAACAATTACTGAAAATTTTCTGTGCCATTCTGCCATTATAAAATACGGAATGATTATGAATTACCTTTTCTTTTAATAGAAGGTACAGCTGCTATAACTTGTGAGCCCTAGCCATGCAGACCAAGAATTTCAGTTCTATTCTTCAGTCCCGTTGCATTTGCCAGCAAACGTTTTATGACTTTAGAAAAGTCTGTGAAGGTGTCAGGGTTACTGGGAACTATTGTGATTCTTGTGCTGTCCTTTTCACACCCGTGCTGTAAGAAGCAGTGGACCATGAGCAATTTAACCGATGCTGTAAAACATACTTAGTGCTCTGTGTGGTTTTCATTTTAGAATGGCATTATAGCAATTTCATCTTTGTCTAAAGCTTACTTGCAGACAAGGACGTACTTACTTAAATATCTAGTAAAAAGCCAATAATTTAATAGATCAAGCAGATAAATTGTTACATTTCAGTAAGATACACAGGCCTGAAGGACATACCTTTTTAAATCAGACTTGCGAGTAGAATCAAGCTTACTTAGTTTGCAAAATTCATTTTTACGAGATTGTACTTTATGCTGCCCTAATGCCTTGAGAATCCTTTCTGAAGCCTTTTAAGTAACGGTAAGGATCATCCGCTGAGGATACCAGACAGAAACAGCAAGAAGATAACAATGCTTTGTATCTGATCTCTTAGAAACAGACACCTGTTCTGTTTACACAGAGCTTCATTGATTCAAAACCAAATATAATTGTCCATGTTAGTCTTTGATTCGCATCACTGAATTACAAGTAGGGTTGTGCAGCACTATGGTTTAAGATACCATAATGAAACACATAGTCTTTAGTGCAAAGTCAGGACGTGAAAAATACAGACTATGTATTCCTGCTTTTGTACAGTACCAAAGGTAGGTTGACAGTTGGACTCGATGATCTTAGAGGTCTTTTCCAGCCTTAATGGTTCTGTGATTCTATAGCCAAGTTGGCTTCAGCTGAGCTGTTTGGCTTGAACAGAGGAGCAGTAAAAGTGTGTTCAGTACAACATTCTACCTAGTTAATTAGTATAGCTTCTCAGCAGTTCTGCCTGGGGTAATGCACTCAGCTTGGGCCTCAGGTAATGGCATCCAGCACGTCACACAGATACCCAAGCAAGTCTGATACCTTCACCCTAAGTTGTGTTGTTTTGGTAGACAAACTGAATGCCTTTTATCAGCCCTGATAAGGGTGTTCTGGATCTAAAATAGGATTGTTTGTGGTCTGCAACCTTTAGTATACAGTAATTATCAAGCTTCTTTGTATCCTCACATGCAGTGCTATTAAGTGACTGCAGTAATTTGGCTGTCAGAAAGCAAACTGCTAGGTTACTTTTGGTGATGAGCCTTCTAGGTGCCTTCCCTCATAGACTTTGGTCCTGAGTCCGTCTAGGTGCTAACTGCTTTTTGGTTTTCGTCTTCTGGGTTTTTTTAATTAAAGATAAATTGATTTGGCCTTCTCAGTAGAAAATAAAGATTAGAAGATAGCCTGTGTCTACTCCAGAAGAACTGAAAGTGTTAGCAAACTGACAGTTCCACAAAAGCCACGCAGGTAGCTGGAGAGACAAAAGAGAGGATAAGAAGAATCATGCAAAGAGATTTAGAAAAAGTGAAGCAGCAGCTGTGATGCAACATCACCTGTAGTGCTTAAAATATCATTATGTAATTATAGTTGCATCCGTTTATTGCTTTTTTTAAAGATAATATCATGTGTATTATCTTTAACAATTCTCTCTAACTCCTGGTCAGGCAGGAGGCACAAATTTATATGTCTGCCTGTAATTGATTTTTAGATACATTGGCACACTAATTTTAACTAAGCTTTGGAAAAACAACCGAATCTAGAGCAGCAGGGTGGAGGGTGGCAATTTCATCTTTTAAATAGGAGGATAATAAAACCTGCAGGTTTATTAGGTAAATAAAGCTTCATGTTCTTCAGAACACTTCTTGAATACTGTTGCGTATACCCATCTCTGCCTTAGGGTGGCCCAAGCTTGTGCTGTACTGTATTCCTGCCTAGGGCAGCGGGCATGACTAGGGATCGTTGCCCACCTTGCTTCTTCCCCCTCTGGGTGAGTCAGGTGCCTGCTGCCTGCCAGCTGAGATCTCCAGCCCAGCAATAGAGGCTGGAGCACCGTGACAAGTATGAGTGCAATACGAGTGTGAAAATAGCCGTTACTCTCTGTTGTAATGAAACCCGATGTTTTATGCACAGCAAGCACTTCTGTGGAAGAGAGGCAGGTACGCTTCTTGGTCATCTCAGAATGACATACTGACAATACTGGTTTTCATCCTAGCTGGATGCCTGCAGAGTGGGCACAGCACTGTGGAATCCTACAGTATTTTTTAAAGTTCAATGTAAACGAAGACCTTTTTTACTTGGACCAGATGCCGTTATTTCAATGTGCCAAATGTATTTCTAAGACAATCCATCTTTTGGAAGGTATTTTGGTAAATTGATCCCTGCTCTTTCTCTGTCACCAGGATCGCTTTATTGGGGTTGCACTTGGAATCACCACAGGGTGGTGGTGGGGAGCGTAAACAAAATATAAACATTGTAGAATGAGTCTGTGTTTGTATTACCTTCCCCTACAAAAGGAATGGTGGATATATAGTTTGTTTAGTGGGAAGGGCCTTCAAGTATTTCTACAGGCTGAATAGATAAACTGGTTAACATGGTCTGTGTGGGGCTTAAAACTGGCTGCTTAACTTCTAGTTTCTTTAGTAGCGTAAAATTGCATTTAACCCCCTTCTTCCAAGGATTTCAAAGCAAGTGAATGTTTGCAGTGTCCTTGTGAAGCAGGTAAATACTGTCAATTTGCAGGTGGGAAAACTGAAGTATCAAGAGTTTCATGATTTGAGTTCACAAGCAGATGGTGGCAGAGCCAGGATCCATTAAGTCCCAGCTCTCTGTATGATCCTCCAATTACTAAAGAGTTACTTTCTTTTTGTTTTCACTTTACTTCATTTAAATTGCTGTCAAAATCTTCTAGGTTTGAGAAACCTCCCTAGACCTCTCTTGGTGGCTGGTCCTTCAAGTTCTGGAAGCACTGATGCGGATGGTGGACTCTTTGCAGTTCCTACAACTCTCCCACCCAACAGCCGCCATGGGAAACTGTTCTTGCCTAGCAAAGAAGCAGAACTGACCTTCCGGCAGCACTTAGATACAATCAGTGTAAGTGAGATGACTGACTGAATGAAAAAAGTAGCATATTGTGCCTGAACCAGCTTCTAGTCGGTATTACAGGGGTTTTTTTGGTTCATCAGCAAGTATGGGCTTCCCTATGAAGCAGTGCTTCTAGTGATGCTCAAGCATAACATTTTATTAGCTGAGATTAGTCAGATTTTGACTATGTAACTCTGCTTTGAAGTGACATCACCTCTTCAGGCCTGAATCTGAATGCCATCACACAGCCTGATGAAACTGGTTCACTCTCTAATTAAGTTGCTCCAGCAAATATATTTGCCAGGTTTAGCAAAACTGATATCCTTCTTATCGTGCAGCTACTTTTAATACCTCATTGCTGTATTAAATTCAAATACTCGTTTTATTTTTATATATACAATCTCACTAACAACTTCTGGCAAGCTGCAGTAGCTAAGTAGTGAAATGGCTTTTTTGGGAGAAAGCTTTATCTCCGTAAAACAAGAAGAAAAAAAACCATGCCTGGTGGAAAATTTTCCTACTCTAGCAGAAAGATTATTCTACTGTCTGAAACAAAACGCAGTATTTTAATAAATAGTTATAACTTTACTGAAAAACAGAGTCTGGGGGGTATAATTTATTCTGTGTCTGCATGCTTAAAATACTTTCTAATGCATTTCCTGCTCTTGTCCAGATGCAGTCGGACTTCTTCTTGCCAAAGCCGAGGAAGTTACGGAACAGGCACTTGCGGAAGCCATTAGTAGTACAGGTCAGACCAATTTGCAAAGTGTGAAATGCCTGTTTTGCTTCCTGAGTAGATATCAGTAAGGCTATACTGATTTGCACCTAACTGAAAAAACCCTGAACTTCCCTCGTACATCCGCTGGAAGAGTGAAGCTGAACATATGAAGGAACAAGCATTTTAGTCTATATTGTAGCCAGCCATGTTACATTCCCTATGTGAGGAATGTCAGCAACAGTAGTAGTCCAGTGCATGAGGTAGTTTGGAAAAAATAAAAAAGGCCCTCATCTGAAAGCAGGTTCTGCTGTTTGGGCCTGCTGGTACTGATGCACAGGCAGTGTGTTCACGTGGTATCCTGGTCTGTCATTGTTAGAGCTGTCAGTGCTAATGCAACAAGATCCCCCTTTAGGTATTTTTTCCTGCTTCCTACGCACTAATGGCTGTTAAACTGGGGTGGGTATAAACCTCTGTAGTGAAATAAAACATAACACTATTTAAAAGAACAATGATTTCTGGAACAAATGGGTCTTGCAAAGAGATGTATGGAAGAGGTAGCCTGTTGTCATGGAACTTTGGTGGTAGGCAGGCGTTAACCTCCCTTAGACTACTCTGATAACCCAGCAAAAAGGCACGTGCCACTGTGAAACTGCAGGTGGGGAACATACAAGAAATCTAAAACCAAAATAATGGAAACTTGTTTAGGGAAAACAAAGTTACCGAGTGTCAATATACCCTTTTGTCTCTTCTGCTCTGTATAAGAGTAGGAGACCTAGAAATCACATACATGCTGTTTTCTGGTACTGAGATTTTCTGGTCTATGCAATTCCATTTGTTTTAAGAGCTCCCAAGTACATACAGCTGCCTCATGAATTCACACTTGATTAATTGTAATGGAAGATCAGTTTGCACACAGGCTAGATCCCATCCTTAAGATCACTGCTGTAACTCTGTGGGAGATTTGAAAATTACCACAAGTATAATCAGAAAGGAATATAGTTCTAATTAGCATTTCTCTGAGAATTGTCCATGTGGAAATTTTCTCTTAGAGTAGTTTACAGAGAAAACACATGATTCCTGTCTGTAGCTTCTTTCTCAAGATTACACAGACCTTATTGCTGTGTCTGTTGCATGATAGTCACGCCGTGTAAATACTCTGCTTATTCTGGAAGGTATCATGAACTTCTGTGCCTTAAAAGATGAGCTTTACCCTCTGTTCTGTGTTTAAATATGTTCTGGTTTATTGTTGTTTCTCCCACATAGAGAACACTGCTCCCGAGGCCATCTGGAAACCCATCCCAGCATGTCTGTTCCTTTTCTATCTTATCCAACTCATCCATTACAGGTGAGTCTGCATGTCTTCTATCCCTTTTATGCTGCCATGAGATGGACTAGAAAGTGTCTCTTAAAACTGCATAAAGGAATAATTTCTAAAAAGAGGAAAACATCCTTTCAAAACCACAGAGTCCTTTACTAGTTGCTTGAGTCACTTCCTACAGGATGATGTGATTGTTCTCCATCATTGTTAAGCAAGTCATGATTATGATAGAAATTTTTTTCTTCCGTTTCCCAGTATTGAAAGCAGGGAAGAGTAAGGAGTTCTCTACAGGGAGACAAAATTTTGGAATAAATTACTTAGATAAGAATTTTTGTTCTGTAGGGTGTAATAATTTGTCTAGATTTTTTTAATGGACTTTTCCTAGTACTGTTTAAATCTCATACACTATAATCAATGTACTGCCCATTTGCCCTTTTCTGCTAATACACTCTTGAGTACAATGGTAGCACAGGTGATCCCCCATCTCGGCTTAAATCTCAAAATCAACATGAGACAGCTTCAATAACACAGCAACACTTGCTGTTGCATTTTTGTGATAAGGCACTGGTTAGCTTGCATTGGTATTTCAAGTCTGTTTCCACTCCGCTACTCGTCTCCACTACTTGCATTTCCGGAGCTCGCTACTGCTTGGAATTTGTTTGCTTCCACTGAACTGTGTTGTGCTCTGCTTTAAAGATGTTAGATTTCTTTTGCTTGAGAGGTATTTAATCCTTCACCCTAGGGAGAGGTTCGTTTCGGCCAATCCAGTCCTCGCTGACTAAAGCTGCTGTTTCTCGTCCGATTGTGCCCAAAGTTCTTCCAACACAGGCTACCAACCATCTGTCCAGTAAGTCACTTCTTAAACAGAATGAGTGTCACGGTCTGTTGTGATCTGTATGATGTTACGTTGTTGGTTTCTATTTCCTAGGTAAAATCATTAGTGCCTTTGGAAGTTAAAGAAAACAGCTGTGTTAATGACAACTTTACTTTCTATGACTTTGTGTGGCTGCAGAAAGGGAGCAGTCAGTGGTGGGACAGCCTTGAACTAGGTTCCTTCACTGTGTCTGACCTGCAGGCAAAGCAAGGGGTTAGAATTTGTGATGGTTTGTTGTCAGACCACTTTGAAAAGGGGTTGTGACATATTTGAAAGAAACTTGCAAACAGCTTATCTACTAACATGGGATTATGAATTCTACAAGAAAACAACATGCTGGTGTACTCCAAGCAAATACTGTCTTGCAACAAAAGAATGGGTCCCTTAATTAGAATGATTAGTGAGGTGAAAGCAATACCTGCCTCTGTTTTACTTAGAGGATTCTCTGTGATGGGAAGACAGTCAGATGTTTTAAGTGGATTTGAAAAGATCTGGGTGAGGTTGACCCTGCAACAACATAAGAATTTTTTATATTGAATCTAAATGGCTGCTAGAGGCAAGATAACAAAATAAGGCTATGTTGTTTTTATAGCTCCTCTAGTAAACCGTATGAAATTTCTAGAAATTGCATAACCAAGTACTTAACCATTTGCAGGACAAAAAAGAAAAAAAAATAGAGGGAAAGGGCGGGGGGAGGGCTGGGATGTTCCTCTAAACTGTTTTGATATACCTGATAACATGTTGGAACAGGGCAGAAAAATTAAACATTTTAGCTGAAAGAAATGTTATACTTTGAAGAGGAACAACTGATACAGCTGATCAGATAATTACCATTTTTGCTTTTTGCATGTGTTTAAGTTTTGACTCTGGGCAACTTTTAAAAAATCACCTTTTAGATGAGTCACAACAAAGTAATTGCCTGAAGAAAAGGCTTGCAATGTGTTTTTTGCTTTTTTGTTTCACAAAAGGTGCTATCGACTTGGCAGCTAAAAGTGCTGGTATTATCCCTGGTAGCCCTGTGCCTGTCCTGGATGCAGATGGTTTGTCGGGTGTATCTCCACTGTCACCAGATGGAGTGACCACGGTGGTAACAGGGCAGGAGTCAACAGTAGTGCATCAGAATGGAGGCTCCATCACCACTGTAGAGGTCAGTCTCTTGAGCATGCTTTTTAAAGTAGTTCAGTGTCTCGCTCTTTCATTGTGTAAAAAAGCTGTATTATTAATGACTGCTTCAGCGAGCTTTCTCCTGGAGCTTGCTGTTAAACACTTTTATCATGGCAAACCCAATCTATGTTGTATAGTGCGTATTTCAGGGTTGAGGGATCAGATCATCATCACATTGAACAGATTTCCATCCTATAGAACAGCTTTCAGCTGTGAGACTGTTGAAGTTGGCCATCCAGAAATCTGGGCTTGAAAAGAAACAGTAGCATTTCAACAGACAGTAATTCAGGAGGGAATTTGGGGCAAAACATGGACTTTTAGGGATGTATTTGGAATGGAAGCTGTGATTTCTCCTTGCAGTTTCTTTCATTGAGACCCAAGATACATGTTGGTCCGTGTCATTTTCTCAGGGAGTTGATGGACGATTTTGAAAGGCACGATATGTAAAAAGAGTATGCATAAACGGTGATAGGCACTTGTCTCTTACCTCCCCAGCTATATTTGCAGCATTTTGTGTAAATGTTTGTCACTCACATGATTTCTGTTGTGCTTCTAGGGCTCGGGCCCTGGGTGTCGGGTTCCATTCATCAGCCTACCAACACGGCATGAGCAGGAGGCAGTTCCTGATGGCTTCCAGGTAGAGTATGTGTTGAAAGAACAGTTGTATGAAATAGGTAATGTTCTGAAAACACCACTGGTATTACTAGTTAAAACCCCTTGTTCCCAGGTAATTGTACGCCATTGGTACTGTTTTGTGAGAATTGAAATCTCTAGCATCTGAAGAAATTTAAAGAAAGGGATTTAGGAAAGCTGCTTGAAGTTATGTGGGTACCATTCTCTAAAAAAGCAAAGCGAAGCTGACAGTCTCTGACCTCTGAAGGACAAACAGGTTTTACGTATTTCTTGATACAGTGGAGGAGTTTATAATTGCTGTGCTATATCGTACGTGTGTATTTTAGACTTCATAAAGAAAGATTTCAGCAATTGGCAGTCCCGCTGCTTGTATGTTGCTAAAGAAGGAATATTAAGACTAAAAGCGTGATTGTAATGCCAGCATCCTCTTCAGAGAATCACTTTTCTTTATGCTGGATCCAATAAGACATAGATACTTAAAAAGTAACTGTGGCAGCACCTAAGTTGTAAGTGTCATCATCCTACCCCAACTTCCTTCTCCAGTGGGATCCAGGACCTTGCGTTAGATACTCAAGCCTCAGAATACAGGCTTTTCTTTTTTCCAGTGGAGGCACTTTCCACCCTTCTGTGACAGGTACATGTGAAAAAGGTCAAATTAATTTGATTGGAGAGCATAAAGGAGGAGAAGAATTTTTTTTTTTTTTTTAATAGCACAGATGTTAGGACATGGACCTACTAGGCATTCGTTTGTGGTAACGGGGCCTTAGGTTCTGGTTCTTGCTCTCAGGACAGCTTTGTATATACTACATCAGAAAAAAACCACAAACAGTTCTATGATGAGGTATTAATAATGAGACTCCTCAAAAAAGATCAGTTGAGTTTTGGGAAGTCTGGCTGTAAAGAGGAGTGAGTTAGCAGTTTAAAATATTTATATACCCTTCAAGCAGTTACAGGTTTTTTGCCTATACAAAGGCAAATTAATACTTAATTCTTAAGAACTGTCTTGTAGGTTCATCAAAATCATGTTAATTTTATTATTATGCTTGTTTCTGTTACGTAGGCTGTATTAAATATTCTTTGGAATGTTACAGACCCGTATTTTTTCAGATGATTTGGCAGGATATGGGCTGAAGCATATTTGTTTATGCTTACAGATAGTTTTTGTGGAAAAAAAAACCAAACAAATTTATTATATAAATAATATATTCCTAAAATTTTAGGAATATTAGCTGCTGGATTATTAGTCGTCTTTTTTTTTTTCCTTAAAGTCTGATCTTAATCTGATGCTTAGGAGCTAAGCTGTTGCTTTTCAGACGGATTTCCAAGTCCTTCATAAATTTATGAACAATTAACTCTGTTTCTTGTAACAGGGCGCATCAGTCCTTTCTCTGTCAGAACTGTCCAAGACTCCCCTCCAAAATGGTCTTTCCACCCCTCCGCTTCCCTCATCAGAGGCTTCCAGTACCCGGCTCTCTCCTCCCAATGTTTCTGCTCTCTTGGATATTTCGCTGCCTGGACCACCTGAAGATGTGCTTTCTCAAGGGGAACCTGCCACTCAAATCAGTGATTCTATCATTGAAATAGCTATCAGCTCTGGTCAATACAGTAAGTCTGAGCTTGGCTAAAGTCTTCCCATTAACTTAAAAAAAAATCCCTGTCATCTTACATGTCAGCAGAAACTTTTCCAGGAAGCAGTTCTTGGGTTTTTTGGGTTTTTTTTAATATCTGTTGGAAATAAAATTATGTGCCTAGCCTTTATTTTCTAGCATATATAGGTGGTTTTTTGTTGGTTGTTGGGTTTTTTTCCCCTTTCTAAACATAAATTGGTGTAGTGTCCTGTAGCTTTACCGCATTGACTGAATCAGTGATTCCTGACATTGGCTTACAGGTGAAGGTGTTTCTCTCTCTCCTGCAAAGCTGAACGGCAGTGACAGCTCCAAAAGTCTTCCATCCCCATCCAGTAGTCCTCAACAGAACTGGATTGCCTCTCCCAGCCATGATCCCCAGTGGTACCCCAATGACTCCACAGACTCGTCTCTCAGCAGCTTGTTTTGTAAGTGTCAGTATGCAGAGAACTGCAACAAAAAAGCTCTTCCCTTTCAAAAAAAAAAAAAAAAAAAAAGCACTGTTTATTACAAGTGAATCCTTTGGAAAATCATAAACCCAGTAGGACATTTGTCGAATTCTTCCCTTACTTCTTGCTTTCATTTCAACAGTGCTGCCTTCAGACCGTTTTCCTTCTCTTTACAAGTCTGTTCCTGAAAAGATCCTATTGCTAGATTGGGGCCCTTACCTTGGGACAAATAATTCCTTGGCAGTTCTTTGTAGTCTGTTTGGAGCCTGACTCATCAGATAGGTTGAGACATTTTGGCTGCTCTGCCAAAATGAAAAGATGCCCTTGGCTCTGCTGTTGGAAAAATAGACTCCGTTCTGTGCTTGGTGAGCATAATCCCAAAGACGTGAGATCACTGGGTTTGTTTGGGCTTTGGTTGGTGGTTTTTTTTAATTAGTATTTAATGGGGCCAGTGTAATGAGTCTCTGTACTGTTAGCAGCGTGCTGATGGTGTTCACGCTGGTAAGACATAATTTTTAAGCGATAAATAGATATCTGTCCTCCATTTTCAATTTCCTTGTCCTTCTCTTTATCCTCCCAATTGCAAACATTCAGTGCAGTGACTTACTGATGTGCCTGTTCTTTATAGCAAGTTTCATCTCCCCTGAGAAGGGACGAAAAATGTTGCCAACTCCTGTTGGGACTGCCAGTGGCACCTCCTTACTGGGACCCAGCCTTCTGGATGGAAACTCACGGGACTCTTTTGTGTCACGGTCTCTGGCAGATGTAGCAGAGGTATGTCATCAAATTACATCCAGCTGTCTGCTTCCTTTTTTAGAGCAGTGTTATTGTATATTGTCCGTCATACCTTCCTGAGATACTTAAGGCAAAGATGCTTTGACATCTGCACTTTAGCTTAGTAAAACAGGGTTACAGTCTTAACAGAAAGATGTAAAATGACTTGAGGGTATACTGCACCAGAGCTGGTGCAGGAAGCTGTTGGGAGCACCTTCGACCCAGGTTCTTTTTGCTGGGGGAGGTCGTGTTTACCTTGTTGGACATATCTTTGTTTCGACAGAGTTGTAATCCTTCTGTTTTGTGTGTCCTGCTTTGTAGAGCAGGAATTGAAAATACCAAAGATGAGAGAAAGGTTAATACTGATGCAGCTACAGTACAGTCGGAGGACTGGTAGAAAAAATACATAGGTCCAGAAGGAAGAAGCAGGAAATGGCTAATACTGAGTTACCTGAGAGAACGGCAGGTCCTTATGCTGCTGAGTTATTTTCTCTGTTGGTAGAATTATCCTTCTGTTTTGAAACCTTTTGGAGGGGTAGAGTGAAGACTAGCATTTACTAAGGCTTTGACACGCTTGAGGACAGAGCTCCCTTTCAGAGGGACAGAGACAGACTGGAGGAATGAGCTGCCAGGAAAATTACGGAATTCAGCAAGGACAAATGCAAAGTCCTGCCCGTGGGAAGGAATAACCCCGACAGCACTATAGGCTGGAGACTGACTGTTTAGGACGCAGCTCTGCTGAGAAGTACCTGGGCATCTTGACAGACGGCAAGCTGAACATGAGCCAGGATGTTCTGTGGCAGCTAAGACGACCAACAGTGTCGCGGGCTGTTTCAGCAGGAGAATACCTAGTAGGCTGAACAACGTGGCGATTATCCCACTCTACTCAACAGCTGTGAGACCACGTCTAGAATATTGTGACCAGTTTTGAGCACCCAATACAGGAAAGGCATAGATAAACTGGAGCAAGTTCAGCAGAGGGCCACCAAGATGATTAGGGGGCTGAAGCACCCGTCTGTGAGGAAAGGCTGATGGTACTGGGCTTGGTCAACCTGGAGGAGGCGTCGGGGCAGGAGGGACCTAACTGCCTGCCAGTACTTGCAGGGTGGTCATCACAAAGATGTAGCCAGGCCCTTCACAGAGTGGTGATGCATGGTGGGAGGAATCAGAGCAAAAGCTGAACTGAGAAAGGTTCTGACTACATATAAAGAAAAACTTTTTCACCCTGAGGACAGTCAGGCAGGGGAACAGGTTGCCTAGAGACGTTGTGCAGCGTCTGTCTTCAGAGCTTTTTACGACTAACATGGATAAAGCCCTGAGTAAGCTGGTCCGTCCTCCTAGGTGAACCTGCTTTGAGCAGGAGGTTGAACTAGAGACCTCTTCAGCTCCCTTCCAATCTTAATTGTCCTACAGTTTACAGTCGTTGACTCAGTGTAACATCATGTACATTGTAACTTTGTGGGGGCTTGCCCTGATGGAAGGAAAACGTCATTCCTCCGTTGCCCTTTGGATTTGAGTAAGGAGGTTCTGTACAGACCTTGTAACCAGAAGCTGCAGCAAGCTCGTGCTGTTTTAATGTGCCCTTGGCAGCTTCAGACTCCACACACAGCTCCACTTCCTGGCAGAAATAAGATTCTGCTTACTAGGTGGTGAGAATCTGTCAAGGCGTGTGTTAATTAAAGGATTATATCCTAATTTATTTGTGTGGATTTGAAGTGACGTTGCAGCCCTTGATCTTACAAACTGCCTTCAGAAGAAAATGGGATATGGCACCATTTTAGGCACGCCACATGAAATTCCACCTGAACACAAGAAAACTTTTTTAATGTGAGGGTGGTCAAACACTGAAACAAGTTGACCAGAGAGGTTGTGGAATCTCCATTCGTGGAGATAACTCAACACCTGGCTGGACAAGGTCCAGGGCAACCTGTCCTAGCTGACCCTACTTGAGCAGGCTGGTTGGACAAAAGGATCTCAAGGTGTCCCTTCCAACCTCAACAGTTCTGTGGTTCTGTGAAATTTCCACTGACATGTAGTTCTTCTCTTCTCTCTTCTCTTTTCTAGGTGGTGGATTCCCAGCTGGCTTGCATGATGAATGAGAACAGCATAGATTACATATCTCGTTTTAATGACCTTGCCCAGGAACTGTCAATACCTGAGCCAACCCGCAGGGAAATTCTGTTTGATGGAGGAGGAGGTGGTCCCCCAATTGGGGATCTCTCACAGTGAGTGTATGAGACCAGCAGGCTGGTGTAGACTGTTCAGCTAAAGTTGGAGCTTGCAGCGCTGGATCATGGCAAGGGCAGGTTGCAGAGAAGCAGCTGAGGCTCAGTTGTCCCTGTCTTGTGCGCTTCTTTCTAAAAGATAAGCATTGTCTTCAAAGGTCTGAAGAAGTACTTGTAAGTCCTGGAATGTGCAATATACTTGGAACAACGAAACATGGCGTAGTATTACAGGAAATGGTGTGTCCCCTGCATCAGCGATGTAAGATGGCAGGTTTATGGGACAGTCCTGGACTTGTACTTTGGAATGGCCTAAGCAAGAAGCTTAAGCAGGGAAGGGTATTGCCAGAAGCTCCCCTACGCGAATTATTTTTTGCGTAGTAATCAAAATGCCATGATTTGGGATCCACATTGAAGTTTTGGAGGATGAAGGGTGGGGGTGGGTATGGGAACCATTTTGCATCTTGACATGTCCTAGTTGGCACTCTTTTTATCAACCAGTCAAACTGAAGTTTCTTGCACTCTCTTCAAAGGCGCTGCAACTCTACGATGCTTCGTTTTTATAGACCATTCTGTTTCTTTGGCTATGTTTTGTTGTTTGACCATTCCAGCAGGGGCACGTACCTGTTTTCTTGTTTTGTAGGGGAGCTCTGATTCACCCTACTCCCAGTATTGCATGGATCCTTGGGGAGTTTCCTCTATTTTTAAACCCCATCACGTGTCACAGTCATCATCATCCTGACTGCACTCATATTCTCCACCTTTGAGATTCTTCATCGCATTGCACAGTTCACCCCATGAGTGGGAGAGTGCTTTGTTTGCTTTCCCTGAAGAACGGTTGCTTTTTAAGTCAGGAGACACTGCAAAAGAGCTTACTGGAGTCATTATGAAAGCTTTGTCATAATTAGTCTTGGCTTTGCTGGAAACCTGTATATATTGCCATCTTTCTTCACAAAAACTGAGGATTTACCTGGGAGAGGAAATAGGAAAGAATATTGTCATGTATAGAAACAAATAATATGTGAATGCTAAAGTTGTTAAGATCTGTTTTGTGTCATGAAGAGGAGAGGTGTCAAGCCCTAGCTTAAGCCCTTAGTCCTTCCTTATTTCCTCCTTGTTCTGTGAATTCCAGGTGCTCTGTAGTACCTCAGGGCATCATTTTTCATTATAGTCACTCCCAGGCACTAGTGGATCTGGTACTCCATCTACTAAATCCCTATGCATTTAATGTTAGTGTTCCAATATTTGAAAGACCCAGATCCTGATACCAGCGGGTTCAAAGGAATAGAAAGTTACTTTCTCTACAGCTGGTTGTCCGTCGATTCTACCTTTATAACTCAGGAGACTTTTCCTATTTCCTTTCCTGCTGGTCACGAGGGAGAATACCTTTATTGTGCCCCTTTTTTTTAAGCACTTGTCTGCTTCTCCAGTAAGAGGATGTCCCTTGGCCGTTTTAAGTAGCTCTGAACTTATCCAAGGGACTAGTCCTATATAAACCTCAACTTTATATTATTAATAAATAAACAAAACTTCTCCATCTCTTAGGCTATTATCAGGGGTTCATTTTCCCAACTTGCACTATACTTGGTGGATGTAGTTCTACCTGCCTTTAGCTACTTTTACAAGGCATTTGACTGGGAGTTTCTTCTTGTAACCTTGCTCACGATGCACTGATTGGATTTGCTGTTTTCCCAGTCACTTTACCCTGCTTTCTGCAGATTTTTTTTTTAACCGCTATGTAGTTTGCCTTATGCTTTCTGTCATTAAGAGGAAAATGTAACACGTTTTCTGATGCACCTTTTGTGTGGCCCAGAGCAACCTTCCTGATTTCACTCAAAAAGTAGTGAGATTTGGATGACATTCCAAGACCCCACGTATCAGGTTGCTACATTCTCCTCCAACGTAGGAACCATACGGATGTGTAAAAACAGCGTTAGTACAATTAGATGTTCCCAACAGGGAGGCAAACCTGTATTACTAGCAAGAAAACAATCATGACTAGAAGAATGGAGAATTTAATACCTGTGGGCTAACTTTGTATTCTGACTGCATGTCATGTGGGATATTAAGTCCTTCTGTCATTATTCCTCTTTCATTATTCTTACAGAGCCTTGTTTGACAATTCTGATGCAATTATCAGGAAATCATGTAAACCTAGAATACAAAAAGTTGAAGGCTGTCAGAAACATGAAGCTGAGGAGTGTATCGTTCTCAGCATTCATCCTTGGTATGGAGAGGATACCCATTAATCTCAAGAGTCATTCCCTCTAAAACTTTTACGTTTCACTTAGAGTTGAGCTGTATTTTGGTTCGGCCTTTCCCAGCTTGTTTCCTCTTGGTTTTGGCTTCTTAACGTTAGTAATGCTGATTATCCTATATGCTGTACCTCCAAAAATCCTTCGGACTTGCAGGACAAAAGTAGAGGGCTCCTACTGTACCTGTGGATTATGGGACATGCAGGAGGAGATGTTGATACATTCTAATCAAGTACTGTATTAAAAAAAAAAATCTGAACTCTCATTCTTAAACTTCTGAATATTGAAAGACCAGCCTGATGGTCTACAGTGTATTTACGTAGCTTGACAAGCATTTCCTCTGTATCGATGCTGGTAGCGGAGTGGATGTGACGCTGGTTTTGACTCTTGGGTTGCCTAGAATAAGTGCCAGTGTTGCTGCGCCTATATGGCAGAGCACTTCATCGATGAAGATCTGTGAAGACTTTCTGCCGCCTGATACGGGGAGCTGTCAAGCTGCCCTTTCTCAGCCCATTCAGTTGCCATAGGGGAATAATAGAATTGCAGAATGAAGTCAGCACAGTGGCTATTTTTAACGATGCCATGAGATCAGAAAACGTTAATATCCTGAACCTTTGCAAGTAGACTTGGACTGCCAAGTCATAACAAAAGTGGAAATGACAGAGGTCAGTTCAGCACTCAGAATTTTGTGGTTAGAAATGTGTTTGGCATCAGCCTCTTAAAAGTTGTTATTATGAAACAGAATTTGGTTTCAGAAATGTCATGCTTTGCAAACTGCAGTTTAATAATAAAGCCCTTTCAGGACAAGTAAGTCTTATCAGGGAAAAACGTGAAAATAACGTAGATCATTGCGGTAATTTTGAATTGATGCAGAATTTGTTATCCTTATTATGTGAAAGGTCACTTAAACCCACCTCTGATTCCACCAGTTCTAGATTTCAGGTGGATGTGCTTTACAATACTAATCATCATCAGTTTGTGCCTAAGACTGCTAAGTGAAAAATCGGGGTGGGGTGGGTGGGTGTAGGAGGTGGGTGGGGGTATGTATATACACACACACACTATATGTATATATGTACACACACACGTATATATGTATGCTTGTGTGTGTGTGTGTATATATATATTTTTTGTAGAACACAAAACTCTTTCAATTTTAATTATTTCAGCTTCCCCAACAGAAGTAACAAAATCCGTATGTGTAACAATGTCAGCCTATCCTAAGCAAACATTCCAGCAAGTTATACTGAAATGCACGCAGGATTGTTTTTGAGGTAAACAGGACTTCGTTAGCTTAATAGCTTCTTGGGGCACTGTAAGGTGGTTGGAGAGGACAAATGGACACTAACAACCTCCAGTTCTAGTATTAATTGCTCTAGGCTTTCCCCGTGTTGGATTAGTGACTATATATAATAAGGAAGTTCTGAGTAGCTCAGCAAGGTGAATGGCAGAAAATTCAGTCTTTGTTGCCATCATAGTCTGGGTGAAAAGCAGTACTGCATCCTAAGAGTTCGATCTACCCATGTGTGCGCTAACTGGGTTTTCTGCTGGGTGTTGCATCCTGATTACCCACACAATTCATTTATCCTTTATCACTAAATCTACTAAGCATAGGAATACTAATTGGTTTTAATATGGCATTGTTAAGCCTTTTCTTGACACCCCTCTTTGTATTTCTAAATGGAATTAAATGGCTTGGATCAAATCTAATCTATAAAGACATCTCATTTACTGACTCCGCAGATCCCAGAGTGGAAATTACGTTGCATTTTGTTTTTTACACTCAGACTTTGGATGCATTTATAAGGAAAGTACTGCACTTTTTTTTAACCTTTTCAAACCTTTGAATCTCTTAATTTCACAGCAAGTTGTAAATGTTAACTAAGTGAAACCTTGGCAAGCACTACGGCAATAAGTTATCATTAATTACTGAAACATGGTAACTGCTTTAGAGCTTATGGTTCTGGCAGCAAAATTTAATGCTGTTTCTTTTAATAATAGTTAAGCCATATCATCTAAGGTTTCTGGCTTGTTTGAGATGTGAATTTGTTTTATAGATTATAAATATACCTATATAGTGTATGTATAAAGCAGAATGCCTGTCCTTACTGATTATTTTTTGTACCATATTGTAAATTATATTATTTATTCTTTACCAATTTTGGAAAAAGGTGTTTTGGTTATTTAATATAATATACAAAAGCTGTTAAACTTCCTCTGTTTAAATTTCCAATTCAACTTGTAAAGCTGTTTTTATTCTTGTGCATAAATACATACTAATACTTGGTCTAACTTATGTCCAGTGTGTTACTTGCCCTTCACGCCCTATCAGATTTTTCCATTAACCTTTATTTACATAACAGTGGCCCCTGGGGGGGTGTCTAAAAATTTGTCCGTAAGGCCAAGCCTTCCGAGGTGAAATTCTAGTTTCAGTGAAATCACTGGCATAACTTCCACTGACATCTCCCATCCCAGAATTTTCATGGTTTTCACCACAGTGAGAGGTTTTGGTTGGGTTTGTTTTTGCTTTGCAGCTTCCATTCCCAGTAGCGTCCGCTAATTGTGCGCGTCAGAAATGGGTCAAACCAGAGGGCTGTCTGTCCTGAACGTCCTCTCTTTGTCCATGGTCACCTGTAACAAGGGGAAGAAAGGAAAAAAACCAACCAACCAACCAACAAAAAAAACTACCAAGCAAAAGGGTACAATAAAAAGGGTATCGTATATCTTGGTTTGGGTTTTTTTTCCCCCTAGGTTGTTTTTTTTCCTTCACAGCTTCAGATAAGCAGGAACTTAGATGTAGAGGTGGTATTCAGGCCATCATGTTTTATATAGCCACTACCAGAAAAACTTTTTCACCTTGAGGACAGTCAGGCAGGGGAACAGGTTGCCCAGAGAGGTTGTGCAGTGTCTCTCTTCAGAGCTTTCCAAGACAAAACTGAATAAAGCCCAGAGGATGCTGGTCTGATCTAGCTCACCCTGCTTTGAGCAGGAGGTTAGACTCTAGTCCTGAGGTTCCTTTCAAGCTGAATTATCCTGTGATCTTTGTCATGAACTAATTCCTTTTGGTACACATTTAGGATTTTGGTCTCTGCAATATGCAATGGCAGCGTTAGTTTAATTACGCGTTGAGAAAGTGCAAGAGTGTTCTTAAAACTAGATGATAAGAAATGAGGAACGTTTTAAAAAGCTCAACACAAACCCGCGTAGTAATATTCTTTGATGCTTCCTTTCCATCCAAAGAGTGAGGACTTATCTCTACCACTTGTGTACTGAGAAAACTGGACTGCGTGACCAAGTTTGAGCTCTTTCCGTGCAGCTTCTCAGCTCTACCATGCTGTGACAAAGGCTCACAGCTAAGAGAGACCTTCACTTCTTTCCCACCTTATGTCAAAGCTGGTACTGAATCCTACCACTTTCTTTTCTCACAGACTATCTAATTTTGCCCTTAATGACCAAAACTTAACACTGTCAAAACAGAAGGAATGAGTCGGAAGTAACAAATGATTAGTAAAGTAAGAAATGGAGCAAAGCAAGATGTTGCAGTTAGAGTGCACATTTTTGGTGTGGTGGTGTTTTGTTTGAGGTTTTTTTTAATCCTTCAAGACAAAAGCAGCAGTACGGCTGCTTCCAAATTTACTTCTTGGCATATGGAAAGCTGTGGAGCCATTAAGTAAAATCTCCAGCTGAAAAAGTTAACTTGTAATGTTACTATCAACCAAAAACGTTTGGCTAAAACGGCCATGCAACTGTTGGCTCCTCGAGTGTAACTGTACCAGCTCCTGGGAGCGCAGGTTCTCCAGGAAACCAGTGGCTTTCGCGTGGCAGTTGCCCAGCGCTGCTTCAGCCGTGAGCGATTTACGGACACCGTTTCCCGGGACAGGGACCGAGGTGAATTCTAGCAGGTGGATTGTTTATTGTCAGGTTGCACGCTGGGGTCGATAGCTGTGTATGCACGTTGCCTCCCCACCAGCTGCGCTTCGTGAGACTGAGGTGTGACCCTCTCCTCTCCTCTCCTCTCCGACAAAGCTGGGTGAAGCGTCAGAGGTTCCCAACAGACGCGGTGCTGAAGTCACCAGGTTATAAAGTCGCCTCTGCGGTTACTCCTTATGGTGGTTTTCCTCCTGCGTTTCGCTTTACCTTGACGTTTTTGGGTGAAATGCCCGTATGAGGCCCCCGGGGCCGGGCAGCACGACTGAAGCGCGGACCGGAGCCGACCCCTCTCGGGGCCGTGGCAGCCGCTTGCCACAGGGCGCCCCCCCTCAGCGGACAAAAGCCGGCCTTTTTCGCCCGGGAGGCAGGGCCGGCTGGGCTCGTCCGTGGGGAAGGGACTACACGCTCCGGAGCCCGCCCTCGGGAGCGGGCGGCTGCGGCCGGGGCTGCGGAGGGGCGGCTGCCGGGCCGGGCCGCGCCCCCTCAGCGGGCAGACGACCAGGCCAGCTGCGGACGCCGCACCCCTCTGCCGGCCGCTTACCGTCGCGGTGCCGCTGCCCTACCGGGCCCTTTAAATGCCCTCCCCCCGCTCGTCCCGCTCCGCCTCTCAGCCAGTGTGGTTCTGCCGTTCCCTCTGACGGACGCGCGGTCTTACCAATGGGAGGCGGCCCGGATGAATGACGACGCGGGCCCTTTTCAAGCTTCCCTCCCTCTGCGAGGCTCACCGGACAGGCGGGATGTCGACTGGGCGGGCTGCGCTCGATAGGCTGCTCGACGTGATGGGCAGTTGGGTCAACCAACGGTGGGGCAGGGCGGGCCCGCCGGCGCTACCTGCGGTCCAGGCAGCCGAGGAGGAGCGCCGCGCGCGAGGCTGTGGAGTGGAGCTCGTCGTCCGCCACCATGTTCCAGGGCCCCGAGGCCGACTCGGCCAAGCCCAGCTCCAGGTGGCGCAGCGGGGGTGGATTGGCGGTGCGGGGGTGAAGGGGGGAACGGGAAGAGCCGTGCGGCGGCGCAGAGCCCGCGGCGGGGCTTTGTTCGGGGTGAGGGAGAGGCGGGAGAGGCGCAGGCTGAGGCTGAGGCTGCGGCGCGGCGCTGAGGGCGGGTGCTCCGGCTGCGGCGCGGCGCTGAGGGGCGGGAGGCAGATGGGGGGGCTCTGGCTGAGGGGAGCGGGTCCGTGCTGGGGGGGCCTTTTCGGCCGCGGTGGGCGGGAACGCCGCCCCCCATCCCTCCGGTAGCTGCTGGGGCAGGAGGCCGGCGCAGGGCGGCGGCGCTCGCCGCCTGCCCGGTGACCCTGCCGTGCCTCAGTTTACCTCTGCCGCGCCCCGGGGGCGGGGGGGGGTGGCGCCGCCGGCGGAGCGGGCGGTGTGGGGAGCGGCGCCGCGCCGCGCTCCCGGCGGTGCGTGCCGCCTTGGGCTCGGGGCCACGCCTGGGACACGCGGAGAGAGAGCGGGCAGGGCCGGTCCCCGTGGGGCTGCAGCGCTCGGCGCCCGGCCCCGGCCCGCCGAGAGGGGGGTTGAGCTCCTGCTGGGGGTTACCGAGGTGGAGAGGGCGTCTGGATCCCGAGGGGATTCCCGTGCGGGAGGAGAGGCCTGGCGCTGTGGAGGCCCTCCTTCCCCCGTGTTTGTACCCCCTCAGGGAGGGAGGAGGAGGACGTGGTTACGCTCTGTGAAGCGTTGAGAGGATCCGACACAAACGCCTGCATAAGCATAAGCAGATGTTACCTTGTTTTCGCCCTATGAAGTTGAACTATATTGTTGGACGAGGGCGTATATCGTAATAACTTGGAGCTGGAGTGATTAATCCATCTGTGAGGTAATTATGTGGTCGGAGGGGAAGGAAGGAAGTGTTTTGAAACTGCGTAAGGGTGCTCTAAGTTTGCCTTTTATTCCAGTCGCTTTAAGCTATGACCTGGTTGTAAAAGACTCCTGAGGATGCTCTGCCCTTAGTATAGTCTCCGAGAAGCTTCTCTTCTCATCGTAATTTTGGACCGTGTTTAACTTATAAATTTGGTTTCTGGATGGAGTCTGGAATGCAGATCATCATAACTTTAGTTAACAGCAAGCAAAGGTGGTCGTGTTAC